>NC_134100.1:26488608-27088608 GCF_000715075.1 Nicotiana tabacum
AACTGCATCTTGCACTGGGACTTGTTTCTATTGGTTACCTGCTGTTACTGCTGCTGCTATTGTTGCTATCTTCTACTCTTGCTCTACTGACTTTCCCTGCTTTCTTCAACTGTAAGCACTTTCCAGGTACACATTTCGAGTCCCATGTTGGTGTAATTGAAACAGTTTGAAGGCATGAAAAATGAAAGATATTGAAGAAGTTTAAGTATATGTTGTAATACTCATAGAATAAGTAATGAGTTTTTGTATAATTGATTAGTTTACAACGCAATAGCATGAAAGGATATGTTAACTAACGCCTGATTGAATTCTAGTCTTCTGTGTTTTTGTTTTGTGGTTGTTTGTCAATACAGGGTATGTATACCCCAACCTTATACAATGCTTTTTTTTTTTCTGTTTTAGTTTTCCTTTTACCAGGTCCCATTAGGCAGTACATAGGGTCACTTTCGAATCTCATTAGTAACAATGTCCAGTAGTTGATTCCTCTAATCTAGTCTAATTAAGTTTAGTTAAATTCAACTCAAGAAATGTTAAGAATAAGCGTAGCATTTCATCAATTTCATATGCATTTTTATCAGAGTAAAAGTATGTTCCATGAGATACAATGTTCTTCGCCTCGTAATTAGATAATCAATAAAAGGTTAGGATTAGCTAAGCATGCCATTTAATCAGCATACATTGTTCTTTCTTTCATTTTAGGGACAAACATAATAGAAATGTAGTCACTTTAGGATATCCCTTCTAAAATAGAGACGAGCCTCGCCAAATAAAAATGTAAATTGCGAGGCCCTCAATAACTAAACATAATAAATATTTAGAATCCAGGACGGGCCGTTTCAGTAAATTTCATGGCCTTTCCGAAAAATAATAACGCGTTAGACTCTTTAGGCGCGGCTTAATTAAATTATATTCTTAAATTCGGGTGCACATTGATGTGACCCAAATCCAAATCTCAATGGAGTCAAAATATGTTGACGATCACGGGTGCATTGATTGTGACGTGGCTCGAGATGCATTTTCACGACGTTGAAACTCTATAAAAAATAAATGATAATAATAAAAGCGGTTTAAACTTAATAAAGCACATAAGTCACAACATGTATTTAAATCAGATATTTAGCCATTATAACAATTTAAGCGATCGTGCTAGAACCACGGGATTCGAGGGTGCCTAACACCTTCCCTCGGGTCAACAGAATTCCTTACTTAGAATTTCTGGTTCGCAGACTTCATTTGGAAAAGTCGAAAATTTCCTCGATTTGGGATTCAAGATAAACCGGTGACTTGGGACACCAAAAGCCAAACCTTTCCCAAGTGGCGACTCTGAATTAATTAAATAATCCCATTTCGAATATTGTCACTTAAATTGGAAAAACTCCCCTCGCGCATTTAATCCTTCGGGGCCGGGCGCGCAAAAAGGAGGTGTGACACATGGTAGAAGCATTTAACTGTTTAGGTGCATTGCATCCCAATGTGCGATTTCCTATATGTTAAGTGTCTCAAAACTAACAAGGTTGTTGGGTGTGCCAATTAGCCATGTTCTGTTTGTCCCACCTCCTTTTTCCTACACTCCCGTAAAGGGGTATATAAGGGAGTTTTTCTAATTTAAGTGACAATCGAAACAGGATTATTTTTAAAGTTTAGAGTCGCCACTTGGGATAATTTATGTGTCCCAAGTCACCGGTTTAGAATCCCGAATCGAGAAAAGATTGACTCTGTTATACAGTCCGTGAACACAGAAATCCGTATAAGGAATTCTGTTAACCCGGGAGAAGGTGTTAGGCATTCCCGAGTTCCGTGGTTCTAGCGCGGTCGCTCAACTGTTACAATTGGCCTATTATCTGATTTTAATACATGCTTTAACCTATGGTTCAATTTTAACTTATTAGCCGCTTTTAATTATTTTAAGGAAGATTCAACGTTATATAAAACGTGTCTTGAACTATGTCACATAAATGCACCCGCAGTCCACAACACATTTTATCTAACGTTGTTGAGATTTAGATTTGGGTCACATAAATGTGCACCTGGGTTTAGGAAAGTAATTTTTTATAGCGCGCCTAAAGTAACTACGCACTTTCAAGTTTGCGAGGGCCATGGAAGTTCAGCTAAATGGCGCGCCTCGATTTCTAAGGATAAAAATTAGTTAACTGAGGGCCATGGGTTTTGAGATTTTATTTGGCATGGCACGCCTCTAATTATTCTAGCAAAAGGGTTTCTAAATTTAATTTTGAGGGCCATAAATTGTACGTTTGGCTAATATGGCACACCTCAAACTAATTTAAAAAGTGTTTGGTTATTTGAAGGAACCTAGGCTGGCAGCAGGCTCAATTGCATACTAAAATAAATATTCACACCATCATTCCATTATTTCAGACCAACATGAAGTACATAAGAAATAGGGATAAAATCAATTCTAATCAGCACATGAAACCAACTTCAGAATATTCAAAATATGAATCCAAACATGATAGATCCATAAATAGGAAACGATTTAAAGGAAAACTAAAATTTATCAAATGATTGCAAGGAAAAGGTTAATCCGCGAAAAAGAAAAATATTGATCCTTATACGAGCTTAACAGTGTTCAAGGAAACTAAACTTTATCACAGAACTAACACTATTTAATACCAAAAAATAGACAACACCAAAATCCAATAGAACATTTCCAAATAAAGAAATCTTTTACAAACATAGCTTTAAACAGATTATTTACCAAACTTAAACGAATATTTTTTTAACATGTAACTTTAAAGAGAGAACGTAAATGCCAAATTTTAATTATACAAAAAGAAAAATAAGAGAAACTAAACTAAAAAAGATAACAGAAGGATGGCACATTTCTCATACAGACTTGGCATAAATTTGCCTGCTCTAAACCTTCTAGTTAGAAAATTTTCCTCTAATTAAACTAAACTAAAAAAAATAAAGAACTAGATCCCTCTGGATATAAAAAACAAACATTTTATTGCAATTTTCAGCATGTTGATAACAGGCTTGTAACACTCTCCCAAATTTATAAAAGTTTCGAGACACGCTAACTATAGAACTAATTTATTACTATTTTTATTATTTTTATCTTGCCTATATATATATATATATATATAATTGGATATACAATTAAGAAAATATCAATAGTTTTAATATTATTAATTTTCAAAAAAAAAAGTATCATTAGTTAGTAGTAATTTAAAAAAAAAATGGAAAAAGGCTTAAAAGCCCATAAAAAGGGTTGTTTGAAACAATAGCCTCCAAGCCTTAAAAGAGAGGCAGAACGTTATCAAAAAGGACGGAAAGCAAAAGCTAAAAAAAAAAAACAGAATCGTTCCTCACGAAACAGAGGCTCCATTTATCACACAGGCAACGAAAGATTCTAGGGTTCTTTACAAATCACTAATTCTTAAATTCAGGTATATAAAATTCCCTATTTTCAATTATCCTAAAGTAGTAATACGTAAGAATTGAATAGCTAATTCCCTTCTTCCTCTATATCAACAATAAATTTCATATTTAGGTGTAGTACTTTAAAATTAATTAAAATATATTGGTTGTTGTAGAATCGATTGGTTGACTGGTATCAATTTGACTGGGGCTACGTATTGGCTCGAGAAGTTTTGAGGTGAGTTGATATAACCCTTTACTAAAGTGGTTTAACTCACAAAAGCACGCATACAAGGTGTTTGACGAATTGCTTAAAAGAGTTTATCTTTATTTAATTAGAGCGAGTGAGTACCCATTAATTTAGAATTGTTCTAGCAAAAGTTTAGATGATATATTATGCTATATGTGCTTAAATTTTCAGATTTTTGTATTATTCTTATATGTTAATTTCATGTTGAAAATTATGAAGAAGAAAGAATCTTTAGAAATATTTTTATATGTTTATTTCATTCTTATGTCATGTTTTACATTTAAGGATACCAATATGAGCATGTACATAATGTTCTATAAAGAAAAGATTTAGACTTGAAAAGTCACAAGAAGAAGTTTTAGAAAGAAAAGATTTTTGGGGAGTATCCTTTATTCTGAGTGAAGGGGTCATCGTCCAGGCCGAGGGTCCCGACCAAGGCATTGACTTCCTGAAACTACTTGTGCCAAAGTAGGGAGCATACGAGCCGAGGGTCTTGTTGCTGAGAATTTACTTAGTCATGCTAAGGTATGATACATGAGCGCTGAGAACCATGAAGCGAGTGACACCTCGTGGATTGGGCCTATTCGATCAGGTTGGGATCGAACCCGTGCCGATCACACGGTGACTGAGACAGAATTAAGTCAGGATAGTTGGAACTCCCAAAGTATAAAGTGAAGTATTTTTTTTAAAGAAAGAAAAAGAAAAGAATTTCTTTTAGAATATTCATAAATTGCTATTATGCAATTATTTTAGAATTATTCTTATAAGCTTTATGTTTTACATGCATTTGGAACCTTTGCTCGTAATGTATATGTTATTAAAGTTTCTCCCCCTGTTGTTGAGACTCACTGAGTACAGTGGATGGTACTGACGTTCTCTTTTGGGAACCTACGTTGGTCTGCGGTACAACGTAGAAACTAGATTTGCAGGCGAGCAGGCTACGAGTTAGGACTTCCTTCCCTTCCAGTGATATTGGTGAGCTCCGCTTTTATTCGTGGAGTATTCTTAGAGTCATTTTCATTTAGCTATTTCTTAGTTTATTTAGAGAACTAGCCAGAAAATATCATGTCCTGAGCAGTGCGTCAGTTTGTCAGTAGAAGCTTCATAGACATAGTCATTGGGTTGAGATTCAGATGTTATTTTATAATAACTTAGCAGTAATTCAGTAGTTACTACGAATAAAGCTTTGGAGTTGATTTATTTAAATATTTGAATTAATCCAAAAGTATTTGTTTAGAGTATTGCTTTGTTGCATATAAAGTTTGGAGTTATAATAGGGTTAATAAGCAGAGATGGTTCGCTCGGTCATGTTTAGTGATCGAGTGCCGGTCTAGGCTTGTTCAGGAAATGGGTCGTGACAAACTTGGTATCAGAGCTTCAGGTTTATGGAGTCCTAGGTGTCTATGAAGCCGTGTTAGTAGAGCCTTGTTTATGTGTATGAAGCGTGCCATACTTATAAACATGAGGCTACCAACATTTAGGAAAAAGTCTCATTTTTCTCATACTTTAGATCGTGCAGCAGATGTCTCTAAGAAATTATCTAATGTATTCGTTTCTCCAAAACTCGCAGAAATGGCTCGTACTCGCAACTCCGACACCGATACTCAGGATGCTGCTCAAGAAACTATTGCTACTATCGTGGCTCAAGGCATAACTAAAAAGGCTCGAACTCAGAAAAGGAAGGGTAAATCCACAAGGGGGTTCAAGTACCCCAGGTTGAACATGAAGAAGGGGTGGAGCATGATGAGCAAGTACCTCAGGATCCAACGCCAACCCCAACAGCAGCTCCGACTCAAACAACTATATCCCCAGAGGTGGGTCAGATGTTCAATGCAGTCAACAGTGCTATGGAGATGTTTAAGGCCTTTATGGCCAACCAGAATGAGAAAAGAGATAAGATTCCACTTCAAACAAATAGGCAGAACAATTCTGAGCCCTCAAGAGTGAATGAATTTCTGAAGTTGAGTCCTCAAGTGTTCCATGGTTCTATAGTTGATGAAGATCCGATGATGTGGCTGGAGGGTGTCAAGAAAGCCCTCCGAGTGATGAAAGCATTTGATGATGAAGATGTAGAGCTAGCTGCTTACCAGCTTAGAGATGTGGCCGACGCTTGGTTTGAGATGTGGGAAAAGGAAAGAGATGAAGATGATGGTCCGCCTACTTGGGAAGAATTTGAAGAGGCCTTCATGGCTAACTTTATCCCAGAAAAGGATAGGGAAGCTAAGGCTACAGAGTTCGAACAGCTCAAGCAAGGGAATAAAAGTGTGCAAGAGTACTACATGGAATTCATAAGGTTAGCTAAGCATGCTCCTCACGTGGTTAAGACTGAAAAAGCAAAGATTCGCAGGTTTGTGGGCGGTTTAGCTTACCACATTAAGGATACGACATCAGCTGCAGCAGTAGGTATGGAAGCCTTCTCCTCTGTTGTGGGATTTGCCAAACACTTAGAGAAAGACAAACAACTAAGGAGAGAAGAAAAAAAGCTTAACAAGAAAGCCCGTACAACGGGCAGGTTTAATGGTACATCCAGCGGAGGTGGAAGGGATTCCTCTAATAAGGAGTCATTAGCACTAACTCAGTTCAGTCATCAATTAGGTGGTGGGTCTTCCTTCAGACGTACTCAGAGTAATGGAAATTAGTCTCGCCAGAATCAGAATTTTAGGACATCATCCTCACATAGCCAGAATCATGCTGAGCAATATTCACACCAGCAAAGTCTTTGTGGAACATGTAAGCGGCAACATTCAGGTCAGTGCAAGCTCGGGTTTCATGGTTGCTACCATTGTGGAGACATTGGTCATATAAAGGCCAACTGCCCAAAGTTGCGACGTAATCTTAGTGGTGGACCAACTAGTCCTTCTAGTTCCTCAGCTACTGCAGTTGCACCACCTCAGGCTCGTGGTTCTCATAATCAGATCGGGCATGGAGTAGGCAGAGGTGCAGACCGAGTTACTCAGGGAGGGGGACAATCCCGTTTGTTTGCTACACTTGATCGTTAGAGTGCAGAGGCATCTGCAGAAGTTATTACAGGTATACTTTTAGTCTGCTCACATAATGCTTATGCCATAATAGATCCAGGTTCAACATTTTCATATGTGACTCAATACTTTGCAATTAACCTCGGACTAGAACCTGAACAACTTAGTGAACCATTCCTAGTATCTACTCTAATTGGCGAGTCAGTGAAAGTCACCAGAGTCTATAGAGGTTGTATAGTTTCAGTCTAAGGTCGCAACACTAAAGCCGATCTCATAGAGTTAGAAATGGTGGATTTTGATGTGATCATGGGTATGGATTGGTTGTCTTCCTGCTATGCCATGTTAGATTGTCATGCTAAGATAGTCAGGTTCCAATTTCCAAATGAAGAAGTCTTAGAGTGGAAGGGTAGTTCAGCATCGCTTGTAAGTAAGTTTATTTTTTACCTTAAGGCACAACGAATGATCGGTAAGGGGTGTCTCGCCTATTTGGCTCACATTATTAATCCAGAATCAGAACCACCAGCTCTTCAGTCAGTGCCAATTGTTAGAGAATTTCCAGAAGTTTTCCCAGATGACCTTCCCGGACTTCCTCCCGAAAGAATCATAGACTTTGGCATTGATCTCATGCCAGGCACTCAGCCCATATCTATACCTCCTTATAGGATGGCTCTAGCAGAACTTAATGAGTTGAGAGAACAGTTGAAAGACCTTCTTGACAAGGGTTTCATCAGACCGAGTGTTTCACCGTGGGGTGCCCCGATCCTGTTTGTAAAGAAGAAAGATGGGTCTCTCAGAATGTGTGTCGACTATCGACATTTGAATAAAGTTACCATTAAAAACAAGTACCCATTACCAAGAATTGATGATTTATTTGATCAACTTCAGGGTGCAAAGTACTTTTCAAAAATAGACTTGAGGTCGGGGTACCATCAATTGAGAATCAGGGAAAAAGATATATCTAAATCAGCCTTTAGAACTCGCTACGGGCAATATGAATTTCTAGTGATGTCCTTCGGGTTGACAAATGCCTCAGCGGCATTCATGGACCTCATGAACAGAGTTTTCAAGCCATTCCTGTATACCTTTATTATTGTGTTTATATACGATATTTTGGTGTACTCTAAGAGCAAGGAAGATCATGCAGAACACCTCAGAATAGCCTTGCAGACCTTCAAGGAGAATGAGCTTTATGCCAAGTTTTCAAAATGTGAGTTCTGGTTGTAGTCAGTGGCATTCTTAGGCCACGTGGTATCTAGTGAAGGAATAAAAGTAGACCCTCAGAAGACAGAAGCAGTCAAGAACTGGCCTAGGCCGACAATGCCAACCGAAATCAGGAGTTTCTTGGGGTTAGCTGGCTACTATAGAAGGTTTGTAGAGGGGTTTTCCTTACTTGCAGCTCCATTAACTAAGTTGACTCAGAAAGCAGTTAAGTTCCAATGGTCAGACGTTTATGAGCAGAGTTTTCAAGAGTTAAAGAAGAGGTTGACCACTGCACCTGTATTAACCTTGCCGACAGGTTCGGGTGGGTTCACAGTGTATTGTGATGCCTCCAGAGTGGGCCTTGGTTGTGTTCTTATGCAAAATGGAAAAGTTATTGCTTTTGCTTCCAGGCAGTTAAAGAATCATGAAAAGAACTACCCCACACACGACTTAGAGCTCGCAGCAGTGGTGTTTGCATTAAAGATATGGCGACATTACCTTTATGGCGAGCATTCTGAAGTGGTTACAGACCACAAAAGCCTCCAGTACATTTTCAAGCAAAAAGAACTAAATTTGAGACAGAGAAGGTGGCTCGAGCTATTGAAAGATTATGACATCAATATCCTTTATCACCCGGGCAAAGCTAATGTGGTAGCAGATGCACTTAGTAGGAAGTCAATGGGCGTTTTGGCCCATCTTGCAGAACAAAGGCGATCTTTGGGTCGAGAAATTCAAAAACTAGCAAATGATGGAATTAGATTGGATGAGACCGAAGAAGGAGATATAACTGCTTATGCCTTAGCGCAATCCTCCCTTGTTGCGCATGTTAAGGCTAAGCAAGACGAAGATCCGTACTTAGTGAAATTAAAAGGAGTCAGAAACAAAGAAATCACTGCTTTCACTCTAGGAAGTGATGGAGTTTTGAAGTTGAATGATCGGTTATTTGTGCCTGATGTAGGTGGTCTTAGGAAGGCCATAATGGAGGAAGCTCACAGTTCGAGGTACTCTATCCACCCAGGTGCTACCAAAATGTATCTAGATTTGAAAGAGTTGTATTGGTGGAAAGGCATGAAGAAACAAGTAGCAGATCATGTGGCTAAATATTTAAATTGCCAGCAAGTCAAAGCCGAGCATCAGAGGCCTGGTGGCCTAGCTCAAGACATAGAGATACCACAGTGGAAGTGGGAGATGATTAATATGGATTTCGTAGTAGGTCTACCTTGCACATACCATAAGCATGATTCAATCTGGGTTATTGTAGACTAACTGACAAAGTCCGCACATTTCCTACCAGTAAAGATGACAGATTCTGCAGAGCAGTATGCGCAGTTGTACATCAAAAAAATAGTCTGATTGTATGGTACTCCAGTTTCAATCATATCTGACAGAGGCCCTCAGTTCACGGCGCATTTTTGGCAGGCATTTCAGAAAAGATTAGGTACCAAAGTCAACTTAAGCACTGCTTTCCATCCACAGACCGATGACCAGGCAGAAAGGACCATTCAGACTCTCGAAGATATGCTGCGTGCGTGTGTTATAGATTTTGGAGGTAATTGGGATGATCACTTGCCACTTATAGAATTTGCTTACAATAACAGCTATCAAGCCAGCATTAATATGGCTCCTTATGAAGCATTGTATGGGCAGAGATGTAGGTCTCCGGTGGGTTGGTTTGAACCAGCAGAGGTGTCATTGATTGGTCCAGAGTTTGTTTGTGAGGCCTTCGAGAAAGTTCAGCTAATTAGAGAAAGACTTAAAGCGGCTCAGAGTCGTCAAAAGTCTTATTCTGACAAGAGGCATCGTGAGTTAGAGTTCATGGTTGGTGATAAGGTGTTTTTGAAAGTTTCACCAATGAAAGGAGTTATGAGGTTTGGTAAGAAAGTGAAACGTAGCCCTAGATTTATCGGACCTTATGAAATTCTAGAAAAGAAAGGAAACGTGGCTTATAAGCTAGCACTACCCATTGAGTTGTCCTCTGTTCATCCTGTCTTTCATGTGTCTATGCTTAGAAAGTACATTCATGATGAGTCGCATATAATACCTGCCGATACCATAGAAATTAAAGAAGGCTTGACTTATGAAGAGGTACCTATAGAAATTCTCGATAGGCAAGTAAGGAAGTTGAGAACAAAAGATTTAGCATCGGTAAAAGTTTTGTGGAGTAATCATGATTCAAAAGAGGCTACATTGGAGGTCGAGGAAGATATGAGAAAGAAATATCCATATTTATTTGAGGAAAAAGGTATGTGAACCTAAGTTTGGTTTGACATTTATATTTCATTTATTAAATACAAGTTAGCAAATGTTTCTGTCCTTCCAAGATTATACTTAGCTGTTGTAGTAATTTAGTTTATGCCGTAGTATATTTAATTCATTAAAGTGATTTAATTGTGCTAAAGTTGTTGTGCTTTAGATTCTTGTTAGTTATTGTAGTACCTCCTTGCCGGAGTGTGAGTAATTAATTTATGAGCTGCGTATGGTGCCTATGAATGGCCTGTTATGGCATTATTGGTTGTTGTTGATGTAGTTGTGGTATTTGTGGCAGGGATAATTTTTTTGGATAGCCCAATTTACAAGGGAAACTCTGCCGGAATTTTTGAAAATTTAGGGAGTTAGCCAAATTTTTGAGTTCCTTGGGAGAGTGGGTAGTGCTAAGAAAATTTAAGAGGTTCAAGGACCTAAGGAATGATTGTTAGCTTAAGAATAAGGCCCTAGCAACATTCGAGGACGAATGTTTTTAAGGAGGAAAGATTGTAACACTCCCCCAAATTTATAAAAGTTTCGAGACACGCTAACTATAGAACTAATTTATTACTATTTTTATTATTTTTATCTTGCCTATATATATAAAAAAAAAATTGGATATACAATATATAATTGGATATACAATTAGGAAAATATCAATAGTTTTAATATTATTAATTTTCAAAAAAAAAAGTATCATTAGTTAGTAGTAATTTAAAAAAAAAATGGAAAAAGGCTTAAAAGCCCATAAAAAGGGTTGTTTGAAACAATAGCCTCCAAGCCTTAAAAGAGAGGCAGAACGTTATCAAAAAGGACGGAAAGCAAAAGCTAAAAAAAAACAGAATCGTTCCTCACGAAACAGAGGCTCCATTTATCACACAGGCAACGGAAGATTCTAGGGTTCTTTACAAATCACTAATTCTTGAATTTAGGTATATAAAATTCCCTATTTTCAATTATCCTAAAGTAGTAATATGTAAGAATTGAATAGCTAATTCTCTTCTTCCTCTATATCAACAATAAATTTCATATTTAGGTGTATTACTTTAAAATTGATTAAAATATATTGGTTGTTGTAGAATCGATTGGTTGACTGGTGTCAATTTGACTGGGGCTACGTATTGGCTCGAGAAGTTTTGAGGTGAGTTGATATAACCCTTTACTAAAGTGGTTTAACTCACAAAAACACGCATACAAGGTGTTTGACGAATTGCTTAAAAGAGTTTATCTTTATTTAATTAGAGCGAGTGAGTACCCATTAATTTAGAATTGTTCTAGCAAAAGTTTAGATGATATATTATGCTATATGTGCTTAAATTTTCAGATTTTTGTGTTATTCTTATATGTTATTTTCATGTTGAAAATTATGAAGAAGAAAGAATCTTTAGAAATATTTTTATATGTTTATTTCATTCTTATGTCATGCTTTACATTTAAGGACACCAATATGAGCATGTACATAATGTTCTATAAAGAAAAGATTTAGACTTGAAAAGTCACAAGAAGAAGTTTTAGAAAGAAAAGATTTTTGGGGAGTATCCTTTATTCTGAGAAGGGGTCGTCGTCCAGGCCGAAGGTCCTGACCAAGGCATTGACTTCCTGAAACTACTTGTGCCAAAGTAGGGAGCATACGAGCCGAGGGTCTCGTTGCTGAGAATTTACTTAGCCATGCTAAGGTATGATACATGAGCGCTGAGAACCATGAAGCGAGTGGCACCTCGTGGATTGGGCCTATTCGATCAGGTTGGGATCGAACCCGTGCTGATCACACGGTGACTGAGACAAAATTAAGTCAGGATAGTTGGAACCCCCAAAATATAAAGTGAAGTATTTTTTTTAAAGAAAGAAAAAGAAAAGAATTTCTTTTAGAATATTCATAAATTGCTATTATGCAATTATTTTAGAATTATTCTTATAAGCTTTATGTTTTACATGCATTTGGAACCTTTGCTCGTAATGTATATGTTATTAAAGTTTCTCCCCCTGTTGTTGAGACTCACTGAGTACAGTGGATGGTACTGACGTTCTCTTTTGGGAACCTACGTTGGTCTGTGGTACAACGTAGGAACCGAATTTGCAGGCGAGCAGGCTACGAGTTAGGACTTCCTTCCCTTCCAGTGATATTGGTGAGCTCCGCTTTTGTTCGTGGAGTATTCTTAGAGTCATTTTCATTTAGCTATTTCTTTGTTTATTTAGAGAACTGGCCAGGAAATCTCATGTCCTGAGCAGTGCGTCAGTTTATCAGTAGAGGCTTCATAGACATAGTCATTGGGTTGAGATTAAGATGTTATTTTATAATAACTTAGCAGTAATTCAGTAGTTACTACAAATAAAGTTTTGGAGTTGGTTTATTTAAATATTTGAATTAATCCAAAAGTATTTGTTTAGAGTATTGCTTTGTTGCATATAAAGTTTGGAGTTATAATAGGGTTGATAAGCAGAGATGGTTCGCTCGGTAATGTTTAGTGATCGAGTGCCGGTCTCGGCTTGTTCAGGAAATGGGTCGTGACAAGGCTTGAACACACATTAAGTAAGAGATGAAAGGAGTACCTAAAGTGCAGAAATTGAAACCTGAAGCGAGCCAAACAAAAGCCAAGAAACGACTGCTAGATGAAGTTCAGCAACGCATGGTGCAGCAGTAGCATCAACAAAATTTTAAATCCAAAAAAACGCTACACAGAAAATCAGAAGATTGAAGCCAGTCGATAATGCTATGCAATTGCGGAGATCTCTTTCTAACCCTACTTAACTTGCTTTTCTTTTTCCTTGAAGTTTCTGTGTTGCAGACTTTTGACTCAATTTTGGACTCTTGAGTTTGTTTTAAGCTTCTTCGTTTCTTTTTTCTTTTTCCTTTGTTTTTTTTTTGTGTGAGGACTTGTGGATTAAATATTGTGTTTGGACAGAAATCAAGGGAGAGAATGGAGGAGGAGGAAGCGTCTGTTGTTGAAGATGATGAGGGAATGCCGAAGAAGGGGAAAAACTGCGCTAGAGGGTATCATCTATTCCCTCTCGAATTAGGTCCTTTCTAGGTTATTTTAATGTGGCGGAATTGGGCCTGGCGGGTCGGGTCCGATTTTGGGCCTGGGTCAAGGGAAGTTTTGGATCAGATCTGGGTTGGGTGAGAATTGACCCAATTTCACAAGACAAACCTTTTTCCAATTCTTTCTTTTATTTTCTGATTTTTCTTTTCTTTTAATTAAATCCTACAAATTAAAAATCCTAAATTATCCAAAAGTGTAAAATTAAGATAATTAGCTAATTATAAAAATTATAAACAATACTTAATTCTAAATTAAAAGAGAAAAATCAATAGGCTTAGAAAAAAGTTAAAAGACAAAATGTAAAAATGAGTTATTTTTGTGATTTTCGAATTTCTATAAAACACATAATTACTGGTTAATTCTGAAAATGTAAAAGCAAATCCTAAATGAAATGCATGATATTTTGGTATTTTCATGATTAAAATAAAAATTAAGCATGCGCAAAAATGCAAACAATTAATAAAAATCCTATAAAATGGCAAATAAATGAAAAAAAAATCTATTTTCTTTGATTGTATAGGAGCAATTCATATAGAGCAAAAATCACGTGCTCACAACTGCCCCTCTTTGCTCGGAAACGCGAAGAGTTTTCCTGCAAAGATAAAGTGAGCGGATACGAGTGATTTTTGCCTGTTTGAATACTCCGTGGGAAGCATTTTTTGAAAGATTTGACCGCACCCTGCTTCCGAGGTTGCCAATATATCCTTGGCTATAAAGGAATCAGGTCAGTGTAGTTCGGGAAGTTTCGGTAGCTGAGACTACCACAAAGCTGTGATTTCACTGTTGTTGTTGCTGCTACTGCTTACTGAACTCCTTATTACACCATGGCAAAATAAAAGAAGCTAGACTAAACTATGATCTATGCATTACAAAAATCCTATCTATATTCTCAAACTTGGTCTTGCAGTTCCTGTTGCCTTGTTGACTTGTATTCTCCACGTGAACTTTCTTTGTTGCCGATTTGAATTGTAATCTGAGACACTTTCCCTTTTCTTCAGGCGGGCGCCTGATTGTTGAACTTGAACCGTCTTCCTTCGAACATTGTTGCTTTCCCTTCGTTCTTTAGGTGGGATCCTGATTACCAACACTTGCTCTGCTTTTCCTCGAAACTTGAACTGCTGCTTTGTTCTTCAGGTGGGCTCCTGATTACCGACCCTTGAATTGCTTTGTTCTCCAGGTGGGCTCCTGATTACCGACACTTGAATTACTTTGTTCTCCAGGTGGGCTCCTGATTACCGACACTTGAATTGCTTTGTTCTCCAGGTGGGCTCATTACCAACGCTTGAATTGCTTTGTTCTCCAGGTGGGCTCCTGATTATCGACACTTGAATTGCTTTGTTCTCCAGGTGGGCTCCTGATTACCGACACTTGAATTGCTTTGTTCTCCAGGTGGGCTCCTGATTACCGACACTTGAATTGCTTTGTTCTCCAGGTGGGCTCCTGATTACCGACACTTGAATTGCTTTGTTCTCCAGGTGGGCTCCTGATTACCGACACTTGAATTGCTTTGTTCTCCAGGTGGGCTCCTGATTACCGACGCTTGAATTGCTTTGTTCTCCAGTTGGGCTCCTGATTACCGACACTTGAATTGCTTTGTTCTCCAGGTGGGCTTCTGATTACCGACACTTGAATTGCTTTGTTCTCCAGGTGGGCTCCTGATTACCAACACTTGAATTGCTTTGTTCTCCAGGTGAGCTCCTAATTACCGACACTTGAATTTCTTTGTTCTCCAGGTGGGCTCCTGATTACCGACGCTTGAATTGCTTTGTTCTCCAGGTGGGCTCCTGATTACCGACACTTGAATTGCTTTGTTCTCCAGGTGGGCTCATTACCAACGCTTGAATTGCTTTGTTCTCCAGGTGGGCTCCTGATTATCGACACTTGAATTGCTTTGTTCTCCAGGTGGGCTCCTGATTACCGACACTTGAATTGCTTTGTTCTCCAGGTGGGCTCCTGATTACCGACACTTGAATTGCTTTGTTCTCCAGGTGGGCTCCTGATTACCGACAATTGAATTGTTTTGTTCTCTAGGTGGGCTCCTGATTACCGACACTTGAATTGCTTTGTTCTCCAGGTGGGCTCCTGATTACCGACACTTTCACTGCTTTGTTCTCCAGGTGGGCTCCTGATTACCGACGCTTGAATTGCTTTGTTCTCCAGGTGGGCTCCTGATTACCGACACTTGCATTGCTTTGTTCTCCAGGTGGGCTTCTGATTACCGACACTTGAATTGCTTTGTTCTCCAGGTGGGCTCCTGATTACCAACACTTGAATTGCTTTGTTCTCCAGGTGAGCTCCTAATTACCGACACTTGAATTTCTTTGTTCTCCAGGTGGGCTCCTGATTACCGACGCTTGAATTGCTTTGTTCTCCAGGTGGGCTCCTGATTACCGACACTTGAATTGCTTTGTTCTCCAGGTGGGCTCCTGATTACTGACACTTGAATTGCTTTGTTCTCCAGGTGGGCTCCTGATTACCAACACTTGAATCGCTTTGTTCTCCAGGTGGGCTCCTGATTACCAATGCTTGAACTGCTTTCTATCCTTAAAATTGGCGTTGTTCTCCCTTACTCTCCAGGTGCGCTCCTAATTTTGACGAAATAGACAAAACAAAAAAAAAATTCTGCCCCAGTTTGGTAACTAGGCATATATGTGAGTGTTAACTGAATCATGTTGCCTAATATCACTAAGAATTTGAAAGCTAGATCCCATTATCCAGGAGGGCCCTGAAAACTCCTAGTTAAATGACAGTTTTAAAGCTGAATTATGTTTTTTAAAGGTATGACTTTCGCTAAATCTCGTTATCCAAGAAGGTCTTAAAACTAGATCTCATTATCCAGGAGGGTCCTGAAAATCAAAATCAAGTCTTATCTTAAGAATGATAATTTTTAAGGCTGAATTATGCTTCCCTACCGTAGAACTTACGCTAAATCTTGTTATCTAATGGAAATCTTAAAGCTAGGTCCCATTATCCAGGAGGGTCCTGAAAACTCCTATTTGAATCCTATCTCAAGGTACATTTATGCTAGATTTTGCTACTCATGGTTATTTTGAATTTAAACTAGGTCCCATTTTCTAGGAGGGTCCTGAGAATTTACGGTCAAACCTGTCTGGTGCTTGCTTTTCCTTACGAAGGGTTTCTCCGAAACAAACTAAATTTTCTGCCTCTGTTTCAATCAAAGAAAACTTGTGAATTTAAACATGGTGGTTGGTTTATGGCCTTGAACTTTGAGGGCGATTGCTCTTTCACTTCCTATGGTAACTTCGGTTTTAACTCGAAAGATCTTGCTTGTTTATTGACTGACCACTTTTCTCTATCACCTTATCACGGAGAATACCTCTGATCCATTCAAACCCAATACCATTCATCTGTTGCATTGTGCTCATGTACTGAACCTTTGTGTTTCTCATTAATCCCAAAGCACGTCAATTGCCATCCACTCAGTGCGCATGTTGTTCTTTCCTAACTCAAATCACTGGCCTTGGCCTTGAGGTCTATTTCTCCATCACTTGCCATGATAACTTTGATTTCTTCTTGGAAGACCTTGTTTATCACTGGTTAACCACTTTCTTTGTCAATCTTATCATAGAAAATACCTTTGATCTGTTCACCCTACACCCTCCATCTGTTGCATTGTTTATGAATTGATATATACCAAACCTTTGCATTTCACATGAACCCCAAAGCATGTTGATTGTTACCAACTTAGTGCGCACATTGTTCTTTCCTGACTTATGCCACTTTAATGAGCTAGCCAGATCTCGTTTTGTGCAAGTGGAAAGCTGATGGCAAATTTTGAAGTCATTTCTCACTTGTTCTGACCAAACAGACTCAGGAAGAGGAAGTAAACAAGACAAAAGGAACAGAGTAAAGGATAAAGGAAAGAGATGATTCCTAACAAAAAAAACTACAAAGTAGAAACCTATCAGATGTGGATACCAACTCTAATGACCATGACATGCACATGTTGATTAAGTGACCTAATCTGTCAAACAAGTCTGATGTTCAACTCTTGTTATACACCAAAACCGTGAAAATGGGCTTCAATGCTTCGATTATCTAATCTGATTCACGATCCTTATTCTACTTGTAGTGCCCGAAGGGTTTTCACCATCAAGCCTCTCTCATTTTGTTCTTTCTCTCAACTTACCGTCGTCTTATGGTGTCTGTGAAGGTTTTCACCGATAAGACTCTCTCATTTTTGTTTTCCTTGTGCAGAACAGAGTGTTGCCCCTAATGTGAATCATACCTCTAACTCGCTTGACTTGGCACTACTCAAAGATTGATCGAAAGGTCATTCTTTGGACCGTAATGCGGGCTTTTGGATGGGGTTAGAAAGAAAGGATAAAGACTCAAAAACAACTTAAAATGGCTCAAAATTACAACTTTTGGAATAAGATCTCTTACAACAACCACAACTGCTGCCCCAGTTTCTTGGCCTGGGGGCTTTTGGATTTTATTTTGATGGGACCGAACCATGAGGCTACCTACGTATCCTTAAAAGGAATCAGGTCGAACGTAGTTCATGACATAGAAATTGCTTTGTTTTTGTACTTTTCTCTCTTTTTTTCTTTTTCTCTTTTTTATTTTTTTTCTTTTCTCTACTTTTTTTCCATTTTTTCTTTCTCTTTTTCTCTTCTTTTTTTTCTTTTTCTTTCTCTCCTTTTTTTTTGTATCATATTTTTAAACTCTGTTTCTGATTCCAACAGAGGGATATGAAAGAAAATAAATAAGGCTCAAAGGGGTAACAAAGGATAAAGTGTTTAGATAGTAGAACAAAATATCTTCGTCATTCCAATCTTCAAAACATGCCAAGTACAAACACCACAATTAAACAAACCGAAGAAATTATACATAATATCTTTTGTCTACATCAGAATTGATAGCCATATCCACACATTTGCCTTCTACATCTGTTAAATACAAAGCACCAGCGGACAACACTCTCGTTACCAACACGGCCCGTGCTAATTTGGGGAAAACTTGCCTTTAGCTTCAGCCTGATGTGGTAGGATGCGTTTTAATAGTGTTTCTTTATGTTCTATCTGCCCCAGTTTCACACAATTCAGGCTTTGTGATCTCAAAATCCCTTCACTTATTTCCCTCAAATGATCATATCATCTCCCAAATTGCTTCATGATTAAACTAACTTTTTTAAAATCAGGCTGAGAGTTAAACGTGCATGTCATGTCACTAAAGTCAACAGGAAAAAGACTATTAAAGGAAAAGAGAACTAAAAGAACACTAACTAGAAATAACAGAAAACAAGAAATTACATTAGACAGATGATGAAAGGGTTTGAATAACAAAATAAGTAAAATAAGCTGGGGTTACAACCCTGGAACAAAACCAGACAACACTAAACAAGCTACTACGACTAAACAAACTAGGCAAAATAAAAGGATAGAAGGGTTTGAGTCACAAGACAATATCCAGATGACAACCCTGAAAATAACCCGGACAACAGAAATGACAACAAAATAAACCACCAAAACTCCTCCCTTGCTTGCCAAAAGATGGAGCGTCTTTCCAATTACCAAGCTCTACATCTTTGCCACTGAGTTCAACATCAACATTGCTAGAACCTTCAGAAGTCTTCATCGCATTGTCCTTAGCAAATTGCTTTTGGGTCCCTTTGGCTGGCTCGTTCTTATGATCAACTTCCGGAACCAAGAGTGATAGCGCTAAAAGCTTTGCGGCAAGTGGCCCTCCGAGGATCTTAGAATAGTTCTCATATTCCTTTTCCACACAAATCATGTCCTCCATATGCGTCTCATTATGAACAGACAATGGACTTTGGCTAGTATCTGCTGCATTTGGATTTTGCACAGTAATGTCACCTGCATCAATAAGCTTCTGGACTGCTTCTTTCAGATACCAACACTTTTTTATGTCATGCCCCGGGGCATCTGAGCAATATGCGCACCTTTGAGAAAAATCAAACTTCTTTGGAAGAAGTTTTGACATTTTTATATGAATCGGCTTCAACATGTCCAATTGCCTCAGCCTCTAGAACAGACTAGCATATGATTCTCCAATAGGGGTGAAAGCCTTTTCTTTTTTCAGTAGTCTTTTCATTTTATACTTTGGCCTCAGTTGGAACCTTTTGCGGGTAGGTGGTTGATATGTCTGAGGAGGCAGGTAAGACATTTGTGGAAGTGGTGCGGGCCAACGCGGGCCTCGTGGACGTGGAGCGTATGGTGGTGCATTGTGGACGGGGTATCGGAAAAATGATGTACGATTTTGGGGGTTCTGTGGAGAGAAGTAGTAGTGGGGAGGATTACAAGGATATCCGCGGGGTCGATATTGAGGCTGAAAGCATTTAGCAAAAATGAACACTGGACCCTGTCGGCGGCGGGGCTCAGCAACATCTTTTCTATCAATGGGAGGACTATCCCGAGCAACTTGTTCGTTCCATCTGAGCCAAATATCCTTAAAACTTTCCTTGGGTTTATTTTCCATCTGGGATATGGAAGAGTGGTCTGGGACAATGTCTATATTGCACTGAAAGCGTCGCACAAAATCTTGAGCCACGTCGCCCAATGTATGTCACTTACCGACATCTTGACGATTATGTCATTCCAAAGCTGCCCCAGTCAACCTCTCACTGAAATACGCCATCAACAAATCATCTTTCTCGCCAACACTTCTCATTTCACTGCAATAATCCCTCAAATGGGCTATAGTATCTCCACACCTATCATACAAGTTAAACTTTAACACTTTAAACCCTACGGGCAGACGAACGTCAGGGAATATACACAACTCTTTGTAAGACATGTTAACCTGGTCTCCCATCCCTTTCTGTTCTTTAAGGACTGTTCTATACTTTTCAATTTCCTGGATATCTCATCTCGCCCTTCGTTTCCCGTGACTTTTTCATGTTCAACATGAAGCTCATCCGAGGGCTCTTCTTGTATGAGTCAGGAACCTTGTGGGCAACCTCTGCGAGGTAGTATTGGGCATCATGAGCTTTGAGTGGATATTCATTGTTGGGAATAGTGGATATGATAGGAGGGAAATTTTGGGGAGAGGTAATTGGAGGATGAGTGATGGAGCTACTAGGACGGTTGGGAAAGCTGTGATAAACGGGTGGATCTGGAGAGTATGGGGGATCATCCGGCACTATGACCGAAGTTTGGGTAAGGGTAGCATCTAAGAAGCTAGGTGGTGGCGGGGGTGGTGCCTTCCCAGTCATCCAGGCCTGATACATGTCCGTCATGTGTTGTCTTAATATCCTTACCTCATCAACCAAACTAGTGTCTTGTTCAACCAACTGCTTTCGGGCACCGGTGTCAACCAACCCAATTTTGTTGTTGTCTGCTATTGCTTTTTGACCATATGTTGTGGAGAGGAGTTACTACTTCGAGAACCACAAACCAACCACCTTTCTGCTATGAAGATATCAAAAGGAACAAAATGGGGTCATTACGTTAGCGTTAGGGCATTTAATAGCAAAAATATCACATTGCGTGCAATGCACCTAGCAACAATTAATGGTTCTAGAATGACTTCGAGGGTCGTAAGGTCACTTGACACCATCCCAATTTGTTCATTTGAATATTCTCTTTTCTTTTCTTTTCTTTCCTCGCACTTCTTAGCTCGCTCATTTTCCTTCCCCTTTTTCTTTCTGATTATCGCTCTTTTTCTTCCTTCTCATTTCTCACATCCCATGACTTCACCTCTTTTTTTCGTTTCCCTTTTTTTCCTTTTTTCCCCTCTTTTTTTATTTATTTATTTAATAATAATAAAAAATAATTCGATCGAACCCTATGTAGGTTGCCTACGTATCATGACGCCGCATGAATCAGATCTTTGCGTAGTTCGGGAAGATCGGAAATAAAGTAAACAAACTGATGTTCTCTTTTTTTCTCTTTTTTTTTCTTTTTACCTTAATGACTACTCTGATGAGAAAAAAGAAACAAAAGAAGCAAATTTTTTTTCTAGACTGAATGTTCTATAACCTACTCTAAACTTGCTTAACGAGCATGTTTTTTTTCTTTTTGAAACAAATGCTCTATGAGAAATTATTAAGGAAAAAACCCTACAAAAGAAAATTATTTTTGATTCTTCTTTAGGAAGGAAATCTAAAGAATAAGCCAAAGAAAAATATTTCGAATTTTCGTTTGATATCCTGAAAGAAAGATTCCAAACTAAGAAATAAAAAAGATTTTTTTTTTTTGGATTTCAGTTTGATTACCTAAGGGAGAAACCCTGAAATTAAACCAAAGATAAAGTATACCTTTTTTTCTTCTATGTACAATGTCCTAAAGTTCTTGTAAAATAATTAAAAAAAAAATTCATTCATTTTTCATTAATTTCCCAAAGAATAACCTCAAAAGAAAATCTTTTCGAATTTTTGGAATTAATATCTTAAGAAAACTTTTAAAGAGGTACTAAAAGAAAATTCTCTTTTTTTAGTACTAAAGGAAATATAAAAGTAATTTTTATTTTGATATTAATTGCCTAAAGGAAAAACAACCTCAAAAGAATTTTTTTTAATTTCTAGAATTAGTATTCTAAAGAGAACTTATAACGAAAATATAAAAATGCAAAATTTCTTTTCTTTTTTTTTTGTTTTTTTTTTACTTGTAACACATTTCCAAATACAAAATAAGAAATACAATAACAAAAGACTAGGCAAGACCAGACCTTATGTTGGTTGCCTACATATCACGCCCCGAAAGATGAGAATCAGGTATGCGTAGTTCGGACAAATTGGATACGGGCAAGAATTAAAAAAAACTAATTTAGAGAAAACATATTTTGCTTTGAAAAATGATGAAACATATAAACTCTTTTTGGATTTTCTTTTCCTCTTTTTTTGATTTTTGATTTTCGAAAAATATGAAAAAGTGCAAAATCTTTTTGAATTTTTCATTTTTTTTCTTTTCTTTTTAAAAAAGGTGAAAGAGAACATAATTGGGCCCTACTTGCCTTATTTTCACACTTCACTCTCTTTTTTTTCTTCTTTTTTTTCATTTGTCCTCAACTATCATTGGTCCGCCAAATGACCCTTTTACCCTTGAATAAATGCAACATGTAGCACATGGGATGCATCAAGATGGTCTTTTATTTTTGGGTACACCTGTCCTAGACGAACCCAACCCCTGTGTTGAGTCCCCTAAGTCAAATGCACATGATGCAAATAAGCGTTCCTACTGGGGATCCGGTATGAGCCTGAGTTATTTTAAGTTCAAAACCTGGTGTATTGTTCTAGACTTGTGTACCCGAGCGGACAACTCGAGCCGGGGGGGGGGGGCTACGTACCGGTAACCAAAAAATCATCCGACTTTGCAACTTGTCCGAACCTCGTTCTATTTGGGATATGACACTAACAGAAAGAAGTCAAGTCAGCGTGCACTCAGAAGAGAGAAGAGAGGGGTTTCGTAGAAGCTTATATACAGTTCAAATAATATCAAAGTGGTAAAAAGCAACATTTAGCACATTAGGCCCAAACATGTAATAAAATCAGATAATAAATATAGTCAAATATAACAATTATTCTAAGCTCGAATTCTTGAACCCTGAACCATATATACTGGGTTCGATCCCCAGCAGAGTCGCCAGAGCTGTCCCACCTTCTTTTTCCTACACCCCCGTAAAGGGGTATAAAGGGAGTTTTTCCAATTTAAGTGACAATCGAAACGAGATTATTTTTAAAGTTCAGAGTCTCCACTTGGGATAATTTATGGTGTCCCAAGTCACCAGTTTAGAATCCCGAATCGAGGAAAGATTGACTCTGTTATACAGTCCGCAAACACAGAAATCTGGGTAAGGAATTCTGTTAACCCGGGAGAAGGTGTTAGGCATTACCGAGCACGGTCGCTCAACTGTTACAATTGGCCTATTATCTGATTTTAATACATGTTTTAACCTATGGTTCAATTTTAACTTATTAGCCGCTTTTAATTATTTTAAGGAAGATTCAACGTTATATAAAACACGTCTTGAACTACGTCATATAAATGCACCCGCAGTCCACACCATATTTTATCTAACGTTGTTGAGATTTGGATTTGGGTAACATAAATGCGCACCCGGATTTAGGAAAGTAATTTTTATAGCGCGCCTAAAGCAACTACGCACTTTCAAGTTTGCGAGGGCCATGGAAGTTCAGCTAAATGGCGCACCTCAATTTCTAAGGATAAAAATTAATTAACTGAGGGCCATGGGTTTTGAGATTTTATTGGCATGACACGCCTCAAATTATTCTAGCAAAAGGTTTTCTAAATTTAATTTTGAAGACCATAAATTGTACGTTTGGCTAATATGACACACCTCAAACTAATTTAAAAAATGTTTGGTTATTTGAAGGAACCTAGGCCGGCAGCAGGCCCAATTGCATATTAAAATAATATTCAATCCATCATTCCATTATTTCAAAACAACATGAATTACATAAGAAATAGGGATAAAATCAATTCTAATCAGCACATGAAACCGACTTCAGAATATTCAAAATATGAATCCAAACATGATAGATCCACAAATAGGAAACGATTTAAAGGAAAATTAAAATTTATCAAATGATTGCAAGGAAAAGGTTAATCCGCAAGAAAGAAAAATATTGATCCTTATACGAGTTTAACAGTGTTCCAGGAAACTAAACTTTATCACAAAACTAACACTATTTAATACAAAAAATAGACAACACCAAAATCCAATAGAACATTTCCAAATAAAGAAATCTTTTACAAACATAGCTTTAAACAGATTATTTACCAAACCTAAACTAATATCTTTTTAACATGTAACTTTAAAGAGAGAACGTAAATGCAGGGCAACAAATTTTAATTATACAAAAAGAAAAATAAGAGAAACTAAACTTAAAAAAATAACAGAAGGATGGCACATTTCTCATACGGACTTGGCATAAATTTGCCTGCTCTAAACCTTCTAGTTAGAAAATTTTCCTCTAATTAAACTAAACTAAAAAAAATAAAGAACCAGATCCCTCTGGATATTAAAAAAAATACATTTTATTGCAATTTTCAGCATGTTGATAACAGGCTTGGACACACATTAAGTAAGAGATGAAAGGAGTACCTAAAGTGCAGAAATTGAAACCTGAAGCGAGCCAAACAAAAGCCAAGAAACAACTGCTAGATGAAGTTCAGCAAAGCATGGTGCAGCAGTAGCATCAACAGAATTTTAAATCCAAAAAAACGCTACGCAGAAAACCAGAAGATAGAAGCCAGTAGCGATAATGCTATGCAATTGCGGAGATCTCTTTCTAATCCTACTTAACTTGCTTTTCTTTTTCCTTGAAGTTTCTGTGTTGCAGACTTTTGACTCAATTTTGGACTCTTAAGTTTGTTTTAAGCTTCTTCGTTTATTTTTTCTTTTTCCTTTGTTTTTTTTTTTTTTTTTTTGTGTGTGAGAACTTGTGGATTAAATATTGTGTTTGGACGAAAATCAAGGGAGAGAATGAAGGAGGAGGAAGCGTCTGTTGTTGAAGATGACGAGGGAATGCCGAAGAAGGGGAAAAGCTGCGCTAGAGGGTCTCATCTATTCCCTCTCGAATTAGGTCCTTTTCTAGGTTATTTTAATGTGGGGGAATTGGGCCTGGCGGGTCGGGTCCGATATTTGGGACTGGGTCAAGGGAAGTTTTGAATAAGATCTGGGTTGGGTGAGAATTGGCCCAATTTCACAAGACAAACTTTTTTCCAATTTTTTCTTTTA
This sequence comes from Nicotiana tabacum, assembly GCF_000715075.1. Taxonomy (NCBI): domain Eukaryota; kingdom Viridiplantae; phylum Streptophyta; class Magnoliopsida; order Solanales; family Solanaceae; genus Nicotiana; species Nicotiana tabacum. The sequence goes on from NC_134100.1 coordinate 26,513,388, forward strand.
TTTTCTAATTTTTCTTTTCTTTTAATTAAAATCCTACAAATTAAAAATCCTAAATTATCCAAAAGTGTGAAATTAAACTAATTAGCTAATTATAAAAATTATAAACAATACTTAATTCTAAATTAAAAGAGAAAAATCAATAGGCTTAGAAAAAAATTAAAAGACAAAAACGTAAAAATGAGCTATTTTTGTAATTTTCGAATTTCTATAAAATAAATAATTACTAGTTAATTCTGAAAATGTAATAGCAAATCCTAAATGCAATGCATGATATTTTGGTATTTTCATGATTAAAATAAAAATTAAGCATGCACAAAATACAAACAATTAATAAAAATTCTATAAAATGGCACATAATTGAAAAAAAATCTATTTTCTTTGATTCTATAGGAGCAATTCATATAGGACAAAAATCACGTGCTCACACTGTTCAGGTGATTGGTTTTGTTGATAATCTAGCTTGCCATCCTTACTTCACAAGATCTAAAGGCAGGGTTCCTATGGCCTCCGAAAGTCATCTACCAATTATCAATCCTGAGGATAGCCCGGCGTTGGCTATTCCACAGCTAGAATTAGCCGCCACTGAAGAAAATAGGATGTTGTGTCTCCGCGTGATGGAAATGTGGGATGCCTTGTCTAATTGTAGGGAACCGCCAAGTGCAATCCCTGGGTTCCCTGAGTTGATCCCCAGGTCAGGTGAGGCTACCAATGCCTTTGTGCCCAACCCATTCATCCCATGCGGTTACCCTCTAATACCGTTTAACGGTCCTGGAATGCCTTTTGTGGTTTGCCCCCAGGCGCCAGCCCCAAAAGCACCGCCATTGATGTTCTCTGCAGTACCAGTCTGTACCACAGGACAACCAATTTTACCACGGCCAAATGTTGAGCCTCCAATGTTCACCTTTCAGGGTCCACAGTTCCAGTCAGAAATAACACATGTGAACCTATACTCATGTACTCAACTACCGCAATATGGTTTCTCGATGGAGTAAAAAAAGGTTGTCAAGAATCCTGGGCAAGAGGAAATGGCTCGGAAGATGAAAAGCCTGGAACAAAATCTGAAAAACATACAAGGCCCGAGTGGCCAAAAGAGTGTCTCATACTCCAACCTGTGTATGTTTCCCTATGTTCACTTGCCGTCCGGCTTCAAAACGCCAAAATTTGAAAAGTATGACGGGAACGGAGACCCGATCACTCATGTGAAATGATACTGTAACCAGTTAAGGGGTGCTGGTGGAAAAGAGGAGCTGCTAATGGCCTATTTTGGAGAAAGCCTCACCGGAATCGCTTCTGAGTGGTATATAGATCAAGAAATTACCCATTGTCACATGTGGGACGATCTGGCCTGAGATTTTGTCCATCCGTTCCAGTGTAATGTGGACATCGCTCCCGACAGGAACTTTTTGTCCAATTTAAAAAAGAAAACAGTAGAAAGCTTCCGTGAATATGCTGTCAAATGGCGGGAGCAATCCTCCATTGTAAAGCCTCCAATGGACGAATTTGAAATGATTATTTTCTTCCTACAAGCCCAAGAGGTAGACTACTCCCAGAACATGATGTCTGCTATGGATAGATCGTTTGTTGAGGCTATCAAAATTGGGGAGATGGTTAAAAATTGTTTGAAAAATGAGCCAAATCTTGAGTCAAGCTGCTTTTAAGGCTGCATCAGAGGCTGTTCAGAATGGTTCGGGGGGGGTTCAGTGGGTTTGATGAACAGAAACGGGAGAGAAGAGGGAGCCATGATGGCTTCTAGCTTGAAACTGGGGCAAAAGTTGTACTGGTTTGACGATGGTCTCGCCTGAATGGTTCCAAAGTTATAATTCAATCCAAGTTCTTTTTACCCAAATCCTTTTCAAAGTCCTTATGGTCAATCTACGAGAATGTGCAAGAATTGGAGGATACAGTTACTTAGATATGATACCATCAAAATAAGAGAAATAAAATAAGAGAGTCTTGTTAGTGAAAACTCGGAAAGAGCACTACAAGGCGATGATGAGAAGAGAAATGAGAGAGGTCAGCTGGTGAAAACCCGAAAAAGATGCCACTGATAAAAAAAAGGATCCTTAGAGCCATTGACATCGACACAGTCCTAGGCGAGGTTTCTCGGTTTCGAGGCAAATATTGTGATGAATTTCTGAGAGTCGGATGGTTTACACAGATCAGGCATCCAGTCTAAAAGGCATGTCATGTTCGTTGAAGTCCGCATGCACTCCAGATAAGTCCTTTTTTCCTTTCCCCGAAAGGGATACCTCTTGTCTAAATTCATTGTCCATACCTTTGTTTGCTTTTCTTTGAATCCCTGTCAATCTAACTCTGTTCCGAAACTAAGACAAAGAAGGGACAGTAAGGTAGATTTACAGGGTTCTCGTTTGATACAAGCTAATATGCGAAAAGTTACCCAGCCTCGACAAGGGCATCAAGTCGACCTTCACTGGCCATGGTGGCCGATGCATTGAAGTCAAAAACTCTTGAAAGAAGAAAATCAAAATCAAATGCCCACAAAGGCAAAATAAAGTTGAAAAGTTCAAGTCCCACGTGACCAATCATCACGGTAAAGTTTGGAAAATCCAAAGGTTCTCCAGGGCTAGAAATGTAATCGGTATCCAGGAAACAACAAGTTGCAAATGAAACTATCGTAAAATAAACCGACCAAGATCAAATGACTTAAACACTCAAGGCCGCAAAACCAACCACCGTTTCAGACTGACAAATTGTTCTTTGCTTGAACCACAAGAAATAGGTGCAATCCAAAAGCAACCTTGCAAAAAGCAGGTGCAACCAAAAAGAAATTGTGTGGAGACTAAAATAGCTCTGCAGCAGCAACAACCCCAAAAAAGGGAAGTTTTCTCCAAGTTCTTTCCCGTAATTTACTCATTCTCTTACAATAAAATAAAAAAAATAAAAAAATAAGAAAGAAAGAAAGTTCTAGACCATGGAAGTATTGGGTCTCCAATCCATAGCTGCATTTTTTTAATATAGGGTCTCCACTTCCTAGTTGATTTTATTTTAGACATAGGGTCTCCACTCCCTATTCTCTTTTCCAACATAGGATCTCCACTCCCTAGTTGAAGTTATTTTAGACATAGGGTCTCCACTCCCTAGTCGCTTTTCCAACATAGAGTCTCCACTCCCTAGCTGATTTTGTTTTAGACATAGGGTCTCCACTCCCTAATCTCTCTTTCCAACATAGGGTCTCCACTCCATGGTTGAAGTTATTTTAGACATAGGGTCTCCACTCCCAAGTCGCTTTTCCAACATAGGGTCTCCACTCCCTAGTTGATTTTATTTTAGACATAGGATCTACACTCCCTAGTCGCTTTTCCAACATAGGATCTCCACTCCCTAGTCTCTTTTCCAATATTGGGTCTCCACTCCCTAGTTGATTTTATTTTAGGCATAGGGTCTCCACTGCCTAGTCTCTTTTCCAACATAGGGTCTCCAATCCCTAGTTGATTTTGTTTTAGACATAGGGTCTCCACTTCCTAATTGTTTTTCCAACATAGGGTCTCCACTCCCTAGTTGATTTTATTTTAGACATAGGGTCTCCACTCCATAGTCGCTTTTCCAACATAGGGTCTTCACTCCCTAGTTGATTTTATTAAATACATAGGGTCTCCAATCCATAGTCTCTTTTCCAACATATGGTCTCCACTCCCTAGTTGATTTTATTTTAGACATAGGGTCTCCATTCCCTAGTCGCTTTTCCCAGCATAGAGTCTCTACTCCCTAGTTGATTTTATTTATATATAGGGTCTCCACTCCCTAGTCTTTTTTCCAATATTGGGTCTCCACTCTCTAGTTGATTTTATTTCAGACATAAGGTCTCCACTCCCTAGTTGATTTTGTTTTAGACATAGGGTCTCCACTCCCGAGTCTCTTTTCCAACATAGGTTCTCTACTCCCTAATTGATTTTATTTTTGACATAGGGTCTCCACTACCTAGTCGCTTTTCCAACATAGCGTCTCCACTCCCTAGTTGCTTTCATTTTAGACATAGGGTCTCCACTCCCTAGTCTCTATTTTCTCAGGGTACACCAATCCCGACTTTTATTGCTTTCAATAATTAAGTAGTATAGAGTTTAGTTACAAATAACTCACGAAATTTTTCTAGTGAAAACTGGGATAGAAAAATTTCATTCGTTCATTTATTTTGGCGTTAGAGCAGGTTTTTACCTTTAGGCACAAGGTTTGAGATGACCAAAAATAAGTTTCAATCCAAAATAAAGAAAAGAAAAGGAAAATAAGTGAATCCAAAATACAGAAGTAGAGAAAAGATGTGGACTGCTCAAGACATGACTGAAGCCACGAGCTTTTCATGTCCTATTTTAATCCGAAGAAACCATATAAGAATGAACTAGCACCTGCAGCTAGCAAGCATCAAGATTCAGATTAAAGTCTGCATGAAGAACCAACCAAGAATCAACATCAGGCATCAAAAGACTTATAAATATGAATCTTGTACTCGTAGCTGATAGGCTTGTTTAGGTTTTTCATTTTGATTTTGGTGTAATAAGGAGCTCAGCAAGCAGCAACAACAATGAGATCACAACTTCTCGGTAGTCCCAGCTACCAAAACTTCTAGAACTATACTGACCTAATTCCTTTATAGTCAAGGATATGTAGGCAGCCTCCGAAGCAAGGTTCTGTCAAAATTTTAAAAAAATGCTTTCCATGAAGTGTCAAACGGGCAAAAATTACTCGTCATTGCTCATTTCATCTTTGCCCGAAAACTCTTCATGTTTCCGAGCAAAGAGGTACAACTATGAGCACATAATTTTTGCTCTACACAAATATTCCAACAAAATCTAAAAAATGAACAAATAAAATAGTTTCTAGTTATTTTTTGATTTTTGTAGAATTTATAGGAATTTCTATTTATTTGTTTGTTTGCATTTAGTTACATTTTGTGCATATTTAGTGTCTTAAAATCATAAAAACCCCATAAAAATTCTCAAAATCTTAATTCCATATCATTTTAAATTTTAATTGCATTTTTAGGAATTAATTGCTTATTAATTGTAGAATTAATACATGAGAAAATATACATTAGTAACTTTACATGCATTTGTTAGCTAAATGAATTAGTTAATTATTAGAAAAATAGGTCATTAGGTTAATTTTGCAAATTAGTTGGAATTAAGAGTGTTAAATAAATTGGTTATTTTTTAAAATTAAAAGAAAGAGGTTATTTGCCTTGTCTTCAAATTGGACCGGTGACCAGCAACCCAACTTCTTGCTCCAATTCGCCCAGTCCAGTCCTTTAAGTCTGGTCAAATTTTGTTTGATATCCCAAACGACGTCGTTCAGCCCCAGAACGACGTCGTTTTCCCCTTCCCAATTCCCTTAAGAGACAAAGCCCCCTTATTCTCATTCTCTCTAAGAATCAGTTCCCCCAATCTTCTAAAACCCTAGTTGCCTTTTCTTTCCCCCACCATCTCCAAACAACATCACTCTCTCAAAAGACCAAAACCTAGCCGCCATCTCTCACTCTGGCCTGATCACACACACGAGAAAAATTGAAGCAAAGATGGGGAAAATTCAAATGAAAATCGAAAAATCATAAAAGCTTGAAAAAACAACAGAAAAATTGGAATTTCCAAAGGAAGATTGAAGAAAATCGATTTCAAAACTCAACTTCTTCTTTTCTGGTTTGTACAAGCAGTGTAAGTCGAGTTTATAGTTGTTGTCTGCTGAGTTCGAATCTGTTGCGGCTGAACTTCATCATGGGAGTTTTCTAGACTTTATTTGATTTTTGAAGTTTGTTCCTGCTGTTAGGCGTATTAATCATTTCCTCTGTAATTCTTAACTATGCATGAATGAAGGCCTGAATTACTTGTTGAGTCTCTATCTTATTATGTGCGTTCATTATGTTTGATTTCTATATCTACTCATACTACTCTCCTGTTAAAATTATTTGTTCAAGCTAAAATCTAATTCTAAAATATTGATTACGTGGAGAGCTATATCTGCTAATTTATGGCTTAATCAACTTGGTAATTAATTATGTGGATTCTCTTATATTAAAACTGAAATCATATGTGCTTATACAAGCAATCTGTCGAAAAATCCAATTTGGGTACTCGATAATTCTAGCCCAATAATGCTACTCTTCAATGATGAGTTTGTGAAGAATTGATTTATTAAAAGATATGCAGTTCAATTGCTTAACTCTTTCGAAATTGATTAATAAGAATTCTGTAGTAATACAAAATAACTGTTAACCTGCCGGCTCTAAACTCTCAATTGTCTTTTAGATATTAACTGAAAGAATAAACCTTTAGTCCATATTCCTTGCACCTTTATAAGCCTATAGAAGACGACTAATAGTTAGCCAACGGCTTCATAACCAACAACAACAAGAAGAACTACCCAGTATAATCCCAACGGCTTCATAACCAATTTGATTAATCTCGCACCATGTCTGCAATAAGTCATTCCCTAAGTGTAGACTCCCATACATAAACTCCCAAAGCTTAGAAAATTAATTAACTTATGAATATCCGTATAATTGTCACGACCCTAAAACGGACCCGGTCGTGATGGCGCCTATCGTGAAATTAGGCCAGCCAACACAAACCCCCAAAACAACAAAAACAATTATAATAAGTCATTTAAAAGTCATTAATAAGCTAAAATCCCAAAATCTAAGGTAGAATCACAACGCAGAAACATAACACAGCCCGACATCGGGGTGTCACCAGTCATGAGCAACTACAACCCATCCAGAAATATGAAAAGACAACATAGTCTGAAACCAAGCTAATACAAGTGGAATAAAGATAGGAAGGAGAAGCACTGGGTTGCAAACGCCAATCAGCTACCTAGTCAACTCCGAGAGCCTGCTGGAAGACAAATCAACAGTCGCTAGCGTGACCCGAGACTCCTGGATCTGCACACAGGGCGTAGGGAGTAATGTGAGTATGCCAACTCAGTAAGTAATAAAAGTAAAGGCAGCTGAGCAGTAAGAAAATACGTAAACCACAGCATAACGCTACAGCAAAACATTATAAGTCCAAAATAATGTAGTAAAGCAATAACACTCGTAAAAACATCTTAGTTTAGTAAAAACCCTTTTTAAAACAACTTTCAATAGTTTCAAGCGAGTGATGAAAACAGTGAGAGAAGAATAGAAATATAAATAGCCCCTCGGGCAAAACATACACCACAACCGCCCCTCGAGCAAAATATCAACAGAACCAGCCCCCCGAGATACCTCACAATCACTCGTATCAGCCCCTCAGGCAATAACATGAAACAACAACAGCCCCTCGGGCGATATCACATCTCACACTAGGTACCTGCACTCACTAGGGGTGTTCAGACTCCGGAGGGGCTCCTACATCCCAAGTGCTATAACAAGCCATTTCGTGGCATAATCAAACTGGTCCTCAACCTCATAACAAGCCACCTCGTGGCGCAACAAATCAGGCTTTCGGCCTCAAAATCATGAATAAGTACAACACTGCTGCAGTGCGCAAATCGATCCCTTAATATCCTCACAACACAGGCCCTCGATCTCACTCAGTCAGAAATCTCTCAAGTCACTCGGGCAACAGTAAAACATGATGCTCAGCCCAAAATATCATTTAAAATATCAAAAACAAAGTAAATATGGTTGAGTTATAAAAATAGTAGAATACAACATGACTGAGTACAAATATGAAGTCAAAGCAATGAGGAATAGCAGTAAAAAACCCATAAGGGTCCAAAACAATTGGCATTCAGCCCAAATATGGCATTCAGCCTAAAACATAGTAATAATTTCCAAAACACAATGATATCAAACAAGTTTTAATTGAATACGCGACTTAACAGTCGTACGGGGCGGACCAACTCACAATCCCCAATGGTGCACGGCCCCACGCTCATCATCTAGCGTGTACGACACCTCAAAGTAGCACAACAATGTGAAATCTGGGGTTTCATACCCTCATGACAACATTTACAATCATTACTTACCTCTACCCGGTCCAAACTCTAGCCCGCGATGGCTTTGTATCTCGACTCGGCTCTGAATGCTCCAAATCTAACCAAAACAGATTTATACCATCATAATATGCTAATGGAACAAAGCCCACTTGAAAATAACCTATTTACATTAAAAATCCGGAAATTGGCCAAACCCGACCCTAGCCCCACATCTTGAATTCCGATAAAAATCACAAAACTAAAATCCTTACACTCTCACGAGTTCATACATATCAAATACATCAAAATCCGACTACAAATGACCCCTCAAATCCTTAAATCAATGACTCAAATTTTAGCCCTAACTCTTCAATTTTTGGCTTTAGATTCCACAAATTTCATGTTTAATTAGGTAGAAATCACAATAGGATGAGTATTAAGTCCATAAATCTTACCTCCAAGTGTTTCCCTTTGATTCCCTCTTCAATTCTTCTCAAAAAGCTCCAAAATCGCTCAAAAATGGTGGAAGTTAGACCCAAAATCGCGAACAATGGCTATTTAAACATTCTGCCCAGGTGACCCTTTCCTTCTTCGAGAACGCGGTCAAAGTCTCACATTCGCGAAGCACAAAAACTCGTTGACCATAAATTCCTCTTACGCGAACGCGACCTCCAGCTCATGAACATGAAGTTTCCGCTTTCCAGACCATCACGAACGCGACCCCCTTAACACGAACACGAAGCACTAATGACCAGGACCCCAACTGCTCCCATTTACTCTACGCGAATGCGAGAACCTCATCGCATTTGTGATGCACACTGAACCATACTCTTCGGGAACGTGGGACCAACATCGCGAACACGAAGGCCAAATTAACTGCCTGCCTTCTCATCCCTTCACGAACGCGAGAGTCCTCTCGCGAATGCGAAGGCCAAAACTCTGCAACACACACAGCAGAAAATCTGCAACTTCTCAAAATAAAATTTGATCCGTTTAACCACTCGAAACTCACCCGAGGCGCTCGGGACCTCAACCAAACATGCCAGCATATCCCATATCATCATTCAAACTTTTTCCAACCTTTGGAACACTCAAAACAACATCAAAACATCAAATCAACCACAGATTCAAGCCTAAGAACTCCAAAAACTTCCGAATTCCGCTTTCGATCAAAAAGTATATCAAACCCTATCCAAATGACCTAAAATCTTGCACACACGCACAAATGACACAACTGACCTACTTCAACTTCCGGAATTCCATTCCGACCTCTATATCAAAATCTCCCCTATCCACCGGAAAACGCCAAAATTCCAATTTCGCCAATTCAAGCCTAAATCTACCCCGGACCTTCAAAACACATTCACTCCTAACTTCCAAATCACCTCCCAAAGATATTTGAATCATAAAAACAAAATTCCGAGTTCGTTTACCCACAAGTCAACTTCCTATTGACTTTTCCAACTAAAAGGCCAACTTAAGAGACTAAGTGTCTCATTTACAAAACTACTCCAAACCCAAGCTAACCGACACGATGCCACATAATACAGCTAAAAAAGTCATCAAGAAGCAGAAATGGGGGAAACGAAGCGGTAACTCATAAAACGACCGGCTGGGTCGTTACATCCTCCTCCTCTTAAACAAACGTTCATCCTTGAATGAGTCAAGAAACATACCTGAAGCCTCAAATAGGTGAGGATATTTGCTCCGTATCTCCCGCTTAGTCTCCCAGGTAGCCTCCTCTATGGGCCGACCTCTCCACTGCACTTTTATTGAAGCTATATCCTTTTACCTCAACTTTTGAACCTGACGCTCCAAAATAGCTATTGGCTCCATATCATAAGTCAAATCATCATCTAACTGAATCGTGCTGAAATCCAAAACATGAGACATATCGCCAATATACTTTCGGAGCATAGAAACATAAAATACCGGATGCACACTCGATAAGCTAGGTGGCAAAACAAGCTCATAAGCCACCTTCCCAATCCTCCGAAGCATTTCAAAAGGTCCAATGAACCGAGAACTCAATTTACCCTTCTTCACACCCTTTATAGGTGAAACCTTCAATAGAACCTTCTCACCAACCATGTAGGACACATCACGAACCTTCCTACTAGCATAACTCTTTTTTCTCGACTGCGTTGTACGAAGCCGCTCCTAGATCACCTTTACCTTGTCTAAAGAATCATGCACCAAGTCTGTACCCAAAAGCCTAGCCTCACCCACCTCAAACCAACCAACTGGAGATCTACACCGTCTCCCATACAAAGCCTCATATGGAGCCATTTGAATACTCGACTGATAACTATTGTTATAAGTAAACTCCGCGAGCAGTAGAAACTGATCCCATGATCCTCCAAAATCAATAACACAAGCGTGCAACATGTCCTCCAATATCTGAATAGTGCACTCGGACTGCTCGTCCATCTGAGGGTGAAAAGATGTGGTCAACTCAACCTGAGTACCCAACTCTCTCTGCACGGCTCTCCAAAACTGCAAAGTAAACTGAGTACCTCTATCTGAAATGATAGAAACTGGGACACCATGCAAACGAACAATCTCTCGGATATAGATCTCTGCCAACCGCTTTGAAGAATAGAACAGGACTGAAGTGTGCGGACTTGGTCAACAGATCCATAATCACCCAAATAGCATTGAACTTCTTTAAAGTCTGTGGGAGTCAAACTACAAAGTTCATGGTGATCCGTTCCCACTTCTACTCTGGAATATCTATCTACTGAAGCAAGCCACCCAGTCTTTGATGCTCATATTTCACGTGCTGACAATTGAGACACTAGCTACAAATCTTACAATGTCCTTCTTAATTCTCCTTCACCAATAATTTGTCTCAGATCCTGATATATCTTCGCGGCACCTAGATGGATAGAATACCGCGAGCTATGGGCCTCATCCAGAATTAACTCTCGAAGCCCATCCACATTGGGCACACATATCCGACCCTGCATCCTCAACACCCCATCATCACCAATAGTCACATCTCCGGCATCGTCATGCTAAACTCTGTCCTTAAGGACAAGTAAATGAGGATCATCATACTGGCGCTCTCTGATGCGATCAAATAAGGAAGACTGAGAAACCACACAAGCCAATACGCGATTGGGCTTCAAAATATCCAACCTCACGAACCAATTGGCCAAGGACTGAACATCAACTGCAAAAGGTCTCTCCCTAACAAGAATATATGCCAAACTCCCCATACTCACCGCCTTTCTACTCAAGGCGTCTGCCACCACATTGGCCTTTCCCGGATGGTACAAGATAGTGATATCATAGTCCTTTAGCAGCTCCAACCATCTCCGCTGCCTCAAATTGAGATCCTTCTGTTTGAACAAGTGCTGGAGGCTATGATGATCAGTAAACACCTCACAAGACACACCATATGAATAATACCTCCAAATCTTCAGCGCGTGAACAATGGCAGCAAACTGTAGATCATGAACAGGGTAGTTCTTCTCATGGGGCTTTAACTGAGGAGAAGCATAAGCAATAACTCTACCCTCCTACATCAACACATACCCAATACCAACTCTCAAAGCATCACAATACACTGTATAAGAACCTAAAGTTGATGGCAAAACTAACACTGGAGCTGTGGTCAAGGTAGTCTTGAGCTTCTGAAAGCTCTCCTTACACTTATCCGACCACCTGAATGGAGCACCTTTTTGAGTAAATTTGGTCAAGGGTGATGCGATAGATGAAAATCCCTGCACAAACCGATGGTAATAATCCGCCAAACCAAGAAAGCTGCGAATCTCTATGGCTGAGGACGGTTTGGGCCAACTCTGAACCGCCTCTATCTTCTTCGGATCAACCTGAATACCCTCACTGGACACCACATGCCCCAAGAATGCCACTGAACTGAGCCAAAACTCACACTTGGAGAACTTTGCATAAAACTTCTCCTTCCTCAATCTTTGTAGCACAACTCATAAATGCTCCGCGTGCTCCTCTTGACTACGCGAATACACCAGAATATCATCAATGAACACTATGACAAACAAGTCGAGATAAGGCCGAAACACACTGTTCATCAAATGCATGAATGCTGCTGGGGCATTGGTCAGCCCAAAAGACATCACCAGGAACTCATAATGACTATATCGGGTCCTGAAAGTTATCTTAAGAATATTCGAGTCCCTGATCTTCAACTGGTGATAACCTGAATGGAGATCAATCTTGGAGAACACTCTCACTCCCTGAAGCTAGTCAAATAAACCATCGATATGAGGCAAAGGATACTTGTTGTTGATTGTAACTTTGTTCAACTACCTATAATCAATGCACATCCTCATAGTGCCATCCTTCTTTTTAACAAATAGAATAGGCGTACCCCAAGGTGACACACTAGGCCGAATAAACCTCTTATCAAGGAGTTCCTGAAGCTGCTCCTTCAACTCTTTTAACTCTGCCGGTGCCATACGATATGGTGGAATGAAAATAGGCTGAGTGTTTGTCACCAAATTAATACCAAAGTCAATATCCTTATCCGGTGGCATGCCTGGCAGGTCTGCAAGAAACACATCAGAAAAATCCCTCACAACAGGAATAGAATCAATACTAGGAGTCTCTGTAGTGACATCCCTCACAAAGGCTAAGTATGAAAGACAACCCTTCCCAACCATCCGCTAGGCCTTCAAGAGCGAGATCACCCTACTAGGAAAAAAATCAGTCGAACCTCACCACTCAATCCGTGGCACACCCGGCATAGCCAATGTCACTGTCTTATCATGACAATCCAAAATAGCATGACATGGAGATAGACAATACATGCCCAATATCACATCGAAGTCCACCAAACAAAGCAACAACAGGTCCACTCGGGTATCCAGACCCCCAATAGTCACTACACACGACCGGTACATACGGTCCGCAATAATAGTATCGTCCACAGGCGTAGATACACGAGAAGATGAAATAAGAGACTCACAGGGAGTATCCAAATAATAAGCAAAATATGATGACACATATGAAAAAGTGGAACCGGGATCAAATAACATAGAGGTATCTCTGTGGCAGACTGAGACAATACCTATAATCACAACATCTGAAGCAATAGCATCAGATCTAGCTAGGAGTGCATAGAAATGGGCCTGACCACCACCTGATCGATCTCCCCCTCTAGGGTGACCCCTAGCTGACTATCCTCTACCACTAGCTGGGTGGGTGAGTGGTGAAGTAATTGGTGCCGAAGCCGATGACTGACTCCTCTACTGAGATAAACCTCCAAGACGACGAGGACACTGTCTCCACATGTGACCCAACTCTCCACACTTATAACAACTCCCTGGTGCTGGAGATGGGGACTGAAGGGAACCCCTAGCACCGGGATGACTAGAAGATGCACCTGGAATAGAAGAGCCCTGAACTGATAGAGCACGGGATGAACTCTAGGCTGGAAGGGCACTGAGTGATGAATGACCTTGATGAGAACTATGAGAACCATGGCTCGATGATGCCCCACGATAACCTGGGTAAGCCGACTGAGCATGTCTGAATGGACGGCCTCTGTCGTGCTGAAACTGACCCCTCGAAGGAGCACCACCAAACTATCAGATCCCCGAGACCTCTTGGCCTCTCTCTCATCTCGCTCCTGGCGACGAACTGACCCAATCTCACGAGTAATGCCAACAACCTCCCCAAGAGTAGCACCATACACCCTCTCCCTGTTCATGAGAATCCGAAGTTGATATGTGAGGCCATCAACGAACCTCCTGATCCTCTCTCTATCCATAGGAACCAACCAAACAGTATGACGAGCTAACTTCGAGAACCTCATCTCATACTGCGTCACAGTCATATCTCCCTAACGTAACTGCTCGAACTACCTGCGCAGCTCCTCTCTGCGAGACTATGGCACATACTTCTCCAAAAAGAGAATGAAGAACTGCTACTAGGTAAGGGGCACTGCACCAACAGGCCTACGCCTCTCATAAGCCTCCCACCAAGTGAAGGCAACTTCAGAAAACTAAAAAGTGGTAAATGCTACCCCGTTGATCTCCAAAATACCCGCTGTATAAAGAATCCTCTAACACTTGTCCAAGAAACCCTAGGCATCCTCGCCCTCTGTACCACTGAAAGTAGGAGACTGAAGTCTACCAAACCTCTCTAATCCGTGCTGCTCGTCCTCTAGCATAACAGGAGCTACATAGTCCTGAGCAACTACAACCAGCTGGGCTGGAGGTGCCCCCGGTGTCTGAAGTCCCTGCACAACATGCACAGGTGTACGGGCAGCGGAAGTCTGAGTGCCACCCTCGGCCTAAGAAGTATCTACGGATGTGGTAACTGAGACCGCCTGAGCTAGGCCAGTGTACACTGATAGAATCTGGGCAAGGGCCTCCTGAAGGCCTGGAATCACAATAGGCACAGCTAGTGCCTGAGCTGGCGCTGCTGGAGCGTCCGTAACTGGGACCTAATCATGAACTGGGGTGGCTGGTGGTTCTGCAGGTGTTGCCCTGGCTGCTGTGTGGGCTATACCCCTACCCCTACCACGTCCTCGGCCTCTAGTGGCCCTAGCTAGTGGCACTGGTGGTCGTCCATCCTGACCGGTATCACGTGTCCTCACCGTCTGTGAGAGAATAGAATAACATAAGTTTAGTACTCGGATCAACAGATTCGCACAAAACGAATTCAAGAATATGAAGTTTTCCTAAAGGTTCTGCAGCCTCCCTAGGATAAACACAGACGCCCCCTATCGATCCGCGAGACTTTACTAAACCTGCTCATGACTCGTGAGACCTATGTAACCTAGGCTCTAATACCAATTTGTTACGACCCTAAAATGGATCCGGTCGTGATGGCGCCTATCGTGAAACTAGGTCAGCCGACACAAACCCCAAAACCAACCAAAACAATTATAATAAGTCATTTAAAAGTCATTAATAAGCTAAACCCAAAATCTAAGGTAGAATCACAATGTGGAAATATAACACAGCCCGATATCAGGGTGTCACCAGTCATGAGTAACTACAACCCGTCTAGAAATATGAAAAGACAACATAGTCTAAAACCAAGCTAAAACAAGCGGAATAAAGATAGGAAGAAGAAACACTGGGCTGCGAACGCCAAACATCTACCTAGTAAACTCCGAGAGCATGCTGGAAGACAAATCAACACTCGCTAGTGTGACCCGAGACTCCTGGATCTACGCACAGGGTGCAGGGAGTAATGTGAGTACGCCAACTCAGTAAATAATAAAAGTAAAGGCAGTCGAGTAGTAAGAAAATACGTAAACTACAGCATAATGCTACAACAAAACAATATAAGTCCAAAATAATGCAGTAAAGCAATAACACTCGTAAAAACATCTCAGTTCAGTAAAAACCCTTTTTAAAACGAAGAATATAAATGTAAATAGCCCCTCGGCAAAACATATACCACAACCGCCCCTTGGGCAAAATATCAATAGAACCAGCCCCTCGGGCTACCTCACAATCACTCGTATCAGCCCCTCGGGCAATAACATGGCACAACAATAGCCCCTCGGGCAATATCACATATCACACTGGGTACCCGCGCTCATTGGAGGTATGCAGACTCCGGAGGGATCCTATAGCCCAAGCGCTATAACAAGCCCTCTCGTGGCATAATCAAACTAGCCCTCGGCCTCATAACAAGCCACCTTGTGGCGCAACAAATCAGGCCCTCGACCTCAAAATCATGAATAAGTACAACACTGCTGCGGCGCGTAGCCCGATCCCTTAATATCCTCACAACACATACCCTCGGCCACACTCAGTTAGAAATTTCTCAAGCCACTCGGGCAACAGTAAAACATGATGCTCAGCCTAAAATATCATTTAAAATATCAAAAACAGAGTAAATATGACTGAGTTATAAAAACAGTAGAATACAACATGACTGAGTAAATATGAAGTCAAAACAACGAGGAATTGCAGTAAAAAGCCCAGAAGGGTCCAAAATAGTTAGGACGAGGCCCAAATATGGCATTCAGCCCAAAACATGGTAATAATTTCCAAAACACAATGATATCAAACAAGTTTTAATCGAATACCCGACTTAACAATCATACAGGACAGACCAAGTCACAATCCCCAATGGTGCACGACCTCACGCTCGTCATCTAGCGTGTGCGACACCTCAAAGTGGCACAACGATGTGAAATCCGGGGTTTCATATACTCAGGACATCATTTACAATCATTACTTACCTCTACCCGGTCCAAACTCTAGACCGCGATGCCTTTGTCTCTCGACTCAGCCTCGGGATGCTGCAAATCTAACCAAAACAGATTTACACCATCAAAATATGCTAATGGAACAAAGCCCACTCGAAAATAACCCATTTACATCAAAAATTCCGAAATTGGCCAAACCCGACCCCCGGGCTCACATCTCGAATTTCGATAAAATCACAAAACTAAAATCCTTACACTCTCACGAGTTCATACATATCAAATACATCAAAATCCGACCACAAACGACCCCTCAAATCCTCAAATCAAAGTCTCAAATTTCAAGCCCTAACTTTACAATTTTTGGCTTTAGATTCCACAAATTTCATGTTTAATTAGGTAGAAATCACAATAGGATCGAGTATTAAGTCCATAAATCTTCCCTCCAAGTGTTTCCCTTTGATTGCCTCTTCAATTCTTCTCAAAAAGCTCTAAAATCGCTCAAAAATGGTGGAAGTTAGACCCAAAATCGCGAACAATGGCTATTTAAACATTCTGCCCAGGTGACTGTTTCCTTCTTCGAGAACGCGGTCAAAGTCTCGCGTTCGCGAAGCACAAAAACTCATTGACCATAAAATCTTCTTACGTGAACGCGACCTCCAGCTCGTGAACGCGAAGCTTCCGCTTTCCAGACCATCGCGAACGCAACCCCCTTAACGCGAACACGAAGCACAAATGACCAGGACCCTAGCTGCTCCCATTTACTCTACGCGAACGCGGGAACTTCATCGCATTCGCGATGCACACTGAAACATACCCTTCACGAATGCGGGACCAACATCGCGAACGCACAGGACAAATTGACTGCCTCCCTTCTCATCCCTTCGTGAACTCGAGAACCCTGTCGCAAACGGGAAGACCAAAACTCTGCAACACACACAACAGAAAATCTGCAACTTCTCAAAATAAGATTTGATCCGTTTAACCACTCGAACTCACCTGAGGCCCTCGGGACCTCAACCAAACATGCCAACATATCCCATATCATCATTCAAACTTTTTCCAACCTTCAGAACACACAAAACAACATCAAAACATCAAATCAACCACAGATTCAAGTCTAAGAACTCCAAAAACTTTCGAATTCCGCTTTCGATCAAAAAGTCTACCAAACCCTGTCTGAATGATCTGAAATTTTGCACACACATCACAAATGACACAACTGACCTACTCCAACTTCCGGAATTCCATTTCAACCCCTATATCAAAATCTCCCCTATCAACCGGAAAACGCCAAAATTCCAATTTCGCCAATTCAAGCCTAAATCTACTCCGGATCTCGAAAATATATTTCGATCACGATCCTAAGTTCCAAATCACCTCCTAAAGCTATCCAAATCATAAAAACAAAATTCCGAGATCGTTTACCTATAAGTCAACTTCCGGTTGACTTTTCCAACTAAAAGGCCAACTTAAGAGACTAAGTGTCTCATTTCTCTACAAAATTACTCTGAACCCAAGCTAACCGACGCGATGCCACATAATATAGCTGAACAAGACATAAAGAAGTAGAAATGGGAGAAACGGAGCGGTAACTCATGAAACGACCGGTCGGGTCGTTACAATAATGCTTCAGGTGCGTTCAATTCATTGTCGTAATTATGTACACGTTCGTGTGACATAATTATGACTTCCAAAAATAAATCAAAGTACGCGTTCGTGCGACTTTGACCAAACAATCTTAATAAATAATAAAGTGTTATTAATTGTGTACACGTACGCGTGACATGATTTTAGCACACCAAATAAAACGGATTTATACACACGTGATCCGTTTCCAAGATTAATTTCATAACGCCATAATTAAAAGCGATAAAAAGTGCAATACACATAGGTTCTAAAAATATGTAATTAAACAAACAACTAAGCCAGGTATGATTAAAGCGGTCGTGCTAAAACCACAGAATCTGGGAATTCCTAACACCTTCTCTCGGGTTAACAAAATTTTTTACCCGATTTTCTGATTTCGCAGACTTTACAACAGAGTCAAATTTCCTCGATTGGGGATTTTAATTAAACCGGTGACTTGGGACACCATAAAATTATTCCAAGTAGCGACTTTAAATTAAATAAATAATTTTATTTCGAATAATGTCACTTTAATGGAAAAAATTTCCTATCCCTCTAGAAAAAGGAGGTGTGACCGAGTTTATCTCTCAATCTTGAGGGTGTTTTGGTGAAGATTAGACTTGATTTTGGCTGAATTTCAGATTGAAACTCAAAGAAGAAGAAGAAGAACACATGACATACAATATGTTTACGAAATAATAGTAAAGTTGTATTATAATTGTATGTAAATTATATTCTGTTATAGTTATATTATTTTTTATTTGATTGTTGTATGAAAGTTGAAAAATAGTTGTATAAATTTGTATTTAAGTTATCAATACTATTTTTTTTTTACATAAAGTTATTGATATGTATCAAAATTGTATTAAGATAGTAAGTTTTGATTGGAATTTTATAGAGAAAGAAGCACACACCACATAAAATAAACCAGATACAAAAATTACAAAAGATATATTGTATAAAATTTGTATAAAAATTATATTTAAGTTGTATAATATTATAGTTGTATTTAACTGGGTAGACATGATGTATGAAAGCTGTAGATAAGTTGTAATATATAATTAGTTGTATGAAATTTATTTTTACTATGTATAAATCAGATACAAAATATACAAAAGGCATATTGTATAAAATTTGTATAAAAATTATATTTAAGTTGTATGATATTGTAGTCGTATTTAACTAGGTAGAAATAATGTATGAAAGTTGCAGATAATTTGTAAATAAATTGTATAATATATAATTAGTTGTATGAAATTTGTTTTTACTATGTATGTTGTTGTAGATATTCAAATTTGCATTAAATTTGTAAAAAAAGTATTTTTAATTTGTATGTTGATGTACCATATATTGTTTATTTCTCAGTTGATTTATTAAGGAAAAAATAATAGAGAATGAATTCCAAATCGACACATGTACACTGATTCATATTTGTTTGAACGGAAAAATTTAAATATTGATGGGAACTGAATGATTTGGATTCTCCGCAGGAACCTCTAAAACCTTTTAGCTTCCTTGGATTTGAAAGCGGACCACGCTTGTGTCCTGGAATCAACCTAGATAAACTGGAAATTGCTGTTTTCCTTCATCATCTTGTCTGCAATGCAAGTAAGAAAAGAGGATCTTGTCTGCAGTTACAAGTAAGAAAAAAGGAATAGTCGTTTCGAAATTTCTCCAAGGACATTAAGAAACTGTATTTAATTTAAAAATTTACAATTTAAATTTATGCTCTTTGACAAAAAAAAAAGACACAAAAAAAGAAAGATGACAACTTCAACAGTATCTCATGGCTTTGACAAATGTATCACGAAACAATTATTAAACAAAAATCCCTAAATATAAGTTCAATCTGGAGAGAAGACGAGAGAGAGAGAAGAGAAAAAAAAAGGAAAAGGTGTAACTAAATCCCTTGATTGACATAACTAATAATGGATTTGGAGTCTTTTAAGGAGAAATGTATATAATTTGTAATTAATCCTTGTTTAGGGTGGGTAATATACAAAATTAGAATAATTCTGATAAATAAGTTTCAAATATTGTATAGGAACAGAAATATCGCTAACTGAAATGCTAACTCCGGCCCTGTTCTTTTCCTACCATAAGCATAAAGTGAGTGAAATTCAAAAATAGCCAGATTTACATGTGATAATTAAAAAATAGTCACAGTTTCAAAAAAAATCGAAATTTAGCTACTTTTCATGTAAAGATAAATCTGAACAAAAATACTGTTCAAAATTCGAAAAATATTCCAGCATAATATGTTGCAGTTCGAATTTTTTATATGTGAACTTCCAGCATAACATGTTGGAATTTCATAATGTGCTGCAGTTCTAACATAATATGCTGGAAGTTCATATACAAGTGCTCCAATCTCTAGTATATTATGCTGGAACTTTCCGTGCTATAGTAAAATATTGGTTATTTTTTAAAAGATTTTACAAATACTGGTTATTTTTTAATTAACAATTCAAAAAGTATCTAGCCCGTGCTATTTTAACGCATAAAGCAAGATATAGGGATCCACTCTTTTCCTAGACTTATGTAACTTTTTTTGGTTCAAAAGATGCTATATTATAGAAGATTAAGGTAGAGCTTTACAAGGAGCAGGAGGCATCAAACAAAGCATCTTAGGGGGACGACCTCTGGGTGAGTCGTAATAAAAGGGGGGTTCCAGAGATAAATTAGTAGTTGGGGCCGTTCCTGAAGGATAACCAAAAATACAGTACTAGGGTAGTTTTCTAACAAAAAGAGTTCCCGAACGGTCATCGCCAAGCATCTATTGTACAAAAGGCGAAGGTTGAGCAAAAATGGTGATGGTTGGAGAAGCCTCCATCTGTAAACCATGTTTAGCTAAGGAGTCAGCTACCTGATTTTGCTCCCTATACGTATGGATGATAGCCGAATCATGCGGCCGAGCGATCAGATACCTGCAACTAAAGATGATGTTAGCATAAAGTGGATGGGAGGAACTAAGTATAGGAAGAAGGGCATGAGCATCCAAATTGACTTCCAAGGGTGTGTAGCTGTGGGTGAAGGCCAGATTCATGCCGTGGTATAAAGCTAATAGCTCAGCTTCCATGCTTCCATGTACTAATCGATGACCCGCAAAGCCCATAAGCCATTGACCATGGTAGTCCCGGATGACTCCACCAAGTACCCTATGCGTAGTGTTTTGTAAGGTGGAACCATTAGTATTAAGTTTAAAGTAAGCTGGACGAGGGGGGTGCCACTTGATGTGCATAGGGATACATGGAGCTGGAGTGCGGGATAGGGTAACTATATAATAGAATTCGGTAGCCCGACGAAGGATAAAAGACACGGATAGTGGCTGATGATGGTGTCGAAAAAGTGTATCGTTACGAGCCAGCCAGATGTTCCAAAGAGCAAAGGGAATAAGGATGTCATAAGGGATATTTAGGGGGATTCGTTATGTGAGTATGGAAAAGGAGAATGTGAAGCCAAGTGAGTGGAGATTCAATATTGTTCAGAAGTGTCGTAATTATTGGTAGCATGTTTAATTGTGACCAAATATGGACCACAAGCGGGCACTGGAGGAATAAATGGGTCGTTGTTTCAGGGCTGGTGAGGCATAAGGCGCAATTATCGGTTGGGAGAAAGCCTATGTGGTGGTAATGGCTAGCAGTAGGGAGGCGGTTATGGCTAAACAACTAGAGGAAGTGTTTAATATTTGGAGGGAGTCGGAGCTTCCAAAGCCAACTAAAGGAGGGACTGACGTAAGTGGGGAGGAGTTGATGATATAGTGATTTTGTGGTGAAGATGCCTTTGGAATCTAGAGTCTAGGCAAAAGAGTTGAGGTTAGTAGTGTGAGAGGGAATATATGTGTTGAGTATCTGTTGTAGGAGATCTGAGGGTAGTTCAAAAGGGACGTTGGTGAAGTCCCATTGACATTGTGTAAGTTAAGTGGCTACTATATCGTTAAGAGTGTGGCGTGGTAGGGGCCCAATGAGACATTGTCTCAATGGTCGATTAGGGCTGATCCAGGCATCATACCAGAAGTTGATGAGTGTGCCGTTACCTATAAGCCACTTGATGCCTGTTTGACAGAGGTTCCAACCCGCGATTAGGTTTTTCCAAATAAAAGAGACACCAGTATGTGGATTGGTAGTGTGATAAAAATATTTGTGGAGGAGGGTCGCAGCCCAAAGGGCGGAGGGGTTGCGAAGCATGCGCCAGGCTTGACTAGCGAGTAAAATGTCATTTTTTTGGGATAGGCATTGGATACCAAGGCCACCATGTGGTTTAGGCAGGGTGACAGTACTCCATTTATTTAGGTGAATTTTCTTTTTATTGGGAGTGGTGCCCTAGAGGAAGTTGAGCTTGTAGCGCTCTAATTGGGATAGAATTGTGCGAGGAATTTTAATGTACTGCATGACGTGATTCAGGAGACTATTTAGTGTAAAGTTAATAAGGGTTGTGCTCCCTGCCATAGTAAGGAAATTTGTTTTCCAACCCGCGAGCCATTGTTTAAAGTTATCAAGGATGAACTGGACGTGTCGCTTTGTGGGTCGTTCAGTAAAGATCGGGAACCCCGGATATTTACCAAAAGATGTTCCTTTAGTCATATTAAAAGAAGATAGGACAAAGGTTTTATCCTGGGAGTTAACATTTTTTGAGAATTTTTTTTTGATTTCTAGAAGTTTACTTTTTGACCCGAGATACGATTGAAGTCATTGAGGGTGTCGATGATAGCATGACAACTGCGGGTTGACGTGGTAGAAGTGAGTACAATATCGTCCGCAAAAAACAAGTGAGAGATGGCAGGGCCGCGTGCGGAAAGACGAACGGATTTCTAAAGGTGATAATCAACAACCATTTCGATTTTGCGAGTAAGTAATTCCATACATAGTATGAAAAGGTAGGGGGACATGGGGTCTCCCTGACGAATGCCACGTGAATGAGAAAAGAAAGGGGTGCAAGTACCATTGACAAGGATGGAAAGGGAGGAAGTAGTGACATAGGACATAATTAATTGAATGATGAGAGAGGGAAAGTTGAAGTATTAGAGAGCTTGTCGAACAAAAGACTATTCTAGTCGGTCGAAAGCTTTTTCTAGATCCAACATAAGAAGCATGCGACTAGTTTTACCGAATTTCTTCTGAAAGTGATGGAGAATTTCCTGTACAATGATAACATTATTAGTCGTGCGTCTGTGTTGTTGGAAGCTAGATTGGGTAGGCTGATAAGTGTAGGCAATAGAGGTTTAATACGCTGTACTAAGAGTTTGGTAATGATTTTATAGATTGTGGAACACAGGCCAATAGGGCGATATTGAGTAATTATGGCCGCATTGCAAACTTTTGGAATGAGACACACATAAGTCTGGTTAATGGATTCAAGAATTTGAAAAGTTTAGAATATTTGTTAACAGAAAGCAATGACTTTTGGTCCCACGTCCGTCCAGTAATGTTGATAGAGAAAGGGTGTAGTCCATCAGGTCCGGGTGCTTTGAAGGGTTTAAAAGAATTAACGACTGAAAAGATTTCGCTTGTTGATAATGGGCAGAGTAGTTCCGCACTGGCAGCTGGAGTGATGGGCGAGGAACAATGAGGGGTGGATAGTAGTTGAGAGTGTGTGGAGTCAGCGGTGTAAAGTGTGTTAAAGTAATCGAAAATAGTGTCATGAATTTGAAGGTCGTCATAACATCAGTTACCCGCGGGATCCTTTAGAGCGTGAATACGATTCCTACAACGATGGTGTAATATGGAGAGGTGAAAAAATTTAGTGTTAGAATCACCATCTTGTAGCCATTGGACACGAGATTTGAGTTTCCAGAATT
Organism: Nicotiana tabacum; assembly: GCF_000715075.1. Classification (NCBI taxonomy): domain Eukaryota; kingdom Viridiplantae; phylum Streptophyta; class Magnoliopsida; order Solanales; family Solanaceae; genus Nicotiana; species Nicotiana tabacum. The sequence continues at coordinate 26,536,877 of NC_134100.1, forward strand.
CTTCCTCAAGACGAAGAACATTATTATATTCTTGTGATAAAGTACTTTCCAGTTGTTGTAAGAAAGAGCTAGTGGGATAATTTTGTGAGGATTAGATGCCTCCTAAACTTGCAAGTAAGTGATGTTTTCAATGAAAAATGTTTCCAAAAGAGTCTTTATTCCAGTTGCTAATATTACGTTTAAAGGAGGTAATGACTTCTACTAAGGTAGGAGATGAGTGCCAGCTTTCGCAAAGGATGTTAATAAAGTCAGGATGGGTGGTCCACATGGATTCGAGATGAAAAATGGGTGATTTGGTAATGTGCGAAGGCTGAAGGGTGAGTAAGAGTGGTGAATGGTCGGAATGAGTCCGGGGCAAGTGATGGACTAAGGCTTCGGGAAATAAAGTGAGCCAATCATAATTTGCAAAAATTCTATCAAGGCGTTCTAAAATGTTAGAGCCTAACTTACGTTTATTAGTTCAGGTATATTTGCTGCCCTTATAGCCAAGGTCTCCTAAGTTACAGTAATTAATACATTCCGCGAAGTGATTTGAACGAGTATTATCAATAATACGACCACCAAATTTTTTAGTAGAGTGTAGAATTTCATTAAAGTTACCCCGAATGAGCCAGGGCCCCTTGTAGTGGTCAGATAAACACATGAAATTTTGCCATAATAACAGACGTTTAGCATAACAAGGGCTAGCATAAATTGCAGAAAATAAATACTTTGGAGAGTTAGGATGTACCTGGATCATGACACGGATTTCTTGTTCAGTCATAGCTACATTTTCAACAGATAAAAGTTGTTCATGCCAAAGCATCACAATACCTCCTGACTGACCTACTACTGGAACCTCATAGAAGCGGGTGAAGCGAAAATATTCTTGTAAAACAGCATGGTTTTGCATGTAAGTTTCAAAGAGGACAATTAAAGTAGGGGCATGGTAATCCAGGAGTGAGTGGAAATTACAATGAAAATCACTGTTATGGGCACCTCTACAGTTCCATAGCATAAAATTCATATTTGGGGTGAGGGGATGGTTATCAGAGTCAGGTAGTGGGGTTGGTGGATTCTCCCTGGGAATCAAAGCAAGAGGAGTCTCCGATGAGGGAGGACTCTCTTGACGTATGGTCGAGATCAACACTATGGTGTACTTTCCTAGTTCTGGATTTTGTGTTGGACGAACAGTGAGAAAACACTTTATCAGATTGGATGGGCATTTGAGTCGATTTTTTTTTTTGCATATTGCTCTTTTAAGACAAAGCTGTGGAAGGTGTCTAGAGTTGTATGGGAGTGGCGTGTTTCTCTCATCTCTAGTAGAGTGGCTGCTAGGTCATGCTGTAGGGCGGTTGCATTTAGTTCGGAGGGAAATATTTGATGTGGGGGTAGAGGACCGTAGGGATAATAGAGGGAGCTCGTGGGGCTGTTGGTGGGGAATGGGATTTCCAGAGGAAGGTTTAAGATTTTGGTGAGCACTCCAGGGATGGAAAATCGGACCTAGGAGTGGTGGGTGATAGAACAGGACTTCTCGAATCGATAGCAGAGTGTGAGGAGGTGGGGAGTTCATTGACCAATGGGACTGACCAAAGGCATCCATCCCGAGTCTCATTCCCTACGAGACAATTTGAGCCAGGTAGGAGGAGTTTTGAAGAACTACAACTATCTCCGGGTCGTTGAGTGTGAGGCGAAAAAAGAGAGCTTGACCGGAGAGGCCCTGTTTGAGCCAGGATTTCGGGGAAGATCCGAGGAGGTTTGAGTCACAAATATCGTCGGGTAAGGTGGTGTGGAGGACGAGGGTGTTGTGTTTTCCATTATGGGTAAGGGGCAAAGGAGCAGTGGTAATGGAGGTAGGAGTTTGTGTAGGGGAGTACAAGGCAGTGTGGTCGTTGGAAGTTAAAGAGGAAGGAGATACTGCATGGGGGGATATTAACGTAAAGGGAGTGTGATGATTATTTGGATGAGAGATGTCTGAGGAGGAGGGGGTGAGTTGGATGAGTCATCAATTTTAGAGATGAGTTGGAGCTTAGGTGGACTATGGGGGGTAACATTGGAGAGAGAGGGGAGTATGGAAAGCATGAGTCAGTAATATCTATTTTTATTGCAGGAGGGCAGTCATTGGAGTGTGTATTTGGAGGCATGGGGGGTTGTAATTGGAGTTGATGGGGGGGGTTGGGGTTGGATGGAAATTTGTGTGAGTGTGGCGGTGAAAATAGGAGTGGGCTGGGAGGGTTCTGGGCCGACTGGGATGGGTCAGTTTGGGTTAAAGGCCCATGCTGTGAGGTAGTAGAGACGGGTGGGGATAATTGGGCTTGGGCCGTTTTGATAGAGGGTGAGTGGGATAGGACAGTGGTTTGGTTGGAAAATTTTGGGGAATGGGAGTTAGGATTTAAGTGGTCAGGTGGAGTAGGCACATTGTTGGGCGTTAATGGGGGTGGATTAAGGGTAAGTTGGTTAAGGTTGTGAGTTTCATTAAAAGTGTCATTAGAGTTAATTAAAGAAAACATGGAGGAATTAAAGAAGCAGGGAATAGAGGGGGTGGGTTTATACGATACATTGGTAAGAGACATACCCGAAGACCTATTATTGATTGGAGGAGCAGCTTCGATGGGTGAAGATAGTGGTTCTGTTGAAGATGCTCGTCGCACAGGAGAAAGCAGGGAGCGAGGAGGTGAAGGGCTGGTAGTACCATTGCGGCGTCTCGATCTTGGGGCAAAACTGACCGTTTGCCATGGAGTGTCACCAGGGAGAGGCTGAGCGGGGAGGGCAGTGGTGGTTTGAGAAGTAGCAGGTGGTGATGTTGAAGATGAGGAAGGACTGTCAGTCGTCAAAACATGAAACGGACAGGCTTTAGTATTATGTTCAAAGCGCCCACAGCGGAGATAGAGAATATCCAATCCCTCATACATGACGATTTGCTTGTGTGTGCCAATATATACGTGGTTTTTCAGTGGTTTTTCGAGTGGTATTTCAATGCAAATACGAGCATAACGACCTCTGGCGGTAGTAGAAGTACAGGTGTTAATTTTGAGAAGTTGACCAAGCTTAGTGCCTACTAGTTTTAGAAGCTCAAGATCGTAGTATTCGGTGGGCAATTTAGGTAGACGTGCCCAAATTGCGGAGTAGTCAAGTTGTGTAGTGGATGCAACAAACTTCGGTTCCCATCTACAGATTGTGAGGAAGTGCCCAAGGATGAACCATGGCCCATCATGAAGGGCACGAAGCATATTATCCTCATTAAGGAATTTGATAAGGAAAAAAGCATGCCCTAAGTCAATGAGATTGATAGACTTATGTAACTATTTGTACAGAAAGAGCTCGAAAGAGCCGAGAGGTGTTTTTGTTTTTGTGTTTCTCTAACGAAATTTTACATGTTTAGTACCTCAAATATCGATAAATATATAGTTTGGTCCTTATTATATCCGACTAAGCAAAATTAATCTTTAATTAGTTGAAATGTTCACTTTTGATCCATCTGTTTGTGAATCTTTACAAAATTTAATGAATTATACATAATTACACCATTATTTTAGGAATTATATTAAATTTGTATAATCACTCCATATTTATGGTAATATAATTCTAAAAAAATAGTATAAACGTTACATATTTCTAATAGTAAGGGATCAAAAACAAATATTTTAATGAAGTGAAAGTTAAAATGTATTTAGTTCTAAATCATAAAAACTAAAATTAATTTACTAATAACTAAGGGGCCAAAATTAATTAATTTTTCTTTTTGTGTTTCCTCCTTTTATTTTTTTAAAGGAGGTTCAGAACTCGTAAGCTGGAGCCAGGTGTTCCAGATAATAAACTTAGAATTTGAATTACGACAACTCAACCAGTCTAATTACTACTGTAGTAGCTCATTAGGAGCATAACTGTTGGTCCACTTTGACCAAGCCATCAAAAGTAGGGGTGTCAATGATTTGGTTCTGCCGATGTTTTATAAAATTTGTATCATATCAATTTTTCGGTTATTCAATTATGTATAATTAAAATTTGACTTTCGAAACCGTCCCAATTATATTGGTTTCTCTTCGATATCGGTACTTTTCTGTTAATTTTCGGTAATTTTTTTGAGCGTCATTTAAAAGTCACTAGTAAAAATAGAATGCAATAATATATGTACTTATATAGAACTTAGCAAAATTCTCTAGACATTTTTATTGTTTAAAGGATGATGAATTAAAAAAATCCGAAAGATAGCCAAAGTATAGATTCATCAAATATTCTACAGCAGCATAAAAGAAACTAAGTAAAGACAAAGAAAATATATATAGCAACAGTGAAAAGATATTTAAAAACCGAAATTCAAGAATAAATTCTATAAAAGATTAAATATTCAAAAAGATAAATCTAAATCACACGAAAAGCATATTCAATACATTATAGTTTGCTACACATAATCGCTAGAATACTTTGTGTCTTGCTAGTGAATATGCTGGAAATAATTTAGTTTTAGTAGGAGTAGCATAATAAGTCTGAAAATTAGGATTTTGAGTTTAATAATTACATGTTGGCGTGTAATCGTTTTCATAATTTCAAGGTCCAAGAAAAAATTAATGCTTTATTATTTTTGAATATAGTATATAAATATATTTTTCACATGTAAATTTATTCGGTACAGTTCCGTCTTTTTTCGTTTTATTTTCATAAAATAAAAAACCTACCCTAATTATCGGAACGATCATAAATTTTATAAAAACCTACGGTTTTATTAAAAGAAACTTAAAAATCAGTTCGGGTGCAGTATGGTTCGATCGGTTTAGTCGATTTTTAAATATCCATTGACACCTCTAATCAAAAGAATTGAAGTGCTCATGCAAAGATTCTATTTAATCGCTATTAAACTTCTAGAAAGTAAATTTTTTGTTAATGGTGGGAAAATAAGAATATGTTGAGCAAATAGATGTGATTCGATTCTTTTAACCATCTTGGGTCTGTGTAATTTTTTTAATTAAAATCTTATATCAGAATTTTTTAGAATTTATATTTTGTCTGACAAGGTGACACGCCATCTCAATAATAAAATATCTATTAAATGGGTGAACATAATATGTTCGAGGTCCGTTAGTTTTGTGCGACATATTTGAGCCAGTCCACTAACAATAGGGCATATCTAAGACCAAATTCAAATAGAGGCTAAATGTTTTTATTTTTCATGGTTGGGGGATAAATTTGAGCCATTCCACTACTTATAAGGACATATTTGTGATCATATTCAAATTGAGGGCAAATTTACTTTATTTTCTCATAGTTGAATAGCATTTTTGGCCCTTTTTCCAAAATAAAAAAATAAAAAAAATATTAATCTGCTTAAAGCTTAGAACGTTGTATCATCAACATTAGAGACATATATATTGCCATGTTTTGACTTAAAATATACATTGTATTAAGTATTCCTAGATAGTTGAGTCCGCACAGTCAGATTCCATATCCTTTCTGCAATCAAATATTAATACTTCATTATAATTATCCCCATGCTTTCTGCAAATTTCACGAGCCTTAAAAGTTGTAGTGCAGCTAAGCTAGCTCACACTCGAGTATCTTTTGTACTCTTAAAAACAAATAAACTAGTGCATAATCTAGCCACTATTTTGGTGCTCCAAAATGAGCTGCAAATTTTAATACACTATATGCAAATGACTGTTTAAAATAATTGTTGAGCTTCCAAATTGACTTTTCACGTTGTTTGCTGATATCTCTTTGCCAAATAATGGCATTACATGTGGATTTGTTCCACAACCAAGGGCGTATGTACCTTGTTGCATGCGGTGTTATATATATGATACCGCTTCATCAATTTTTTTACTAGTTATGTATAAAAAAAATAAAAATATTAAGGATAAATATAAAAAATTACACCACTTTTCATTAAAGTGATTTGTTCATTAGTTCACTTCTTCTAATTGTGATTTCGCTTAAAAAATATTTTACTTATATTTCTGTCCATACTGAATGATCGAACAACTTTTATTCTCTAGATAAATTTTAAAAAATTCATGCCAACCTTGGACAATCATACGAATTTTCATGTTTTAAGCAATAATGAGACCAAACAAATCTGAACCATGTAAAGAAACAAGGAGAAAATCAAGAAAAGCAATGTGAACTAGATGGAAAATGGAGACTATAAGTGCAAGTGCAGAGCAAAACAGAAGAACAAAAAGCATACTACTATATAATCAAAGTTCAAAAACAGATTGAGCTTCCATTAACCTGATCCAATGCAATGTCCATTAATTAAAGTGAAGTTGAAATTCTCAGCACTTTGGCTCCTACGTACTCTCCACTAATCCTGCATTGTCTAAAAATAAAATACCACCAATAATTAATTGTCCCACACGTTTATATAAAGCAATGGGAAGGCCCACAGATCAATGAAAATGTTATAGAGTGTGTGAATAATTAAAGTCTCTCGTGAAAAATAGAAAAGAAAAATAAGCTACATACAAAGAGTTTAAATACTCTTAATCATGTAAGGCATTTTGGGAAAAAATCGTGTGGACTTGGCGCAAAGCGGACAATATCACGTCATGTTAAGAGTATCTTTGGGCTATTTTAGTCTAACAACTAGTATCAGGGCCAATGATTTGGAGAGGCTTCCGTGACCGTAAATACTCCAATCATGTGGGTGACACATAGTTAACCTCCAAATTAGCCCATAAACGGTGACGGGTCATGTAAAACTTAGTTTAAGGGAAGATTGTTGGGAGTGTGTGAACAGAGTCCCACGGAAAATATAAAAGAAAAATAAGCTACTTATAAAAAGTTAGATACTCTTAACGGTGTGAGACCTTTTGGGGAACAACCGTGCGGACTTGACCTAAAGCGAATAATATCACACCATGTTAAAATTATTTTTGAGCCGTTTTAGTCCAACAGAAAGCAATCCAATGATTAGGTTATAAATACCACTCTAAACTTAATAATCTTGCATGCTAAGCAATCAACTTTGTAAGCAATCAATATGGGAAACTTGTGTTTGGTTTTTCTTTTTATATCCATGGCTTTGCCAGTTCTTGGCCAAGGAGGACTAAAAACCGGGTTTTATTCATCTACGTGCTCGAAAGTCGAGTCCATAGTAAGGTCAACCGTTGAAGCAGAGTTTAATAAAGATCCTACAATTGCTGCAGGTTTACTTAGGCTTCATTTCCATGATTGTTTTGTTCAGGTAATTCAGGTTAATTTCAATAGTATAGACTTTCGCTAATTATTTCTATTTTGCTATTATGATAAGATAATTACTTTATAGGGTTGTGACGGTTCTATTTTGATATCGGGAACTTCGGCTGAGAGAAATGCAGTGACTAATTTGGGACTAAGAGGATTTGAGGTGATTGATAATGCAAAAAAACAGCTTGAGGCTTCATGTCCTGGTGTTGTCTCCTGTGCTGATATCCTAGCATTAGCAGCTCGTGCCGCTGTAGATTTGGTAACTACTTCAACTTTCTATGACAAATTATAACGCCATGTTACAATCATTATAGATTAGAACGAGTAATTTTATTGTGAGTCTCACATGCCAAGTCATACTTGTGTGATGCTTTTTATTGTTCGTAACTACTTCATAGTACAATCATTATAGATAAGAACTACTCTCTCTATTCCATCCTATATATAGCACTTTTTCTTTTTCTATTATGTTTAAAAGCAATAACTCCTTTCATATTAGATTTTTTTTGAATTATTCCTATTTTTAACATTAATGACAATCTATGTTCTAGGAGTAGTTTTAGCATGTGCAAAAAGTTCTTTTTCTTCCCTAAACTTCGTGACCAGAACATTTTTGTACAAATTGAAATGGACGGAGGGAGTAGTTTTAATCAATCATATGAAAAAATATTTTTTTCGGTCATTTTCGTGCTAGTCATCAGAAGAGACAAATTACTTTGGTATGCATTTTATAGTATATATTGAAATATAATGTTTGTGATATTTGTTTTATGAATAACGAGATATTAATATTTGATCTTGTTGCATTTTAGAGTGGAGGTCCAAGCTGGGGAGTGCCTACTGGAAGAAGAGATGGTAGGATCTCTTCATCGGCAGAGGCCTTGAACTTACCTTCACCGTTGGATACAATTGATGTCCAAAGGAAAAAGTTTATAGCCAAAGGCCTAGATGATCATGATCTTGTCACTCTTCTTGGTATACTCTCATTCTTGTTATACTATGAATATATATACATAACTATTTGCTGACTAACGCGCTGGACCTTTGGAACGGAGTAATGACGAAAAAGGGCAGCCTAGTGCACAAGGCATTCCGCGTTCATACATGGTCGGAAGAAGGGCGACACCGAGAGGTGTAATGCAGACAACCTAACCTAATTCAAGCATTAGTAGCTGCTTCCACGGCTCAAACCCGTCACCTATAAGACAAACAATTTTGCAAAGCTCCCTTTCCATAATAGCAAGTTAATAAAGTAATTTAAAAAAATATAAATCAATAAATGGAGGAGCATATTACTATGCAAATACGACGCATAGCCTAAAAAGAAAAACATAAGGGGTATGTGTTCCAAGACAAAGAGAATGATAAATTTTCTAGAACTAAACTGTAATTACTTATAATTACCCTTCAGAAAAGAAGCGTATAAAAGTTAACTCTTTCTTGAAATGAACGTAGGTGCACATACAATTGGCCAGACAGAATGCAGATTCTTTAGTTATCGACTATACAACTTCACAACAACAGGAAATGCAGATCCAAGCATAAACGTAGCATTCTTGGCACAATTACAGACTCTATGCCCCAAAGGTGGCGATGGTTTGAAGAAGGTAGCTTTAGACAAAGACAGCCAGTTGAAGTTTGATGTAAGTTTTTTCAAGAATGTAAGAGATGGAAATGGGATTCTTGAGTCAGACCAGAGGCTGTTGGGTGACCCTTCCACAAGAAGGGTTGTGGAAAATTATGCAGGGAATGTAAGGGGATTGTTAGGATTGAGATTCAATTTTAACTTTCCAAAAGCTATGATCAAAATGAGCAGCATTGAGATTAAGAGTGGCACTCAAGGGGAGATTAGAAAAGTTTGTTCCAAGTTCAATTAAAGAGCTATTTATCTCTGCTAAACATATGTCCCAAGCAATATCCCAAGTTGCTAGCTGGAACGCTAGTGTTTATATATTTTAATAATGTATAACGGAGATTAATCACGTGAATATATTTTTATAAAAGCTTCAACATATTTTCTTCCTCTTTTGTCACAACCGAAATCCCACGAAAACTAGATCTATATACTAGCATGGTGCATATTGTTTACCTCAAAATCGGATAACAATTGAATTTATACGCAATTTTAAGGATACGTGATGTAACTTGATACAAATTAAGAAAACAGATTAATATTAAAATTAATGATCAAAAAATAAACGCAAACCACACAGATTGGACAGCCTTAGCCTTGGAGTTTGATCATCCTCGAGCCAAGAAGTGCCTCAACCAATGTCGGAGCAGAATAACAAGATAATGAGAGCTTGAAATAGAGTATATTGCTTTTTGGTGCGTATTACAATGTCCTTTACAAATGATCAAACTTCCCTTTATATAGTAGGGGAGTCCTACTCTTGATACAATTCTATAAAAGGTAAAAAATCTCATGATTTGCTAATTAATCGGCCTCTCCTTGATACGTGCCGAGATTTCTGCCGTGATCTCCAGCCGATCGCAGATATTTTGGCCTTCCATTATTTGGCTCGACAAAGTTCTCTCGATCTTGGTCGGTCTCGGAATCACGAGCTCAACGATTTAACTTCGTGTCTTGGTTCGATATAATCCGGGGTCGTGCTTTGACCTGCTACGTCTCATTCTTGACCGGTCATACAATAGACGAACCCGGTTTTGACGGTATATAGATAGTCCCCATGTTTTTCGGAGAGAAGACGACGAGAAATGATATGAACTTCCGAGCCTTGTTTCGATAAATCATGACATAAGACACAAAAGGTAACTGAAACGTCCCGTCGGTCAAGTCCCCAAGGCATTAAATGTGTGTTAGTTGTTGGTCGGCCACTACGGGTTTTGAACCGGTGTTTGCAAACTATAAATACTTTATCCTTCCATCCACTAGAACCTTTACATTCAAACGTTTGCTCTTGTGTTTATAAGAAAATTTTTATCTCCTTCTTCCTCTAGTTTTCTGGTTCAAATTTTAAAGTTTCTTCCCTTATAGTTTTCTGGAAGTTTTCATAAACTATCTGCCAATTACGCCCTCTCTTTCATCAGTACCATCTTTTCACCCTTACTTAAAAGCTATGGCAAAGACTTCTAAAGTTGTTCCTTAAAAGGAAACTCCCTCTTCCTCGAGACCCTCTGATAAATGGGGATTTTAACCTATTATTTGCTCTCTTTATCTTGCGCTTTGGGCCTAAAATGCGTGAAGGTATTCCCGAAAACTAATGTAATATGCTTACTTGCAGGAATTGATCAAAATGAGACAAAGGAGGCATAATCAACTCAAAAAGGAGTCAAATCTGGAACAAAAACCAAGACTAGGCCAGCAGACCTGAAACGCGGACTGCACAAATCTTGTGCGTCCGGGCAAGCCTCAACGCGACCGTGATCACAAATACGAGTCTGCGAAGTGAAGAATTAGATAGTGCAATTTTAAGGCCAAATGCTGAGCGAGGTCCGCGCCAGAAATTTGCGACAACGAAAGTCTCACCGCGGCCTCGATTGGAATTATCCAGACCGCGGTGGATGAGATTCAGAGAGTTCATAAAATAAGGAGTGCAGTCCACGGTGGAATTACGCGGCCGCGAAAATTTACAACGCAGCCCCGATGCCCGCAAAACAAACCTCAGCCCGGATCCAGAAGTCAAAAACGCGGACCGTGGTTTGTATTATGCGTCAGAGAAAGCAAGAGTGCGACCACGGTCAGAATTACGCGGCTGCGAAACCTTTGCAGGGGCATTTTTATCCAAAAATTTCAGCTTAGTATAAATAGATCTTTTTGACATATTTAGGAAAAGTTATGTTTTAGTTGAGCACGTGAGACGACTGCTACTTCCGTTTTGCACAATTTTTGTTAGATTCATCTATTAACATTAGTTTTTCATCTTTTAATCTAATATTATGGATTTTATCTTTATTTTTTCTTTGATTCCTGCTATTTCCATGAGTAGCTAAACCCATGGCTAGGGTTGTGACCCAACCGTAGTGTGGGTATTTGATAGGTCTTGAATTTTAGGGCTTGAATGTGTATGTGTTAGTGATATTTAGCCTAGTTCTTGCTAGAACTATCGAATTAGTGGTTACAAACACTGATTTATGCCTTTGAGACTTAGTCTCTACTTGAGAAAGAGGGACTAAGTCTAGGAAAACTAGGCTAAGCAGGAATTGGGGTGAACTCAAGAAATTGATAGCCCCGATTAAAGGGTTAAACCTAGATATAGTAATACCCGACTTGAGCTAAAATTACTTGAATTGCATGATACCAATTGGACTTGAGAAAGCCAAATTGGGCTAAATCACTCAAACTACCGAGAGGTATAGAGTGAGTATCCAGTGTGATAGGCATATTACGACCCTAATTAATCACACGATTGCCTTAGATTCTTGATACCCGTTAGATATCTACCTAGGTGGAAGTCACTACCCTAGTCCCTTTAAACCCTTTAAAATCAACAACAAAAACGATGTGCTTAGTTTCAAATACTGCATGCTATAGAATATAAGCAGAAGTAGAAAATAAACCAACCATTTACGAAAGTGTAATTAAGATAAAAACCCGCATTTAGACTTGGATATAAACCTAATTCCAAACAAATTAACTCCCTGTGAATTCGATCCCGGGCTAGTTGGGTAAAACTGCATCGATCATCCTCGCTACTCAATAGTAGTGCAGGCTTGGACCCGATCAATTTTGGTACCGTTGCCGGGGAGTTATACGGTTTTAGCTATATATCTGAGTATTTGTGTGTTTTGTTTTTCTTTCCTTCCATTTTTCTAATTTGTGTGTGAATTGCCTTTAGGTACCAAATGGCTCTTAACAATGATGCCCTTAGAAATTTGCCATTGGGGGAGGAGGTAAATGATGATTGTAAGCACGTGATTTTTGCCCTATATGAGAATTACTCCCAAAAAATTCAAAAATAAAATAATTTTTCTTGGTGTGCAATTTTTGTGATATTTTGTGTAACTATTTGTATGTTTGTCTATGCATGTTTATTTGTTAAATTAATAAAAAATACAAAATATGTCGCATTTTGCATGTAGGATTTAATTCTACAATTGTTAGTAATTAAATTTGTTTACAAAAATTAAAAATTACAAAAATAGGCATCTTTTGCATTTTTAGCATTTAATGTCCAAATGAACAATTTTATGCTTAATTATTACTTAATTGTGCGTTAATTGTTATTGGAAGTTAATTTGCGCTTTTATAACTTAATTTAGTTCTTAATAATAATTTAAGTACTTTTATAATTTAGTTTTAGAAAAATAAAAGAAGAAAAGAGAACAAAAATACAAAGAAAAATCGGATTGGGCCACTTCTTCAATTTCAAACCACAGGCCCAAATAATTGCCCAACTTTCCCCATGACCCGGTCCACTTCAAACCGGGTCGACCCGGTCCGCTCCATTAACCCAACACCCCTTCTTCATTTTTGTCCAACACAAAACAAAACCAAAAAAATAAAAAATAAAAGGTGAATTATCACTATTAATAGTTTTATTTTTTGTTTTTTTTATATATAAAAAATCCGAAAATATTTTATTTTATTTTTATTTTTATTTTTTTTTTAAAAAATATATAATAATTTCGGGAATGATTTTAAAAAAAAAAAGGGAAGTATTGAATAAAAAAAATATAAAAGTAAAAATAGGTGAAATTCTCTTCTTTTTTTTAAAAAAGTAAAAGAATGTAGAAAATTTAAAAAAATAAAAAGTTTTGTGGAAATTTTTAAAAAATTTAAAAGTAAAAGAAGGTTGGAATTAAAAAATAAATATAAAGGTATCTGAAAATTTAAAAAATTTAAAGTAATTGAAAGTAGCATTTTTGAAAGAAAAAGAAAAGATAGTGGTTTGTTTTTTAAAGAAAAGTTAAATAAAGTGAGATTCTCTTTTAAAAAAAATAAAAAGTGGGATTTTAAATAAGATAAAGTAATTAAAGTTGGAATTTTAAAAATAAAAGTAAATAAAGGTGAGATTTCTTTTTCTAAAAAAATAAAAGCAATTTGTAAGTGGGATTTCTTTTAATTAAAAAAATAATAAAATAATAAAAAAAAACAAATCTGAAAATTTCGAAAATTTTGCTATAAATAGAAGAGAAAATTTAGGAAGAAGAGAGTTGAAAAAAGAGGAAAAACTAGATAGAGAGAAGAAGAAAAGAGGGGGCGGAGAGAGCAGTATACACTCGATATACACTCTTGATACACAGAATATACAAAGACAGAGTTCATTTTTGAGAGAGTAAAAAAGATAGAAACAAATTTTCTGAAATATTGAGAGCGGAAGAACGCCATAGAGAGTTCAAATCTAGAAAGAAAAAAATAAAGAGAGATTTCCGCACTATTTGTCTTCTCCATTTTTACTAGTTTTCTCCGTGTTGCTGGGATTTCTGGACTGAGGTGTTGAAGTTACTGTGTTGGGCTTTCTGCTGCTGTATGTTGCTATGTTACATACTACTTTGCTGATCTTCTTCTTCTTGTACTGTCATTTCCAGGTACACATTTGTACACTCTCGGCTTGAAGCGAAATGAAATATTAATCAGGCTTTGTTCCTGTTGAATCCCTCCTGTTTAGATTTGTGTTTGAATATAATTTTCCTTTCTTTGTATAAAAATGTAGTCGATTAATTAATGAGTAATGGGCTTGCATATGTATAACTTCTTCATCTAATAATTTTAGTTTAAATTAATCAAATACTAGTTAATTTATTTTTGATATTATGGTGTGTCAATCTCATGTTCCAGTATTATTGAATAATAGAATATAGAATGAAAGCAATTTTTCTTTGTACAAACTCGATCGCAATTTTCCATTCACATTAGCCGTAAACTAATAACTAATAAGTTATTTTTTTTCAGCATGTAATTAATTAAGAAATTTTCTTTTATTTTTAGAGACAAACTTAATAGAAGAAATGTAGTCACTATAGGTTTATCTTTAAAAATAAGAATGAGATGAGCCTCGCCAAATAAAAATACAAAATTGCGGGGCCCTCAGTAAATATTTGCTTTATATTGCTTAGACTTCGGGATGGACCGTTTAGCAAAATTCCACGGCCCTACCCAAAGTAGATGATACGCTAGTCGCTTTAGGCGCGCCTTTAATAATTTAATTTTCTTAAACTCGGGTGCACATTGATGTGACCCAAATCCAAATCTCAACGGAGTCAAAGTGTGTCGACGACCACGGGTACATTGATTGTAACGCGGTTCGAGATACATTTTCACAACGTTGCAATTCCTTGTAAAAATTAATAATAATAATTATGAAAGCGGTAAAAAGTTAAAATTTGCACATAAGTTCATATTTGTATTAAATCAGATAATCAAGCCAAATATGACAGTTGAGCGACCGTGCTAGAACCACGGAACTCGGGAATGCCTAACACCTTCTCCCGGGTTAACAAAATTCCTTATCCGGATTTCTGGTGCGCAGACTGTAATATGGAGTCATTCTTTTCCTCGATTCGGGATTAAAATTGGTGACTTGGAACACCCTAAATCTCCCAAGTGGAGACTCTGAAATAAATAAATAAATCCCGTTTCGATTGTCCTTTAATTGGAAAAAACTCCCTTGTACCCACGCGGGTACGGAAAAAGGAGGTGTGACAGCTCTGACGACTCCACTGGGGAATAAACCCAGAACCACTGGTTCAGGGTTAGAAATTCGAGCTTAGATAAATTGTTATATTTGGTTTTATCTGATTTTTACATGTTTGAGCCTAATGTGCTAAATGTTGCTTTTACCACTTTGATATTATTTGAACTGTACATATAAACTGCGCCGAAACTCTTCTCTTCTTACCTCCGGGGAGAAGCTCGCTGGTCGAGACTCCCTATTCTGTTAGTGTCATACCCAAGTAGAAAGAGGCTCGGATAAGTTACAAAGCCGGACGACCCCGCGGGTCCCCGGTACGTAGCCCCCTCCTCGACTCGAGTTGTCCGCTCGGGTACACAGTCTAGAACAAATACCCAGGTTATGAACCTAGAATAACTCAGCTTCATGCCGGATCCCTAGTAGGAATGTTTGTTTGCATCACGTGCATTTGACTTTGGAGGCTCAACACAGGGGTTGAGTCTGTCTAGGACAGGTGTACCAAAAAATGAAAATGACCATCCTGATGCATCTTACTGGCTACTACTTGCGCATTTATTTGATTCGGACTTGTGTGTTGACTGACTTGTGAATATCAGGAATAATATTTTGAAATTGAAGAAAAAAGAAATAGCGGTTAGGGAATTGATTGTTTATTTTTGAAAAAAACCAATACCCAAATACTGTCAAAACTCTGCCGAAATTTTGAGAAAATGAAAAAATGTCTTATTAGCGTGTTTTATTAAAAGCAAGGGAAAAATAGAAGAAAAAAAAAGTCGTTCTGTTTGTTTTTCAAAAAAAAAAATAATAGAAAAAATAGTTTGTCATGAAAATGAAAATGAAAAAGAGTCTTATTTTAAAATAGTTTTTTATTTGTTTATGAAAATGCCAAAAAAATAAAAATAAAATGAGTCGTGCGTTGAACGTGGGTTTATTATTTGTTCCAAAAATAAAACGAGTCGTGCGTTGAACGTGGGTTTATTATTTGTTCCAATATATATATATATATAATCCAAAAAGTATTTTTCTTTACTTCCAAAATATATATATGTCTTTATTTGTTGCAAAGAGTATTTGTCTTACCAAGAAAATTCAAAGTAAAACTCCAAAAGATATGTCTTGCAAAAAATAGATATATATATATATAAATATTTATTTCCCATCATTGATTTATTTAGAAAGTCTTTTTAATTGTTTTTTTTTTATTTTTTTTTTAAAAAAAATTAATAATTGTTTTTTCAAAAAAATAAAATAAAAATATATATAAAAATAAAAATAAAAATATTTTCGTTTAAAAAGAAAAACAAATCCGAAAATATTTTGATTCTTCTTTCAAAATTGAAAATAAAATTCAAAATTCAAAAAAATATTTTTTTAGAAGTATTTCTTTTATTAGAGGTAAAATTCCAAAAAAATATTTTCTTTCTTCTTTAGAATAAGAGAAAACAAATGAAAATTAAGACAAAAAATATCTTTCTTTTACTTTTGCAATTCTCAAAGTTCAAATCAAAAGAAAAGGAATTCTTACAAGTCTTTCTTTCAAAAAGAAAATCAACCAAAAAAATACTTCATTTCTTCTTTTGAAGCAGTTCTTTCACAAATTCCAATTAAAAAAAAATGTTATTTCATTTACTTATTCATGACCTACCCGAACTACGCGGGTTTGATTCTCACCGGATGTGAGATACGTAGGCAACCCTCATCGGGTCCAACCCCCCTTTTTGCTAAAAAGCCAAAAACAAACAAATAAATAAATTAAAAAAAAATGTCATAAATAAGTCGGGTGATGTCCAACCCCACCTTTTGCTAAAATAGCCAAAAACAAATAAATAAATAAAAAAAAACATTCAAATTTTTAATTCTGTCATAAAGAGGTCGGGTGACGCTGTTTTGTCAAAACATAGCCGAATGTTCCCGAAAGGGACGCCGGAAGGCTGACTTTGCATAAATAGCCACCTTCGGGTCATTTTTAAGATTTGGTCCAGTTGACCCACACATCCTTAAAAATCTTTGTCCCCGAGGCGTTGAAAGGCCGTGTTTGCAATGTTGAGTTTTCTATTTTTGAAAAATGATAAAAAAGAGTCATAAATAAGTCAGGGTGATGCTGTTTTTGTCAAAAATAGCCGAATGTTCCCGAAAGGGACGCCGGAAGGCTGACTTTGCATAAACAGCCACCTTTTGGGTCATGTTTAGGATTTTAGTCCAGTTGACCCACACAGCCTTAAAAAATCTTCGTCCCCGAGGCGCTGAAGGGCCGTGTTTGCAACACCACGTTTTTATTGTAATTTGAAAAAAAAAAGAGTCAGCGGTCAGGTGAATACCTTTGGGTTTTGTCAAAAATAAGCCAAGCCAGCTTCGGCCGCGTCTTAAACCGTTCTTGCCGAAATAGCCTTAGAGTATCTTTCAGTTGTCGAAAGGCTATTTTCGTAAAAGAACGGACAAGTTTGTAAAGTGTCATAAAATAATCCTCCCCGGCCTCAAAATTCATGTGAAATTTGGAAGGGGCCACATTTGCAAAAATAACCATTTGGTTGCATTTGACAAACGGGGAAAGGAAGCTGGCCGTTTGTTTTTGAGTTTGTAAATCTTTTGATTAGAATATGTGGGTTGTTTGATTTTCAAGTTTGTAGGTCATCTTTAAACCTTTGAAACCCAGTTTGTTTTAATATGAAAATTAAAAAAAAATAAAATGTTGAGTATTGTTTATCTTTATTGGTCCGAACTACGCAAGGTCTGATTCATGCGGGGTCATGATACGTAGGCAATCTCCATAAGATTTGACCACAACAAAAAAAAAATAAAAAAAAATTGAAAAAAAAAGGAAAAAGAAAAAAAAAAGAAATGAAAAAGGGAAAATGAAAAAAAAAATCGAAAAAAAAGAAAAAGAAAAAAAGATGTTGTCAATAATGAGGACCGACTGAGTCCATTCTAACCTGTTTTGTTTTGAATCACAAAGAAAGAAGGTGGTTGGTTTGTGGTAAGCCGGAAATACAAGATCCAAAAGCACGCTTTGCGGGGATCAGGCGTGATGACAGAAGCATTCGAGTCCTATTGGGAACTTGTTGACTAAGGGTGATGATATTGAAGTTGGCAATGGTCTGGCAATACTGATGCAAAGCTCAGTGGCTAAGATGCCAGTTTCGCTAAAGTGGGAGGACGCTCCGTTCCTTGGTTAACAAGAAAGAAGCATTTGGTGGCTTATTTTGTTGTCATTTCTGTTTGTTCGGATTATTAGGATTGTAATTCGGATTTTGTTTTGTGTCAATATCTTTCCGCTTATCTTTCCGTTTTGTCACAGCGGTTTGTTTAAGTTTGTCCAGGTTGTTTTAGGATTTTATTTTGGTTTGTTTCGCTTGTCTTGTTGTTCAAACCATTCCACCGGTAGTCTAAAGCAAATCCGGTCTTCTATTATTTCCAGTTTTCTTTTGTTTAGCCCTTTTATCATTTTTATTCAACGCCGATTCTTGTGACATGACTTGCACACACAGTTTGGGCCTAATCTTAAAAGTTAATCATAAAACCCCGAGAAGGTGATCAAAGCATTTGAAGAAAATAAGGACGGTTTGAGATTATTCAGAGCCCGAGTCATATGGAACTGGGGCAAGTAAAACACAAAGAAAACCGTTAAAAGAAAGATTCGCCAAATTGGCATGAGGGTTGTTCAAGATAATGAGAGTTAGAGTGTCGCCCAACGATGCGTTAGAAGTGACGAATGAACAAACAGATGTTGAATATAATTGTCAAGTCTAGCACCATCGGAAGAGACTACAAATCTATTGTTTGATTATGTTGTTTGCACTTGGCATGTCTTGAAGACTGGAATGATGAAGGCATTTTGTTCTGCTACCTAAACACTTTATCCTTCGTTACCTCTTTTGAGCCTTATTTATTTTCTTTCATACCCCTCGTTCGGAATCAGTAGCAACGAAGGAAAAAAAAAGAAAAGAAAAGAAAAGAGAAATGATAAAAAAAAAAAACAAAGGAAAGTCAAATGAAAACAGAGGAATTGGGAACTACGTTTGACCTGATTCCTCAAAGAGGATACGTAGGCGCTTCACGGCTCGGTCATAATTTTGAAAAATGAAAAAAAGATCAATCAATTAAAAAATCCCCAAGCAAGAAACTGGGGCAGATGTTGCGTTTGTTGTAAATAAATCTAGTTCCGAAGGTTGTAATTAATAACCCGAAATCGATGCATTTTTGAGCCTTTAATACCCTTTCTTTCTAACCCTATCCAAAACCCACATTACGGTCCCAAGAAAGACCTTCTGATCAGTCTTCAAAAGATGCCAAGTCAGGCAAATGAAGAGTCTTACCAGCGAACATAACATTCTGTTCCATAACAGAAAGGACTCTAATCTCCAGCAGAGAGAGTCATACCGGTAACACTCCAAATCCCCAGCTAGGAAGTGATACAAATGAGAGAGTCTTATCGGTGAAAACCTTCACAGGCATTATAAGGCGATGAAAGCTGAGAGAAAACCAAAATGAGAGAGGCTTGATAGTGAAAACCATTCGGGCACTACAAGTCGAATAAGATTGGGAATCGTCAAGGGAAGGTCTTGAAAGACGATTGACGGCAGAAGATAGGCCACATGTGCATGTCATGACCAATAGAGTCGGTATCTGCGTTTGATAGATTTTTATTTATAGTTTCTTTTGTTAAAGAGTCATCGTTTCCTTTGTCTTTTATTTTGTTTCTTTTATCTTTCTCCTTTCATAGAAAAATTCCCTAGTAGAGTCTGTTTGGTCAGAACAAGTGAGAATTGACTTCAAAATATGCCATCAGCTTTCCAATTATGCCAGATGAGATCTGACTAGTACATCCAAATGGTATAGTCAGCAAGGAACAAGCGCGAGGCCAATGTCAAGAAAGATATCCCCAGCAAAAGGGAATTGACAAAGGAGTGACGAGTGTCAAGAAGGATATCCTTGCCAAAACCAAGGTTATAAACCTCAAGGCCAAGGCCCATGAACAGAGCAAGGAGAGCAGTGAGCATGATTTGGCGAAATCCATACTAGACTAAAAGGTCGGGGAAATGCCAGTTTCCGAGCTGTGCCACAAAAGAAGAGGGATATCCCAAGCAGAAAGTGATTATCCCCAGCAAATAATATCATCCCCAACAAGTTGTGCAACGCAGAGCAAGGAAGGAAAAAGGGAAAACTATCCCAGCAGGAGTATCACAACAAACCACCATGTTTTAAACTAACAAATTCTGTTTGATTTGAAGCAGGTAAAGGAAATGGCATTGAGGCTAGAAATGCATGCCACAAGGGATATTATCAAACTGGGGCAGAAAATTTTCCTTCCATTTAGAAGATTTTCTGGAAGTCAGGTACCCATTCGGGGAAGAATAAAGATAACGCCAGTCTCAAGGGAAGTGGTCTTAAACCAATGTTGCCCCCAACATAATAAGTTTCAATGGAGGAAGTCGTTCCCCAGCAAATGGATGAAACTTGAGCTTAGAAAAAGCAAGAGGCCAGCATCATTCCCAACAGCCTTCCGAAGAGTGAAGCACCAATTTTGAAGGAATCAGAATCCCCCAGCAGTGTTATCCTCAACAGCGATATCCCCAGCTGATAACATTTTATCCCCCAACAGGTAAGTAAATAATTCCTCAGCAGTGTTATCCCCAACAAGTTTTCGAGGTAAGACATTTTTCAAGTTTTTTTTCTTTGGGTTCATCCGCCCTCGAATAGGATATGTCGGGTTCATCCGCCCTCGAATAGGATATTTCGGGTTCATCCGCCCTCGAATAGGATATGTCAGGTTCATCCGCCCTCGAACAGGATATGTCGGGTTCATCCGCCCTCGAACAGGATATGTCGGGTTCATCCGCCCTCGAACAAGATATGTCAGGTTCATCCGCCCTCGAACAAGATATGTCGGATTCATCCGCCCTCAAATAGGATATGTCGGATTCATCCGCACTTAAATAGGATATGCCGGGTTCATCTGCCCTCAAATAGGATATGTCGGGTTCATCCGCCCTCAAATAGGATAGTTTGGGTTCATCCGCCCTCAAATAGGATGTTATTTTCAAAGTTATTGATGAAGACAGGCGCCCACCTGAATAACGAGAGGAATACATTTCTGTCTTTTCATTTCTGTTCTAGGTTACCCACCAGTATAATACGGGCATATCATTTTTCATGTCTTTATTATTAGGCGCCCACCTGCATAACAAGGGAATACATTTCATGTCTTTACCAACAGGCGCCCACCTGAATAACGAGAGGAATACTTTTATGTCTTAGTTTAGACAGGCGCCCACCTGAATAACGAGAGGAATACTTTTTGTCTGTGCATTTCATATTTTAGGCGCCCACCTGTATAACAAGGGAATACATTTTGTGTCTTTACCATTAGGCGCCCACCTGTATAACAAGGGAATACATTCCACGTCTTTACCCATAGGAGATGCATTTCCTCCTAAGTTTGTTTTAGTTTCACCCATAGGAGATGCATTTCCTCCTAAGTTTGTTTTTACCCATAGGAGATGTATTTCCTCCTAAGTTTGTTTTTTACCCATAGGAGATGTATTTCCTCCTAAGTTATTTTTACCCATAGGAGAGGCATTTCCTCCTAAGTTTAGTTTTACCCATAGGAGATGCATTTCCTCCTAAGTTTGTTTTTTACCCATAGGAGATGTATTTCCTCCTAAAGTTTATTTTTACCCATAGGAGATGCATTTCCTCCTAAGTTTGTTTAGTTTCACCCATAGGAGAGGCATTTCCTCCTAAGTTTGTCTTTACCCAGAGGAGATGTATTTCCTCCTAAAGTTTATTTTTACCAATAGGAGACGCATTTACTAAGTTAAGTTTCACCAATAGGAGACGCACTTCCTAAGTTAAGTTTCACCAATAGGAGACGCACTTCCTAAGTTAAGTTTCACCAATAGGAGACACACTTCCTAAGTTAAGTTTCACCAATAGGAGACGTACTTCCTAAGTTAAGTTTCACCAACAGGAGACGCACATCCTAAGTTAAGTTTCACCAATAGGAGACGCACTTCCTAAGTTAAGTTTCACCAATAGGAGACGCACTTCCTAAGTTAAGTTTCACCAATAGGAGACGCACTTCCTAAGTTAAGTTTCACCAACAGGAGACGCACATCCTAAGTTAGTTTCACCAACAGGAGACGCACTTCCTAAGTTAGCTTCACCAACAGGAGACGCACATCCTAAGTAAGTTTCACCAAGAGGAGACGCACATCCTAAGTTAGTTTCACCAACAGGAGACGCACATCCTAAGTAAGTTTCACCAACAGGAGACGCACATCCTAAGTTAAGTTTCACCAACAGGAGACGCACATCCTAAGTTAGTTTCACCAACAGGAGACGCACATCCTAAGTTAGTTTCACCAACAGGAGACGCACATCCTAAGTAAGTTTCACCAACAGGAGACGCACATCCTAAGTTAAGTTTCACCAAGAGGAGACGCACATCCTAAGTAAGTTTCACTAAGAGGAGACGCACTTCCTAAGTTAGTTTCACCAAGAGGAGACGCACGTCCTAAGTAAGTTTTACCAATAGGAGACGCACTTCCTAAGAATAGTTTTACCAATAGGAGACGCACTTCCTAAGTTTAGTTTTTCCCAATAGGAGACGCACTTCCTAAAGTTATTGTACCCAATAGGAGACGCACTTCCTTAAGTTTAGTTTTGCCCATAGGAGACGCACTTCCTAAGTTTACTTTTACCCCATAGGAGACGCACTTCCTAAGTTTACTTTTACCCCATAGGAGACGCACTTCCTAAATTAAGATTTCACGCATAGGAGACGCACTTCCTAAATTATTTTCATTCATAGGAGACGCACTTCCTAGTTCAAAATCATTAAGGTTTCACCCATAGGAGACGCACTTCCTAAGACTATTTTACCCCTAGGAGACACACTTCCTAAGTTTAATTTCATGCATAGGAAACGTACTTCCTGAATTAAGTTTTCATTATTAGGAGACGCACTTCCTAGTCTGGTTCGCTCAGGTTATACTTTTGCTTTAGGAGACACACTTCCTAGTCTGGTTCATTTAAGATTTCATTCGTAGGAGACGCATTTCCTAGTTTGAGTCATTGAGATTTTACCCATAAGAGGCACACTTCCTAATATCGATAGTCCATTTATAGGAGACGCACTTCCTAGTTTGGCTTTTTCAGATTATATTTTATTTCAGGAGACGCACTTCCGGAATTGAGATTTCACCCTTAGGAGATACACCTCCTAGTTTGATTCATTTTAAGTTCGACCATAGGAGACGCACTTCCTAGTCTAGTTTATTGAACTTTTACCTGTAGGAGACGCACTTCCTAATCAAGGTCTTTCAAGTTTTTTTAGGAGACGCACTTCCTAAAATCGAGATTTTATTCATAGGAGACGCACTTCCTAGTTCTAGTCACTGAAGTTTTCACCCCAAGGAGACGCACTTCCTAGTTTAGTTCATTCCGATTCAACCATAGAAGAAGCACTTTCTAGTTTGAGTCATCGAGGTTTTTATTTTAGCAGACACATTTGCTAGCAAGGGTTTTTGGTTTTACTCGTAGGAGATGCACATCCAAGTCTAGTCTTTAGTTTACTCTCATCATTGCATCAGTAGTATAAATATGTTACAATTTTGCTAACGACTCACAACTCTTCCCAGTGCAAACCGAGGTTAGGAAATTTTCGTTTGTTTTGTTTGTTTTGGTGGTAGGATCCCGCCTGGAAAATAGAGGTTGTTAAATTCAAGATGATGAAGCCAGGCGCCCACCTGTATAACGAGAGGAATACTTTTCAGTCTTCACATTTCATGCCAGGCGCCCACCTGTATAACGAGAGGAATACATTCAGTCTTTACATTTCAAGCGTTGAAGCTGGGAGCCCGCCCAGATAACAGAGGCATACATTTCAGCATTAATTTTCAAGTATTGAAGTTGGGAGCCCGCCCATACAACAGAGGCACACATTTCAAGATCAAGTCAGAGGACAATAAAACAGAGGGTTACAACAGGAATCCCCAGCAGGAAACAATAAAAATCCCCAGCACCGGGAAGCAAAAGGATGCAACAAGAGGTCCCAGCACAAACTCAAGTGCATGTGTCAAAAGGAAGAAAAGCATCTGAAGAAAAGCACCGGAGGAAACACAAGCCGACAAGAAAGCAAGGCAACAAGAACAAATTTTAGTCTAGCCTAGCTTCTTGTTTTCTTTTAAACACGGTGTAACAAGGAGATCGGTAAGCAGTGATAACAGCATGCAACAGCAGTAACATTGCAGTCTCACGGTAGTCCCAGCTACCAAAACTTCCCGAACTACATTGACCTGATTCCTGTTTAGCCCAAGATATGTAGGAAACCTTTGAAGCAAAGGTTCGGTCAAATCTTTTTCAAAAAAAAAAAAAAAATGCTTCACACGGAGTACTCGGATAGGCAAAAATCGCTCGCTTTATCTTTGCACGAAAACCCTTCGTGTCTTCGGGCAAAGAGGGGCAGCTGTAAGCACGTGATTTTTGCCCTATATGAGAATTACTCCCAAAAAATTCAAAAATAAAATAATTTTTCTTGGTGTGCAATTTTTGTGATATTTTGTGTAACTATTTGTATGTTTGTCTATGCATGTTTATTTGTTAAATTAATAAAAAATACAAAATATGTCGCATTTTGCATGTAGGATTTAATTCTACAATTGTTAGTAATTAAATTTGTTTACAAAAATTAAAAATTACAAAAATAGGCATCTTTTGCATTTTTAGCATTTAATGTCCAAATGAACAATTTTATGCTTAATTATTACTTAATTGTGCGTTAATTGTTATTGGAAGTTAATTTGCGCTTTTATAACTTAATTTAGTTCTTAATAATAATTTAAGTACTTTTATAATTTAGTTTTAGAAAAATAAAAGAAGAAAAGAGAACAAAAATACAAAGAAAAATCGGATTGGGCCACTTCTTCAATTTCAAACCACAGGCCCAAATAATTGCCCAACTTTCCCCATGACCCGGTCCACTTCAAACCGGGTCGACCCGGTCCGCTCCATTAACCCAACACCCCTTCTTCATTTTTGTCCAACACAAAACAAAACCAAAAAAATAAAAAATAAAAGGTGAATTATCACTATTAATAGTTTTATTTTTTGTTTTTTTTATATATAAAAAATCCGAAAATATTTTATTTTATTTTATTTTTATTTTTTAAAAAAATATATAATAATTTCGGGAATGATTTTAAAAAAAAATAAGAAAAAGGGAAGTATTGAATAAAAAAAATATAAAAGTAAAAATAGGTGAAATTCTCTCTTTTTTTTAAAAAAAAGTAAGAGAATGTAGAAAATTTAAAAAAATAAAAAGTTTTGTGGAAGTTTTTAAAAAATTTAAAAGTAAAAGAAGGTTGGAATTAAAAAATAAATATAAAGGTATCTGAAAATTTAAAAAATTTAAAGTAATTGAAAGTAGCATTTTTGAAAGAAAAAGAAAAGATAGTGGTTTGTTTTTTAAAGAAAAGTTAAATAAAGTGAGATTCTCTTTTAAAAAAATAAAAAGTGGGATTTTAAATAAGATAAAGTAATTAAAGTTGGAATTTTAAAAATAAAAGTAAATAAAGGTGGGATTTCTTTTTCTAAAAAAATAAAAGCAATTTGTAAGTGGGATTTCTTTTAATTAAAAAAATAATAAAATAATAAAAAAAATCAAATCTGAAAATTTCGAAAATTTTGCTATAAATAGAAGAGAAAATTTAGGAAGAAGAGAGTTGAAAAAAGAGGAAAAACTAGATAGAGAGAAGAAGAAAAGAGGGGGCGGAGAGAGCACTATACACTCGATATACACTCTGGATACACAGAATATACAAGGACAGAGTTCATTTTTGAGAGAGTAAAAAAGATAGAAACAAATTTTCTGAAATATTGAGAGCGGAAGAACGCCATAGAGAGTTCAAATCTAGAAAGAAAAAAATAAAGAGAGATTTCCGCACTATTTGTCTTCTCCATTTTTACTAGTTTTCTCCGTGTTGCTGGGATTTCTGGACTGAGGTGTTGAAGTTACTGTGTTGGGCTTTCTGCTGCTGTATGTTGCTGTGTTACATACTACTTTGCTGATCTTCTTCTTCTTGTACTGTCATTTCCAGGTACACATTTGTACACTCTCGGCTTGAAGCG
The DNA here is from genome assembly GCF_000715075.1 of Nicotiana tabacum. NCBI lineage: Eukaryota > Viridiplantae > Streptophyta > Magnoliopsida > Solanales > Solanaceae > Nicotiana > Nicotiana tabacum. Next base: position 26,562,760 of record NC_134100.1, read on the forward strand.
AAATGAAATATTAATCAGGCTTTGTTCCTGTTGAATCCCTCCTGTTTAGATTTGTGTTTGAATATAATTTTCCTTTCTTTGTATAAAAATATAGTCGATTAATTAATGAGTAATGGGCTTGCATATGTATAACTTCTTCATCTAATAATTTTAGTTTAAATTAATCAAATACTAGTTAATTTGTTTTTGATATTATGGTGTGTCAATCTCATGTTCCAGTATTATTGAATAATAGAATATAGAATGAAAGCAATTTTTCTTTGTACAAACTCGATCGCAATTTTCCATTCACATTAGCCGTAAACTAATAACTAATAAGTTATTTTTTTTCAGCATGTAATTAATTAAGAAATTTTCTTTTATTTTTAGAGACAAACTTAATAGAAGAAATGTAGTCACTATAGGTTTATCTTTAAAAATAAGAATGAGATGAGCCTCGCCAAATAAAAATACAAAATTGCGGGGCCCTCAGTAAATATTTGCTTTATATTGCTTAGACTTCGGGATGGACCATTTAGCAAAATTCCACGGCCCTACCCAAAGTAGATGATACGCTAGTCGCTTTAAGCGCGCCTTTAATAATTTAATTTTCTTAAACTCGGGTGCACATTGATGTGACCCAAATCCAAATCTCAACGGAGTCAAAGTGTGTCGACGACCACGGGTACATTGATTGTAACGCGGTTCGAGATACATTTTCACAACGTTGCAATTTCTTGTAAAAAATAATAATAATAATTATGAAAGCGGTAAAAAGTTAAAATTTGCACATAAGTTCATATTTGTATTAAATCAGATAATAAAGCCAAATATGACAGTTGAGCGATCGTGCTAGAACCACGGAACTCGGGAATGCCTAACACCTTCTCCCGGGTTAACAGAATTCCTTATCCGGATTTCTGGTGCGCAGACTGTAATATGGAGTCATTCTTTTCCTCGATTCGGGATTAAAATTGGTGACTTGGGACACCCTAAATCTCCCAAGTGGCGACCCTGAAATAAATAAATAAATCCCTTTTCGATTGTCCTTTAATTGGAAAAAACTCCCTTGTACCCACGCGGGTACGGAAAAAGGAGGCGTGACAATGATAACGTGGATGAGATTCAACTCGAACCTCAAGTATAAAGGAGAGGCCGACCGCCTCATGATAATATCCCAAACCCTCCCCCACCTCCAGCAAGGGTAGCACACCGGGTGTTGCCCAACGAAGTCTATGCAAATGCAATAGTCCTGCCTTATATTAGGGCGGGCAACTTTCAAATAACCAATGTCATGCTTACACTCTTGGAACAAAGGGATTTCTTCACCGGAGCTCCACACCAAAATGCCTAAAAGCATCTCAAAGCTTTTGTTGATACGTGTTGGGAGAGCAAGCAAAACCAACGTTTCTGAGGACGCACTGAGGTTAAGACTATTCCCTTTTTCTCTAAGGGGGAAGGATTTGGATTGGCTAGAAAGGTTACCCAACCATTCCATCACTACTTGGGATGAGTTGGCCGAGAAATTCATCGCAAAGTTCTTTTTTCCGGGGCATATGGTGACGCTAAGAGATGAGATCCTTTCTTTTAAAAAAGAGCCAAATGAACCACTTCATGAGATTTGGGAAAGGTATCAGAATGATTAAAAAGTGTCCGAATAATGATATGACCGAAGTAATGATCCAACAAACATTCTACCATGGCATAAATACAACAAACTACTGTATGGTTAACCAACTTGCTGGGGGGAACTTCATGAACACGCCATATGCCGAAGCGTGTGAAATACTTGATGAGATGGAGGATACCTCTTCGGCGTGGCAAAGTCGAGGTAATGTGTCACAAGGTGACCCTAATATTATTCACCTACACAAGGAGCTCCATGACCATGACTAAGCTATAGCCGAGTTGACTACTACCATGAACCAATTGGCCAAAGCTTAGTTGCAACAAGTTCAAGGGCCAAAACAAGTGAATGCCGTGGAAGGAGTGAATATGATGATCAACAAGAGAAGGCAACGAGGTCAACAAGTTCAAAATAATCCGGACCAATTTGAGCAAAGTGGTAGTGGTTACAATCAATATGATTCCTTTGATGATCAAAGTGAAGATGTGCAATATGTCAACAATTATCAAGGTCAACAGGGCAATGCTCCGAATCAACAACAGTGGAGATCACAAGGAAATTGGGGAAATCAATGTCAACAAGGCAATTGGAATAGTAGAAACAATAACAACCAAGCAATTGGGGGAACAACAACAATCAAAATTGGGGTAACCAAGGAAATCAAGGCAATTGGGGGGGGGGGGGGCAACAATAATAGTAATTGGGGAGGCAATAACAATCAAGGGGGTTGGAACAACAATAATGAAGAGAATTGGGGGCCGGGCTTCAAAGGCCTCCGATGTATCAATAACCAAACAACCCTCCTCCATATCCATCACAAGGTCCTAGCTCTTCTAGTAATGAGATGGGATGGATTGAATCCATGTTCGAGCAAATGATGAAGAAAAATGCCGACTCTAATGCCCAATTGGCTTCCCACAACACTTCGATCCGCAACTTGCAAGTCCAACTTGGCCAAGTTTCTCAAGCTTTGAATATTAGACCTAAGGGGGCACTACCAAGTGATACGGTAGTAAAATCGAAGGGTGGAAACAATACGGGCCATGCTATGGCGGTGACTACAAGAAGTGGTAGAGGTAGAGTTGCTAGTACCTCTAATCCAAGAAAGATTGTGATTGATGATGTGTTAGTGCAAGATGATGATGAACCAAGCAATGATTTGCAAGTGAATTATGAGAATGTGAATGATGAAGTGAGGATAGACATTGATGACAACATAGAGGAGACACAAATGATGTGAACCCGTCTAGGGAACATGTGATAGACATACCGAAAATGGTAGTGCCCAAAGCCAAGGCTCCCTTGGCAAGGCCTCCTCCACCATATCCTCGAAGGCTTGCAAATCAAAACAATGAGAATTAGTTTAATAAATTCATTGATACGATGAAAAGTTTGTCCATAAATGTGCCTTTGGTTGAAGCTCTAGAACAAATGCCAGGATATGCCAAGTTTATGAAAGACTTGGTAACAAAGAAGAGATCCATGAATTGTGAAATGATCAAAATGACGCATCCAGTGAGTGCCATTGTACACTCCATGTCTCCAAATCTAGAAGACCCTGGTGCCTTTACAATCCCATGCACTATTGGTAGTGCCGATTTCACCAAAGCTTTGTGCGACTTAGGGGCAAACATTAACTTGATGCCATACTCTATGTTCAAGACATTGATGATTAAACAACTAAGGCCCACATAAATGAGGTTGCAAATGGCAGACATAACAATGAAGAGGCTATTGGGGATAATTGATGATGTGCTAGTTCGGGTCAACAAGTTCATACTTCCCGCAGATTTTGTGATACTCGATTATGAGGTTGACTACGAGGTACCGATCATATTGGGGAGACCTTTCCTAGCTACAGGGAAGGCCTTACATGATGTGGAAGCAAGGGATCTCACCTTCCGGGTGGGTGATGAAAACGTTGTGTGCCATGTTTGCAAGTCAATGAGGTAGCCTAATAGCAACGAAATGTGTTCGTTTATGGATCTTGTGACCGAAGTGATTGTTAAAGACACAAGTGCTACGATTAATGTGGAAGACCCATTGGAAGCTATGTTATTGAATCATGATGTGGATGAGAAGGAAGGCTTGGTTGAATATGTCAATGCTTTGCAAGGAATGTGTTCATATACATATGATCCCCGGAAACTTTCCTTGGACCTTGAGAATCGGAAGACTCCACCAACAAATCCCTCAATCGAGGAGCCTTCCATATTGGAGTTGAAGCCTTTGCCTTCACACCTCAGGCATGAGTTCTTAGGCCTTTGTTTCACTTTACCTGTTATTTTTTCCTCGTGCTTAACTAACGTGCAGATAGATGCCACCCTTGCGGTGCTCTAAAGGAGGAAGAACACAATAGGTTGGACATTGGTGGATATTCGGGGATATAAGCCCCACCTTTTGCATGCACAAAATCATATTGGAGGAAGATGCCAAACCCTTCGTGGAACATCAAAGAAGGTTGAATGAGGCCATGCAAGAGGTTGTCAAGAAAGAGGTTATCAAGTGGTTGGATGCTGGGGTTGTCTACCCCATTTATGATAGCTCATGGACTTCACCAGTACAATGTGTCCCAAATAAAGGGTGCATGAATGTGATTACAAATGACAACAATGAGTTAATCCCCATAAGAACTGTCACCGGTTGGAGGGTATGCATGGATTATAGGAAGCTTAGCAAAGTGACTTGGAAGAACCATTTTCCACTTTCATTACTTGATCAAATGTTGGATAGGTTAGCCAGACGTTCTTATTATTACTTCTTGGATGGGTATTCCGGATATAACCAGATTCTTATTGCACCTGAAAACCAAGATAAAAACACATTAACTTTTCCGTATGGTACATTTGCATTCTCAAGGATGCCGTTTGGTTTGTGTAATGCATCGGTTAATTTTTAGCGGTGTGTGATGGCAATATTCACGGATATGATGGAGGACTTCCTCAAGGTTTTCTTTGATGATTTCTCTATTTTAGGGAATTCTTTTAATGAGTGTTTGGGTAATCTTGATAAAGTCTTGGCACGTTATGAAGAGACCAACTTGGTGCTTAATTAGGAGAAGTGTCACTTTATGGTTGAGGAGGGCATTGTCCTCGGCCATAAGATCTCCAAGAATGGTATTGAAGTGGACAAAGCAAAAATTGAAGTGATATCAAAACTCCCTCCTCCTACTTCCATCAAAGGAGTGAGGAGCTTTCTAGGTCATGCGGGGTTCTACCACCAGTTCATCAAGGATTCTCAAAGGTGGTGAACCCCTTGTTCAAGTTGTTGGAAAAAGATGCAAATTTTGGGTTCAATGAAGATTGTATAAAAGCATTTGAGCTACTCAAGTATAGGTTGACTACCACTCCCATCATAACCGCACCAAATTGAAGCTTACCATTTGAGCTCATGTGTGATGCTAGTGACGTGGCGGTAGGAACGGTGTTGGGGAAACGAATCAACAAGATATTCCATACAGTCTACTATGCTAGTAAGACCATGAATGACGCCCAAGTCAACTATATGGTGACCAAGAAAGAACTCCTAGCTGTTGTCTTTGCTATGGAAAAGTTTTGCCCGTACCTCATGGGTACCAAAGTGATTGTTCACACCAATCACGCGACGCTTCGTTATTTAATGAGTAAAAAGGACTCAAAGGCTAGATTGATGAGGTGGGTACTTCTTCTAGAGGAGTTTGATCTTGAAATCATAGATCGAAGAGGGAGTGAGAATAAAGCGGCAGACCACTTATCCCGTTTGGAAGAGGAGGGGAGGCCTCATGATGGCCTTGAAATTAATGATTCGTTTCTGGATGAACAACTCCTTTTCATGTCTTTGATTGGGATGCCTTGGTTTGCCGATGTGTCTAACTATCTTGTAAGTGGAATTATCCCGAATGAGTTCTCTTCAAACTAAAGAAGGAAGCTTAAATGAGATTGTTTGGATTATTATTGGGACGAGCCTTATCTTTTCATAATTTGCAAGCGTTCCATTCCTCGCCTTATGGTGGTCACCATGGTGGGGCGAGAACTGCTACAAAGGTCCTAAGTTGTGGATTCTATTAGCCTACCTTGTACAAAGATGCTAGCGAGCTTGTTAAGAAATGTGGTGATTGCCAAAGAGCCGATGGGATTTCCAAGAAGAATGAGATGCCTATCACTACCATCATTGAGATTGACATTTTTGATGTGTGGGGTATCGACTTTATGGGTCCATTTGTGAGTTCATGTGGGAACACTTATATTCTTGTTGCTGTGGATTATGTCTCCAAGTGGGTTGAAGCTGTGGCTTTGCCCAGCAATGAAGAACGGAGTTTGGTGGCCTTCTTGAAAAAAAACATATTCACAAGGTTCGGCACCCCAAGGGCCATCATTAGTAATGGGGGTTCTCATTTTTGCAACAAAGCCTGTGACACTTTACTCTCCAAGTATGATGTCACTCACAAGGTGTCAACCCTCTATCACCCCCAGGCAAGTGGACAGGTTTAGGTCTCCAATAGGGAGATCAAGCGTATTCTATCCAAGACTGTCAATGCAAATGGGACTGATTGGTCAAGGAGGCCTTGTTCACTTATTCGACTCTCGGTTACGGATGTTTCCGGGAAAGCTAAAGTAAAAATGGAGCGGTCCCTTTGAAGTGGTGCATGTAACTCCTTTTGGTGCTCTAGATTTGAAAAACAAGAATGGTGAGATCTTTAAAGTCAATGGACATCGAGTGAAGCACTACCTTGGTAAGGTTGATGATGGCCACGTTGTGGCATTGATCCATTTCAAGTGAATGATAGTAACATGCATCATGTCACAACGTTAAATCAGGCGCTTTTTAAGAGGCAACCCATGTATTTTTCTTTCTTTTGATTTTCTTTTTAGATTAGGCATTATTTTGGACCAACTGGTTGTGCAGTGTGTGTAGGACTTGGTTTGGAAGTGCAAGAAATTGATAAGGTACAAAGTGGGCTAAGTGACAAAAGTTCACGGACCGCACCCAGTTTTACGCGGTCCGCGGGAGCATTTCGTAGCCGCACATTTTTGTGTGCGGACGAGTAGTTGAGATGAGTAAAAATGCCAACTCTCTAAAGTTGGACTGTCAAAAATCCTTCAGAGTTCGCAGCCGCATTCACATTTTTGCGGGCAATGGTGTTTTCGTGGTCGCGACCATTATTCCGCGGATCGCGCCCAGGTACTTGAAGCTGCTCTACATAAGGTAACAAAGTGCGGACCGCGATAGAATTCGTGGTCGTGCTCAAAAAATGGTTCGTTCTCGTGGTGAAGGAGCCAAATCAAAAGGTAGTGCAGAATACTCTCGAGGAAGGGGTAAAGGAAAGACTAAGCTACCCCTAGCAGTGCAAAAGTCCATCGGCAAGTTAAGAGCCTCCATCAAAGTTACAGATAAAGATGTAGATCATTCGGATACAAGTGAATATTTCCCATCCCGGGAAGCTTCGGAAGGAGACTCCATGCTAACACATGTTCCCACACATTTCCCGGAGAAGATGCATTTAGTTGATGAGCCCACCTCCTATGAGGGCTCACTTGAGGGTTCATCTGAGGGCTCGGGAGAGGGTAGTGCAGATCCTGAACCTTTTTCCGCCCATGCTTCCCCAGCTCTTATTAATGTTGATAATGACGAGGTCCCGGATGACGGGAGAGGGGGTGATACCAATGTTCGGGGTTTGGCCAGGTCAAGAAAATTGCAGGTGTGGCAGGATAGGTTTGTGAGCGAGAAAACGTATATGAAATTCCGGGAATGGTTTCCCCAAAGGTCGCTCACCCTTGAGCGACAGTTCGTAGAAAGAGACCTCCTTCCTCACAATCCAAATGTCAAGAGGCAGTTTGAGGAGAGAAAAGGGTGGAAGTTCTTCACCAGCAAAGTGCCGGATGCAAATGAATACCTTGTCAAAGAGTTCTACGCCAATGTTGCCCACATCAAAAATGACACTACTGTGACAAAGAACCAAAACTTGAAGATTCGGTTTGATGGCCACACTTTGAATGAATATGACGGGTTTGAGGATGTGGAGGCCGTGCAATACTTGGAGAAGCTAGCCCTAGATGAAGCAGCCCGATCATGGCTAGCAGAGATATTAGCCCCAGGGACGACACCGGTATGGCTCACAGCTGGAGTCCCAATAGCCTGAAACACCCTTAGCTTTAAAGGCAAAGGTGGACCACATTTGTATACAACAGGCTGGACCCGAGCCAACATGATAGTGTCCTCCCACTCTCCCGAGCAATCCTGATAGCTTCTATCATGGCAGGGTTTCCAATTAATGTGGGGAATCTCACGTACTATCACATCTCTAAAGCAATGGAAAAAGAGGAAAGGTCCTATCCCTACCCCAACTTCCTCACTATGTACTTCAAGGATCAAGGGGTCAAGAAGAAGCTCTATGACACAAAGACAAAGCCAAAATAGCCTTTCTCCTGGTATAGCCTCCAAGGACCAGACAACCCTAAAGCAAAGGTTAAAACTGCTATCTCCACTGGCCAGTCTGAAGATCCAAGGGTAGTGGTCACTGGGCCAGAGCCTTCAACAGTAGGGGGATCTTCAGCTGCCATACCTACTCCTTCATCCGAGCCATCCATCACCATACCATTATCTGTGCCCTCATCTTCCACCTACCTTCATACTGCACTGCAGGTTTCTCAGATGTTATCTAGCATCAACAACTGGATGCAGGCAGCTACATCCAAGCTGTCTATCTTATCCAGTGCAGTAGCAGCACAGTTAGCCCCAACACAGTTTTAGGTACCTCCATTAGTGGATAAGTCATTAAAGAAGCTTCTAGACAACCAGAAGAAGATCCTGGATACTTTGGATACACACAGAAATGCTATAAAGGATCTGGGCAAGCAAGTGAAGAAGATGAAGAAAACTCGAGCCTCAAAGGAGTCAATGGAGCTATTGAAGAAAGAGGTAGAGAGGTTTACTTCTGCTGGAGACATCACATTGGACTTGCTCCTGGTGGAGCAAGTCCCAGTAGTACAGGCAGCAGAGCATGAGGCACCAGCAGCTGGACAGTCTGAGGAGCCAGCTGCCACTACACATACTACTGAAGAGATGATCCAGATGCTCCGCAACCCCGTGGTCCCCCAGTCAGATTTGGAGATCTAGTTAGAGGACCCAGAGGGAGTTGTTGATCCTATGAAGTCCGAGGACCCTACTCATGTGCCTGACCCGATGCAAACAGATACCACATAGGGAGTTTTCTTCTCTAACCCTTTCCCTATTTTTATTTTTATATTAGCATTGAGGACAATGTTATCTTTTATTTGGGGTGGTGGTGGTTCATTTTGATTGGTGATGATTTGATGACATTGTCATGTAATAACTATGATACTATTTTTCTCTATCTTTACTTCTCTTTATTTTTACTTTTGGTATGTATATATTCGTTACTTTCACATTTGGTATGTATATATTTTTACCATTTAATGTATATATTTATTTTCATTTATGTATATATTCGCTTTACTTCAAGTTTGTATATATTCAGTTTGATTTCCGTAGTTTGCTCCATAACTTCTTTCGTAATTTTACTTCATAGCTTCTTATTTCCTTTAGTAGTTTCTTTTTAAGTTGTTAGCTTCTTTTTACATTTTTTGTGAACAATAAGCCTTTGGTTTTCTGAATGCCACGGTTCTTTCCAAAGGTGGATGTTGTGTGAACTGGGTGGCTCTTCCCAACGATAGATGGCGTGACAACCTTCTTAACGGATTGAGTCCGTTTTTATTTTTGCTTTGATACATAGTAGTAATGAATAAAAGTGTCTCAGGCAGGCTTCACTTGGGCCTAGCACATTTATCTTCGACTTTATGGTTAGAAACAAGTTGATTTGCAAATAATAATTCTAGTTGTGACCTTTAGACTCTTGTATTAACTAAACAATCATCGAATGGCTTCTTGGAGCCATTTGTAATGCTCAATCTTAGCTGGGGTTGTTGTGGGCCCTCGACTATATTCTTTTTAACAATTCAACAGCTTGTGAGGTGAGGTATTGAATTGCAAGTCCAAGTTCCGTGCCAATAAGTCTAAAACTTTCCCTGAATGTTTGTCTAGGCAAAATTCTAAGTGTAGCTCGACTTGAGAAATGATTGTAGGCTCTCCTTGATACAATTTGAAACTTGAAAGCTTCTGTATCCTACCAATATGATATCCCTAGTCAACCCTTTTGAGCTGAAGCCCTTTTTCTTTCAATAACCACGCTACAAGCCTTTATCCGTTGTCTAATGACCCTCTCTTGGCACTCGATCTTTCCTTGGCATTCGTGATAAACAAGTGGCAAAAGCATACGTTTGGGGGAGAGACGAGGAATGTGAAAGTGATAAAAGGTACAAAAGCCAAAAAAAATGAAGAAAAGGGAAGGCAAAAGAAAAGAAAGAAAAGCCAAAAAGAAATGTGTCAAAAAGAAAGTGAATAAGATAGAAAAGTGAAGGGATTCAATGATGAAAGGAATGGAATGATTAGAAAAAATGATTATCATAAGCAAGAAAGAGTGACAACGTCTCTCTCTAGTTCCCCTAAGGAAGAAGAAAATGACTCAAAGAGTCAAGAAAGTATGAGATGAAACTAAAAAATGGAGTGCTTAAGGAAAGATGAAACCTTCATATGCCGATAAGTCCTACCTTGATCCAAAATCCTTCATTACATTCGTGCAAAAGCCCTATATGATTTCGAGTTGAGTGAGCTTACATTAATGGTGATTTACACAAGGGGCTAGCTTATGGTACTTAGAGCTGGACTTGTGACATTCCCCTGAGAGAGATGAGCGTACTTCTTCACAATCATTGTTTTGAGTGTTACAATTATAAAGTGAGATTTGCTTATAGAGAGTAGAGGAGAAAGAGTTTGGGTTCCAAAATGACCTACGTAATAGAGCGAGCTTCCTTGGTGAAATTAAGTCAACTCTTGATGCTCTAGTGTCGCAATAGACCTATAGTACTTAAAAGGTTTTGTGTTGTTGATAATTCATTTGTGTTGAGGGTAATTGCTAGTCCCAATTGATGCATGATTGGTTCACATTAGGGCAGCTGAAATATCCTTCTATTTTGCTTTAATGGAGGTAGGAATTGCCTTATTTGCTTGAGGACAAGCAAGCATTTAAGTTTGGGGGAGTTGATAAGTGGGGATTTTAACCTATTATTTGCTCTCTTTTACTTGCATTTTGGGCCTAAAATGCGTGAAGTTATTTTTGAAAACTAATGTAATATGCATACTTGCAGGAATTGATCAAAATGAGCCAAATGAGGCATAATTAACTCAAAAAGGAGTTAAATCTGGAATAAAAATCAAGACTGGGCCAGGAGACCTGAAACACGGACCGCACAAATATTGTGCGGCCGCAAAAGCCTCAATGCGACCACGATCACAAATACGTGGCCTGCAAAGTGAAGAATCAGATAGTGCAATTTTAAGGCCAAATGTTGAGCTAGGTCTACGCCATAAATATGCGGCCGCGAAAATCTCACCACGGCCGCGATTGGAATTATGCGGACTGCGGTGGATGAGATTCAAAGAGTTCACAAAATAAGGAGTGCGGTCCGCAGTAGAATTACGCGATCGCGACAATTCACCACACAGTCGCGATGCTCCCAAAAGAAACCTCAGCCCAGATCTAGAAGTCAAAAACACGGACCGCGATTAGTATTATGCGTCCATGAAAGAAAGAGTGCGGCCACAGTTAGAATTATGCGACCGCGAAACCTCCGCATGGGCATTTTTTTCCGAAAATTTTAGCTTAGTATAAATAGATCTTTTTGACATTTTTAGGAAAAGTTATATTTTAGCTGAGCACGTGAGACGACTGCTACTTCCATTTTGGGCAATTTTATATTAGATTCATCTATTAACATTATCTTTTCATCTTTTAATCTAGTATTATGGATTTTATATTTACTTCTTGTTTGAATCCTGCTATTTCCATGAGTAGCTAAACCCATAGCTAGGGCTGTGACCCAACTCTAGTGTGGGTATCTGATGGGTCTTGAATTTTAGGGCTTGAATGTGTATGGGTTAGTGATATTTAGCCTAGTTCTTGCTTGAACTATCAAATTGGTGGTTGCAAAAACTGATTTATGCCTTTAAGACTTAGTCTCTACTTGAGAAAGAGGGACTAAGTCTAGGAAAACTAGGCTAACAAGGAATTGGGGTGAACTCAAAAAATTGATATCCCCAATTAAAGAGTTAAACCTAGAAATAGTAATACCCGACTTGAACTAAAATCACTTGAATTGAATGAATACCTATTTGGACTTGAGAAAGCCAAATTGGGCAAAATCACTCAAATTACCGAGAGGTATAGAGTGAGTATCCGGGTGTGATAGCCATATTATGACCCCAATTAATCACACGATTACCTTAGATTCTTGATACCCGTTAGATATCCACCTAGGTGGAAGTCACTATCCTAGTCCCTTTAAACCCTTTAAAATCAACAACAAAAACATTGTGCCTAGTTTCAAATATTGCATGCTATAGAATAGAAGTAGAAGTAGAAAACAAACCAACCATTTGTGGAAGTGTAATTAAGAGCAAACCCGCATCTAGACTTGGATATAAACCTAATTCCAAACAAATTAACTACCTATGGATTTGATCCCGACCTAGTTGGGTAAAACTGCATCGACCATCCTCACTACTCAATAGTAGTGCAGGCTTGGACACGATCACCGTCTGAAGAAGAAAAGGCTTCGTCTGCTATTTTCGAGGGAAAGACATTGGAGCCCTCTTAGACTTCTTTCATTCCTACGAGGTGCCCAATTGGGGCCGATTTCAAGATCGAGAAAACTCCTTCCGTACCGAGTCTATGCAAGCCGGTCTCGAGGTATATATGCTCCATCATTGACAGTATCCTTCCCAAAGTCAAGGAAGATTGTAACTGAGCCGGCAAACACGTGGTGGTGCCTACGCCCAAGGAATCAATTACTACCCACATGGAGGGTTTTCTAAGTGTTTACACTTATCCTTTCACTTCGGGCCCTATAGACTCATTTATTATAACCTTTTGCAAAAGGTATGAAGTGACGCTTGGGCAGATTCATCCTTCATTTTGGAGTATTGTTATTCTACTTCGTTTGAGCAAGCTCGACAAGTGTCCCTACACTATCGACTATCTCATGCGTGTGTAAAGCCCCCGACTCTACCGAAGGGAATTGATAAAGCTTGCCGCCGGGATACTAAGGCCCCATTCTCGAGCATAGATAAAGACCGATACCGAGGTTGGTTGGGCCGGTTCATTCGAGTGAAGACCTCAGATCTAATCCCAGCCAAGAAAATGCTATTTTCTGAGAAATGGTACATGAAACGTAAGTGTAACTTCACATTTAAGATTTTACTTATTGCTTTTCCCTTTCCTCTCACCTAATTGATGTTTCGTGGTGCAGCTATCGCTCGGATGTCGGATGCAGTTCCTCGACTCAAGGAGTGGGTCAAGGGCATCGTATCATAGAACCCTACTCTGAGCGTGTATGGAGCGAACTTTCAAAGGGCCGGTAGGAGGCTCGTTCTCATGGTAAGATCCTTTCTTAGAGTTGACATCACTTGTGTTTCTTTCCAAGATTACACATTTCTTTTTCTTTGTTGGCCTTGGGAAAGATGTTGCGATGAGGACCCCATCCAGTGATGAAGATGTCCTCCCCCAACCACCTGCTCCGAAGCAGGACAAAGAGAAGAAAAGGAAATTGGCTTTGAGTTAACAGAACTCAAAGAGGCAGAAACAAAAAAAGAGGTAGGCGCGCAAACCTAAAGAAAGTACCGATGCCCAACCATCAGACTTAATTCAACAGTTGAGGGATGAGTTCGAAGAAGAAGAAGAAAATCCCAACTAGTGGATCGGGTGTGAATCCATATTGCATTGCCTTAAGTCAGGGAGGCTGCCGAGAGGGCATTGGCCGGGATCTCTAAACCAGAAAGGGGTGAGGCTGCTTTGCTAGAAGGTCGTTCTCATGATGGACCTCAGGGGGCGGTAGACCTTAACAACTTCTTAAATATGTTAGAATCCACCGCCTTGGAGGATGTCACCGGGTTTAGTGACTTACCGGTGCCAAAAAGGTACCATCGTCGGGAGCCAGTGGGTCTTCTTTAAGCCCAAGATTAGTGGATTAGTTCCCGGCCCCGATTGTTGACCATGACCAAAAACGGTCACTAGTTTTCCCTATCCCGGAGGATGCCTGAGTTTTCTATGCCCCCGTGGGGGTTGCTAGCTATCTTCAGTTCTTGTTGCCCGAAGAGGAACAGACCATGATGGATAAGGTGGAGCCTATTCAATGAAGCTCAATATGCATTGAATCGGGTAACTTCGAGTGTCTCTTTATTATTTATTTTAAATTTGAAGTTACAAATAATCGTAACACCTTTCTTTATGCTTGTAGGACTCGGTACTTCACCATGAAATATTCCTCTGATATTGGGAGGATTTTGCCCAACACAAGGCTGAGGTTCGAGAGCTTATTGAGAAGAGGGACACCTATAAGCTTCTCAGTAAGAAACTACAAGCTGGTTCGGAAGGAGCATGCCGAGTGGGTCGAGCAGGTAAATCGAATACTTGAAGATAGTAACGATGATTTGGACACAATGGCTAACGATCTGAATCTGCAAGTCCAAAAGAGGCTTGAATAGATTGGGCAGCTGCAAGTGCAGGTGGACACGATAAAAGCTGAGGCTGAGGAGTGGAAGAAAAATATGGACCTCTTAGCCTTGGAAAAGGGGGATGTCCAAGAACAACTGGCATCGGCCAAGGCCCAGATCCAAGCTGCAGAGGAAACGACCTTGACCCAGGCACAGACAATCGAAGAGAACCGGTCTCAGATTTCTAGCCAAGAAAATTTGGCCAAGGAACTTGAGGCGGCAAGGTTAGAGATTGTTGTGGTCAAGGCCAATGCTGATGAGAAGGTGGCCTAGCATAAGGCCGATGCTGAGGCGGATCAAGTCCAAGCGAGAAACTTGGTAGAACACATGATGTGGAAATCCCGAAGGGAGGCCCTTGAAGGAGTTCAAGCTCAGGGCTTCGACCTGCTGGCTGAGATCGAGAATGCCAGGTGTCCGAGGCCGAGGCCAGGAAGCTAGCTTATCCCTAGGAGGAGGATTCTGAGGGATCTGAAGACTTGTATGGTACCGAAGGTGATGAAGGCCCCGAAGGTGACAACCCAACTCACGGTGAAAATTAGGCCACTTAGGGTCTTTTTAGTAGGTTTTTCTTTGCCATTTTCGCTATTGTAAATTTGTGTATCGGATCCATTTGGACCTTGTAAAAAGAATTCTTGGTAAATATATACAATGCTTTCTTTCACTTTCAGCTTTTGAATTTTTCCCTTTGCTTTTTTATTTATTTTCACAAAGATAAAAAATGCCTTAGCATGAAATAATCATGTTATGTTTGAAAGTTCAAATAAGTCTCGCCTTCACTTTAATTTGTATTAAGGCATTTTTGGGGTTCGGTATTACCAGAAATTTCCTCCCAAAGTATGTAGCTGAGATTATAGTGCGCCAGGGGTAGCCTTTAGAACCGGTTATGGAAGATTTTCTTTTTTGAAGGCCTAGTTTTTGTTACGGGTCTCGGAAGTCTCCCATCCATGCTAATGTGGCCGTAGGATTTTGAGTTCGAGAGTCGCCTAGTGGGCTTGCTTTTCTGAGTTATCTAGGCTTGCCTAAGATAACAATACCTGACTGGGGATGGCCGTGGCCTTTAAAATTCTGGGGTTGCCTAATAGGTCTTATGCCCCCGATGTTTAATAGCTCGTTCTATTTGAGTTTATTTCTGGATGGCAGTCCCTGAGTGGGAGAATGATTATTCAATCTCAATTTAAAACGGCCTTTGAGCTTGTTACCTTTAGGGGATGGGAAGTAGGGGATTCGTTAAGAAAAATTAAATAAGAAATTTTTTAAACGACAAGATGATTGCAAGGAAGGTACTTCTCTTTATTATTGTGCAAAACAATTATACATGTATACATGCTTTATTCCAGGGCTCGAGCAGTCTATATGGGCTCGGTTCATTTGACAGTTTGGCCTTTATAATAAATCCTACCTATCGAGACCCTTCCATTATGAATTCATTTCCTTGCTAAAGTTGGTATCCGAGGGTAATGCCCCCTATTATTCGAGGTTGATTGTAGAGGAACCTCGAATATTGTTAGTACGATCTTCGACACCGATTCATGACTGGTATTTGATTCTAAGTTAGCACAATCCATTGTTGCTTCGTTAAAACCTTGCTGGAAAACCCATTTGGGAAAAAATCGGTCTGAGAAAAAATGAGTGCAACGCGTGCTTTTAAACCTAAAAACTTCATGTTGCTTTTTGTCGATCACCTGCAAGTGTTAGTCCGAAATAAAAGAAAATGAATGGGGTCATACCTTAGTAGTAATATCATTTTAGGTGAGTTACATTCCAATTGGTCGCTAGTTATTCTCCGTTCATCGTTCCAAGCTTATGGGATCCTTTCCTGGTGACCTCGAGAATCTAGTACGGTCCTTCCGAGTTCTATCCCAAATTCCCTTTGTTCGGATTCCGGGTGTTAGTGTGACCTTCCTTAGTACTAAGTCCCCGATGTTGAAGTATCGAAGGTTGGACCTTCAATTGTAATACCTCTCGATCTTTTGCTTTTGGGCAGCCAATCGAACAAGGGTAGCTTCACGCCTTTTTTATAATAGCTCCAGACTCGTATTCATGGCCTCGTCATTTGATCATTTCTTGTACATCAGAATCTGATACTTGACTTTGACCGATATTATAGCTTCTACGCCATAAAACAATGAGAATGGAGTAGCCCTGGTGCTGGACATCGAGGTGTGCGATATGGCCAAAGGACTTTGGGCAGCATCTCCTTCCATTTTACTTTGGAGTCGGTTAACCTTTTCTTAAGGTTTTGGATTATGTTTTTGTTGGTCGATTCGACTTGTCCATTCCCACTAGGGTGATAATATGTCGATAAGATTCTTTTAATCTTATGATCTTCGAGAAACTTGGTCACTTTGCTGCCAATAAATTATTTCCCATTGTCACATACAATTTCGGATGAAATCCCGAACCGACATATGATGTGATCCCAAATGAAGTCGATGACTTCCTTCTCCCTAACCTTCTCGTATGCCTGTGCTTCAACTCACTTAGAAAAATAGTCAGTCATAAATAAGATAAATTGAGCCTTACCCGGTGTCCATGGAAGAGGGCCGATGATGTCCATTTCCCACTTCGTGAATGGCCATGGTGACAAGACCAAATGCAGTAGCTCCCCCGGTTGGTGAATCATCGGAGCATGTCTTTTGCATTTGTCACATTTTCGTACAAACTCCTTCGCATCTTTTTCTATGTCGATCTAGTAATAGCCGACTATGATCACCTTTTGAACCAATGATTCAGCTCTTGAGTTATTTCCACAGGTTCCCTCATGGACTTCCCTCAAAACGTATTCGGTATCTCCCGGTCCCAGGCATATTGCTAGCGGGCCATCAAAAATTCTCCTTAATAAGGTTCCATCCTAGGACACGCTGAATTGGGTTGCCGTCGTGCATAGGGCTCTCAATTCTTTTAGATTTGAGGGCAGTTTCCCGGTCTTCAAATATTCTACATATTTATTTTTCCAATCCTAAGTTAAGCTTGTGGAGTTTATTTCAGCGTGACCTTCTTCTACTATCGATCTCATGAGCTGCACGACTGCCCCCAAGTTGAACTCATCGTCTTCGACCGACTATCCTAAGTTTGCAAGGGCATCGACCTCGCTATTTTGATCTCGAGGTATATGCTACAAAGTCCACTCTTTGAACCGATGTAATGTTACCCGCAACTTATCTAGGTACCTTTACATTCGTTCTTCTCTAACTTCGAACATGCCATTAACTTGGTTCACCACAAGGAGGGAGTCACACATAGATTCGATCACCTCCGCCCCAAGCTTTTGGCCAGTTCGAGACCTGCAATCATGGTCTCATATTCGACTTCGTTGTTAGTCAATTTCACAGTTCTAGTAGATTGTCTAACTATATTACCTGTGGGTGGCTTCAGTATGATGCCAAGTATAGACCCCTTTATATTCGAGGCACCATCTGTAAAGAGGGTCTAGATTCCCGAAGATATCCCCGAGTTTACTAACAACTCTCTATCAAACTCGGGTATTAGGTCCGGCGTGAAGTCAGCCACGAAATCTGCCAAAATTTGAGACAATGGCTGTCCGGGGTCAATATCCAATATTGTACCTGCTGATTTCTACGGCCCATTTGGCCAATCGTCCCGAGAGTTTGGGCTTATGCATTATATTTCTCAATGGGTAAGTAGCCACAACACATATGGGATGGCACTGAAAATACGATTTCAATTTCCTAGAGGGTCTTAGCAAAAAGAGCGCCAATATTTCTTGGTCGGGATATCTAGTTTCGGCCTCACCTAAGGTTCTGCTCACATAATAAATTGGAAATTGCGTACCATATTCTTCCCGAACTAGGACTCCACTTACCACTATTTTTGTCACTGCCAAATACAAGTATAGTTGTTCGTCTGCCCTCGGCGTGTGAAGCAATAGTGGGCTCGATAGATATCGCTTATGTTTTTCCAAGGCCTATTGGCATTGTGGGGTCCATGCGAAGTTGTTTTTCTTCTTTTGTAATAATAAAAATTGATGGCTCTTATCGGAGGACCTCGAGATGCATCCCCCCAAGGCGGAAATGCGCATGGTTAGCCTTTGTACAACCTTCACATTGTCCACTACCGTGATATCCTTGATAGCTTAGATCTTTTTGGGGTTGATCTCGATTCCTCGCTTGGATACCATGAAACCGAGAAATTTACCTAATCTAACTCTAAATACGCATTTTTTCCGGATTCAGCTTCATGTTGTACTTCTTCAGTATAGTGAAGGTTTCATGAAAATGCTTTAAATGGTCCTCTGCTCGAAGGGGCATAAGTAACATATTGTCAATGTAAACTTCCATAGATTTCCCTATTTTTTCTTCGAACATCCGATTTACTAGGCATTGGTAAGTGGCACTGGCATTTTTTAATCCAAATAATATTACGTTATAACAGTATGTGCCATATTTAGTGATGAAAAAGGTCTTTTCTTGATCATCTGGGTTCATTCGTATTTGGTTGTACCCAGAGTAGGAATCGAGAAAATTGAGGATCTCGTGGCCGACTGAGCATCGATCATTCGATCGATGTTAGGCAAAGGGAAAGAGTCTTTGGGGCATGCCTTATTCAGATCTTTATGATCCATACACGTTCTTAGTTTGTTCCCTTTTTAGGGACTACTACTACATTAGCTAACCATTTCGGGTATTTGACTTCCCAGGTGCACCCTATTTTAAGGAGTTTAGTTACCTCATCCTTGATAAAAGCATGCTTGATCTTGGGCTGGGGTCTCCTTTTCTGCTTGACCGGATGGAATTTCAGGTCCAGGCTCAGCTTATGAGTGGTGTTCTCCGTCGGGATCCCTATCATGTCGAGATAGGACCAAGCAAAATAATCTATGTTAGCTATAAGAAATTGAATGAGTTTTTTGGAGCTCGAGAGTTAACCCCGTGCCCAGTATACCTTCCGATCAGGCAGATGTTCGATTAGTACGACCCACTCCAGCTCTTCGACCGTTAATTTGGTAGTGTCAGAATCATCGGGGGCTATGAATGATCGAGGAACCCCGTAATCATCATCTTCTTCAGTCCCCTATGGTTGGGTCAAGGCCGGCATCAGTGATTGCTATTTCGCTTCCTATTTTGGTTTCGAACCTGGCTCTTTTGTCAATAAGAGTGTTGATATTGGAATTACTTCATCAACTACAAACATCTCCTTTGAGGCGGGTTGCTCCCCATAGATCATTTTAATCCCCTTTAGTGTTGTGAATTTTAGTACCTGGTGAAGGGTCGAGAGCACAACCCTCATGTTGCGGATCCAATATCTCTCGAACAGGGCGGTGTACCTCATGTCCCCTTTAATCACATATAACTTGGTATCCTGGATGGTTCTGGCTGCGTTTATCGGTAACATTATTTCTCCCTTAGTAGTTTCGCAAGCCGTGTTGAATCCGTTGCACTCGGGTTGCAGGCACGATTTGGTCCTGTAGGCTGAGTTGTTCTAGACCCTTGATCGAATGATATTGGCCAAGCTACCTGGATCAATTAACACATGTTTAACTCGAGATTTATTAATGAGTATAGATATTACCAGTGCGTCGTTATGGGGCTGCATGATTCCTTCTACGTGCTCGTCGTTGAAAGACAAAGTTCCTTCTGGTATGTAATCTCGAGTCCGTTTCTCCTTCATGATGGATACTTTGGTGCGTTTTAACATCGGACCTTAAGGAACATCGAGCCCTACGATGATCATATGAATGATGTGTTAAGGTTCTTCTTGCTCGGTTTGTTAATTGGAGTCCCTGTTTCTGAAATGATTCTTGGCTCGGTCGCTCAGAAATTCCCAAAGGTGCCCGTCGTTGAATAACCGGATTATGTCTTCTCCAAATTGTCGACAATCCTCCGTTCTATGACCATGAGTGACATGATATTTGCATATTTGGTTGGGATCTCTTTGGGGTGGATTGGCTTGTAAAGGTCGAGGACATTTGGTATCTTTGATATGTCCGATAACCGATATGATGGCAGCCGAATCAACATTAAAAGTTGTATTCTGACAATTGTGGTGCTTCTTTAGGTCCGATAGGCCTGTTGAACCATTCTTGCTCACGAGCCATCGAGAGCTCTGACCTCGATCACTTCTCCTTTTATTTCATATAGAACTTTGCCCAGATCCGCTGCTTTTACAATCTCCATTATATGGCCGGTACCGATCTTTGTTCAACCTCAGCTCTCGGTCAATATCTCTCTTGATTCTATCAGTTGGTCTGACAGGATAAACGGACCCGGAAAGAGCCTAAGTTGATCATCTTCGACCCTAATCTTCGATTGCTACTGATTATGTACATCAGCCCAAGTAACACCCAATATTCTATAAAATTCTTCTTTAACTGTTGCGATGCCACCGAGCTTCGAACATTGATCCTTAGGTAAAAGCTTTGACAACCCAATCATCAACGACCGGTGGTAGGTACATCCATTCCATTTGGATTCGAGATACTAATTCTCTGAGCATTTCGTAGTCCTTTTTCCTTACCTTGAAAAGGTCTGAATTCCTAGTCTCGACCTTGGTGGCCCCGGCATGTGCCTTTACGAAAGAATTTTCAAGCATAACAAATGAATCAATAGAGTTAGGTGGTTAATTGTGATACCGTATCATAGCTCCCTTTGACAGGGTCTCTCCAAATTTCTTTAGTAAGACTGATTAGATCTCTTCATCCTCTAGATCATTCCCTTTGATGGCATATGTGTAAGAGTGACACACTCGTTCAGATCAGTCGTTCCATTGTATTTAGAAATCTCGGGCATGTAGAACTTCTTAGGGATGGGCTTGGGAGAAACGCACGGGGGAAAGGATTTTTGCACGAACTTTTTGGAATCCAGGCCCTTCAATATCGATGGTGCTCCGGGATTTGATCAACCCTGGAGTTGTAAGTTTCCACTTTCTTGTCGTTTGCCTCAATCTTCTTTTCCCCCGACTCAATTCATTTTGTCAATTAATCAAGAATCTTCATGATTACGGGATTCGTCCTCGATTTTTTTCATTCAATTCCTTTGAAACCGATTCAACTCTATGGACAACTTCTTGGGATGGTTCGGGCTCAATCCTACTCAGTGGGTGATTCTGGTTCTAGAGCTGGGTTATCGCCATTTGTTGAGCCTGCAACATCTCGAATATCACCCCCACATTGATTCCGCCATCTTCACTGCCATGTGTGCTTTGAGCGGCTGATCGAACACACCTACAGATGCTGACCTTGGGATCAGTAGCCAAATTTGCGTTGATGGCTACATGTGAGTTAATATCGATTGGATCTACATCCGGGACTCCATCGAGATCGACCGAGGGTATGTCGCTCCCCGGTGCTATGTTAACATTTTCGCCGCGGTGGCCGAAATCATTGTCAACGTGTAAGGGTGCTGACTGAGAGTTTGACATTTTGGTCCTGGAATCAAAGATATTCCAAAGAACAAGTGTAAAATAGTGTGTGTTATGAAAGTTTGTCCTAAAAATTCTTTATCCTCAAACTATTTAACCAATATTATCCTTAGCCCCACGCTGGGCGTCAAACTGTTTATCATTAAATCAGATAACAATTGAATTTATACGTGATTTTAAGGATACGTGATATAAGTTGATACAAATTAAGAAAATAGATTAATATCGAAATTAATGATTAGAAAATGAATACAAACCACACAGATTGGACATCCTTAGCCTTGGAGTTGATCACCCTTGAGCCAAGAAGTGCCTCAACCAATGTCAGAACAGAACAACAAGATAATGAGAGCTTGAAATAACAGTTTATTGCTTTTAATGCTTATTACAATGTCCTTTACAAATGATCAAATCTCCCTTTATATAGTAGGGGAATCCTGCTCTTGATGCAATTCTATACAAGGTAAGAAAATTTATGATTTGCTCATTAATCGGCCTCTCTTTGATGTATGCCGAGATTTCCACCGTGATCTCCAACCGATCGCGGATATTTTGGCCATCCGTTATTTGGCTCGACAAAGTTATCTTGATCTTGTTCGGTCCCCGAGTCACGAGCTCAATGATTTAACTTCGCGCCTTGGTTCGATATAACCCGGGGTCGAGCTTTGATATGCCACGTTTCATTGTTGACCGGTCATAAAATAGACGAACACAGTTTCGACCGTATACACATATAAGAAAATAGTATATATGACTATGCAGTTCTACTATGTAATACATGTACATAAAATTTATAATATTAAACTAGTATGTGAACGATGCTTGTAAAATTATTCCAGTATATGATTAAGATGCCCAAGTAGTCATACAATACAATATCCTATCATGTTACACTATTATAAGGGAGATGCCTATAACATGATACTAGTATGTGAAGATGCACGTAGAGTCATGAAAAAAGTTAATCAAGTAAAACATACAAAATGAAGTATATACTAAACAAGACATAAATAGCCTAAAATCTACCTAAAGCATGGTACAACCTCAACATCCATATTTACACTAGTCATCTCGTATATACGTTGTATCCAAACACTTTAGCACATATCATGTAACGCATAAGCCTATTATATAAAACTTCCTTAAGTCGAGGTTAATCAAAATACTTACCTTATCTTTGTAATGACCCGACAGGTCGTTTTATGAGTTACTACTCCATTTCCCCTATTTCTGCTTCTTATTATCTTGTTCATCTGTATTATGTGTTATCGGGTTAGTTGGCTCGGGTTCAGAAAGGTTTTGGTATGGTGTGAGACACTTAGTCTCCTTTGAGTGAGCTTAAGTTGGAAAAGTCAACCGGATGTTGACTTATGTAAAAAAGGGCTCGGATGTGAATTCTGATGGTTCAGATAGTTTTGGGAGGTTATTTAGGACTTAGGAGTGTGATCGGAACATGTTTTGGAGATCTGTAGTAGATTTAGGCTTGAATTGGCGAAATTGGAATTTTGGCATTTTCCGGTTGATAGGTGAGATTTTGATATAAGGGTCGGAATTGAATTTCGGAAGTTGATGTAGGACCGTTGTGTCATTTGGTATGTGTGTGCAAAGTTTTAGGTCATTCAGACGTGGTTTGATAGACTTTTTGATCAAAAACGGAATTCGGGAGATTTTTGGAACCTTAGGCTTGAATCCGATGTTATTTGGTTGATTCGATGTTGTTTGAGGTGTTTTGAAGATTGGTATAAGTTTGGATAGTGGTATATGACTTATTTGTGCTCTTGGTTGAGATCTCGGGGGTCTCAGGGTGATTTTGGCTAGTTAACGGGTGATTTTGAGTTGGGTTTAGTAGCTGAAGATTTCTATTGCTGTCATAACCGCACCTGTGGCTAGGGGACTACAGGTGTGGGATTGCAGAAGTGCCTAGTGGGTCGCAGATGCGGAAATGGCCATGGAGAGCTGGAACCACAGAAGCGGCTACTAAAGCGCACATGCGGTATCGCAGGTGCGGGTATTCGATCGCAGGAGTGGAATTGAGATTTTAAGTGAAAACCACAGATGTGGTGCTTTGGCTGCAGATGCGGTATCGTAGGTGCGGTATGGGGGCCGCATGTGCGGTATTCCTGGGCCAGAAAGTATATAAACCCTCCTTCGCGATTTTCAGCCTTTCTTCACCATTTTAAATTGATTTTGGAGCTTTTTGGGGGATTTTAAAGAAGGAATTAGAGGGAACCTCATTGTGGTAAGATTTTTGAACATAAAAGTCGTTCCTATGGTGTTATTTTATCGATTAGGCCTGAAATTTAAGGAAATTTGTGGGTAAATATTGAAGAGACTAGGGCTTGAGATTGAAAACCTTTGATTAAGGATTTGAGGGGTCATTTGTGATCGAATTTTGGTACTTTTGATATGGATGAACTCGTGGGAGGATAATGAGTGTATTTATGTAATTTTTATTGGATTCCGAGTCATGGGCTTGGGGGTCGGGTTTGGTTAATTTCGGGATTTGTGTTGTAATTTGATTATTTTCGCATGGGCTACGTTACCTTAGCATATTTTGATGTCATGATTCTGATTTTGGATAGATTCGACGCGACTTGAGGTCGAGGTGAGAGACAAAGGTATCGCGGGCTAGAGTTTGGACTAGATAGAGGTAAGTAATGATTGTAAATACTGTCCTGAGAGTATGAAACCCCATATTTCACATCGCTGTGCTACTTCGAGGTGACACACACGCTAGATGACGAGCGTGGGGCCGTGCACCATTGGGGATTGTGACTTAGTCTGTCCTGTATGGCTATTAAACTACGTATTTGACTAAAAACTGTTTGCTATTGTTGCTCCCAAACACACACGCAAGTATACATGGTCGTACAAGTAATAAAATGATAAGTCGAGTGTTGAACCCAGAGAGGCTTATATCAACTACTCACTAACTCTCCAATATTGTTATTCAGTCAAGCTAAATTCAAGTTCTAGAGTTTAATTATACTAAACTACAATTCTAAGTAATAACTAAATTATCAAGCAGTAGAATGATTGTTATGTATTCAATAGAGACAAATATTCCAGGGTTGTAATCGATTCACCAATCCTATTGTATTCAAGTTAATTCTTCCTCTCATATAATTCACTCATGGTTGCTTATTAATTGATAATTGCTCTTATAGCCTTCTCCCGAAGCACTACTCGCCTATTCAAAATAGATTAACGCCTATATTCCTATGAAATCAATCTATTAAGAACGCATTAAGATTATGATATTTAATTAAGCATGGTGACTAGGTATATTCCTATCCTAACCACAAATTCACCACCCTAAGGGTTAAGATCATGCTCTCTTCAATTATTCTCTAATCTAAACACGGCTTTCCCACATCATAACATAGATAGTAAATAGAACCTAACTGCTGGCCAGACAATTAAGCAATTAATCACAGAATTGAAGAAACAACCATATATATTAGTGAATTATAATCGAGGTTAAGTCAACATTAAACAACAATATTCATGGCTAAATTACAACCCCTAGTCAATGGGTTTTTAGCCACTCATAATACTAGCAAACAATTGTATATGTTTTGAATAATTGAAAATACTAGAAAAGATGAAGAAATCTAAGATGTTCTTGCTCCCGGATGGTTCGTGTGTGTATTTTTCCTCCAAAGTGGCGTCTCTCCCTTCAAAAATAGGCTTAGTATTTCTTTTATACGTGTTGGGTAGGTCTAGGGCTGAATAAACCGTGTCACGGGTAAAATAGGATAAAAATCACGGCAGCGGTGGCCTGGATAGCGCCAGGCGCCCTCCAGGGCGCTGCCCAATTTTCAGCTTCTATTTCCAGTGCCACAGGTGGCGCCAGGCGCTGCCTGTGGCGCCCAAATGCACAATTTTTTTGGTTTTGTTCGTTTTGGCTCTAATTTTGCGTGTTTCGCCCCCAATTGCTCCCAAATCATTCCTACACATGAAAACACCTCAAATTAATATAAATCATAGCATTTAACATCCCAAATTCACAAAACAAAAATAAATTATGAGGCGATATACATAGAAATATATATGCTTTAAGCTAAACATCAACACCCCACACTTAGACACTTTCTCGTCCTTGAGCTATGAGACTATCTAATAAACCCCCAACAATATACAAGTCTCAATTATAGAGGAGCACTTTAACTTTTAACCACACATTATACCCTTGACTAAGATCGATACTGGCACACAAGCATGAACACACAAAATTTCACATTCTTCCCGTTTAAGCATGCCCAAGTATAACCCTTCAATTCAATCAATTTCAACAACCTATTTGTCACCACCCAATCTCAAAAGCCGACTTGCAACCACTAAGCACCCTTAATTCATGCACTTACCCAACAAGAACGTTTACAACATTACCAGTCATTCATGAGATCATGTGCCCTCACCAACAAACAAAATAGTGAATATAGATAGTCCACACATTCAAATATACTTTTAAATATAGATTAAGGACATCACACAATTGAACAAAATTTGCTCACTCTCACAAAGAGTTCATATGCATCCCGTGGTCGTACCATAAGCTTTCCCGTAGTGTATATCTCTGCTAAATTAAGCTAGCCAAATCTAGGATCAATTAGGACTTTAAGGTTGTAATGTAGGCTAAGAGACGGGTATGATACATTTAGAAATAATGACTAACCCTCCTAAGCACTTTAATACATTACATTCACAATTCAAGTACATACTCTTTTCAACCAATTCACTTGCCATATACAACATAGCCCTCTTTTCAATGAAGTGCTTCTATAATTCCACTAGCACAAATCATTGAGAATTGGAGGTGTGTATTTTTCTATATTATTTGAACTATCATATTTTTTTCCTTTTCTTGCAATTTTTTTTCACACACTCCATACATTAAGGTTCATTGGCTAGTGTCTTTTGATTTTAGTACACCAACGGGCCGTTTCATGGTTCCACTCAAAAGCTACTCCCCAATCTCTAGCCTTACTTCTTTTAGCGACTAAGTGCCTTAGGAGGTAAAGATTCAATCAATGTCTAATTAAGAACAAAATAGGGGTATGGCTTGTAATGTGGGTGCCAAAAGAATGGTCTATAGGCTCAAAGGGGCTAGCAACGCAAAATTTTATTTTTATGTGACAAGCACATCCATGATCAAGTAAGAAAATGCCAACGTCATCTCCTAGATTAGCAAAACTTACAATTTTGCTTCAATTAACACACGGGGCAAGTTCTAGACTACACAGGATAGCACAGAAAACCATAAATCCTCACACACACGTTGCACATGAATCAATCAAGACGGCTCTATTCAACTCTCAGGTCAAGCAAGCATACATAATTAAGGAATTTAAGCAATATTGCACTATGTAGCATACAAGTCAAACGACTGAGAAAATGCGTTACAAAATAGGCTATTTACTTTACTTAGGCTTCACAATTCAAACCAAATACACGAGAAAACAGAATGTATGTCCTAGCCTAATGTGCCAGCATCAACCATGTCAATGAGCATTTCAAAGCGACTCAGTTTCTTCCTAAAGAAAAATAAAGTACCTGGTTCGAGCTACATCCTTGGAAAAAAACCGGTGCCCAAAGAAAAACCAAGAAATTCTACCTAGCTATTCTAAAAAAAAATCTTTTGGTGTTTTTTAATCTGACTTTTATCCCTCAAGAAAATTGTCCAAAAGATTCATCGTCGGGAAAAGATCGAGCTTTTTCAATTTTTTTGGTTTGTTTTTTTATACTTTTTTTTCTTTTTCTTTTGATTTAAAGCGACTAAACTACACTAGAACTACTAAAAGAAACAAATTAAAGCAAGTTGATACAAGATATACAACTACAGTACATGTAGTATTCCTCCCACCCCACACTTAAACTATACGTAGCCCTCGATGCAAGTAAAAATGAAAAACAGAGTAGGGTGAAAAGAAAAACTCCCTATCAGGCAGAGTCCACCTCCGCAGCATGCCCTCCACCAGCAACTCTGGGCTCATCATCATCCAGTCCTAGAGGCACCAAAGTCATGGGCCCCGTAGCACTATTTCTATCCTCATACTCAGTGTCTGAGCCCTTGACAGAGTTGACGTCCTTCGACGAGTGAACGAGGCTGCCAGGTGCAATCCCCAACATCTCCTTGGACGTGTTGGACAAGTCATTGAATAAATACATATGCTCCTCGTCTGTAATACCTGCCCTGCTCATGAGTAAGTTCATCGAGTTATAAAGGTACCTATTGAAGTTCTCATCTTGCTCCATCCGGGCTACGGGGTTGAGTTTTGATGATGTCTCCAACAGAGATGTGATGTCCATAAGGCCTGATGGAGCCTCCACCACCTCATCATGTCTGGGGGTACTCCAACACTCCTCGAAATAGTATATACTGAATGAGTAAGTTTCTGAAGAAGAACCGCCTAATCTGTCGCCCAAATCTCGTATGGGCCATCTCACTGAGCATAATCGTAGCCACATTAATAGGTCGGCCGGTCATTAAGAAGAAAATGACACACACTCTAGCGCGAGTGCAGTCGCTGCTATGCTCTACCAGCATGAGTCTCGCTTGTACAAAATTCTGCCATACTTTTGCAGCTTTGTTGAAGTCGGAGCGAACCATAGAAAGGTGAATGTTGCCCAACTTCCTGATCCACTTAGCATTGGAATCCACACCACAAAGAGTGTGACATATCAACTCATATTTCGGGCTTCTGATAAATTGTTGGAGTCTCCTTGGATTAGCATTCTCAACCTCCAAATAGTCATATAAAGACTCTCTATCCATCGGCACATCCTTCCCTCTTACACGTGAAGTGTCCAATTGGTAATCCCAGTTAGCATACAGCTCTTGAACTATGCTCAGGTTTGCAGGCCCAGGGCATTCCAAGAACTTGTGCATATTTAGAGCTTGCAGCCTGCCAAGTACCTCTGGGAAGTTTCTTTCTAAGGCCGTGGTATTAATCCCCATCTCAGAAATGTACCGTCCAGATGGCACGAAGTCCCTGTGCCATGCAATAGCTGCAGCATCGACCATGTTACAATTTTGGATCCAACATGTACAAGTGTTACACCATAAAGCTATGGGTACTCAAGACTTCCCCATTCCACACAATAATGATCATGGCTACGCGAATTCACATGAAGGTAAGCAAGAGGCATATGGTACGTACCTTTCACAACTACTAGACTATACTAAATTAGTCAAATTTACAAGATTCTACACATACATTATATAAGATAGACGGTGTAGGAACATGTATTGCATCAAAGCCACACCCCTAGCATGTAAAAGCATCCCTACACACCCCACATAGCCCAAATTCGTACACAAATATACCCGGTTACTCAGACTTCACCGGTGCACCAAAATCCTCATTCAAGCATTTTAACAAACACCTTGCGAGCATAAAGTGTGTGCTTCTAATTCAACAATGGTGGAATATGGTGACCCTCCCAATTTTCAACAAAGTAGAGGGCATTCTAGTTTACTACTCCATATACACATTAATCACACAATTTTGACCAACACAAGCCGCCCACCATACAAATTACATAAGAACTACATAAAAAAAATTGAGGGATTAGGGCTCTTGGGAACGGGACGTATATTGTTATCTACTCATTAAAACACAAAAAGAAAAAGAAGGAGAAGAAGAAGAAGAACATACCTGTAGACTGGAGAAGGAGAGCAAGAGAGAAAGAAAAATTGGAGAAAAGTTTTGTGAGGAAGAAAAGAGGACGCGACAGAAGCAGTATTGAGAAGGGAGGGAGAGAAACGTGTGTTTGTAGTGAATTTATGTTGAGTTTGGAATTTGCGTTATGGGTTAAGTTGGCTTGGAGATGGGTATGGGTATTATGATGGGTTAAAATGTTAGTATAAATGGGTATTTGGGTGGGGTTAAATGGGCATGGGTCAATAAAGAAATAAAAGAAACGAAAAATAAAAAATAATAAAAAAAACTTATCTAATCCACCCCAGCCCGACGCCTCGCGCCCTGCCTGGCGCTGGGGTTTTTTGCACATACTATTTCCAGCGCCCCAGGCAGTTCTGGGCGCTGTTTTCGCAATTGTTTTTGAAACATCCTGATCCCCCGAGCCTTTTATATAACAAATTTACATGTCCTACACCATTCTACTTATCATTTATATGCCTACAAAGAAAATACAAATTAAGAAGTTAAACTAGGAAAGCAATAAAAATTGGGTTGCCTCCTAACAAGCACCCGATTTAACGTTGCGACATGACGCAGAGTCTTGCTTACTCATCAGCGAGTACAACCTTGGTCTTCTCACGATTAATCATTCCTCCCAAATAGTGCTTGACTCTATGTCCATTCACCAAAAATTTCCTTTCACCATTTAAAGATCGCAACTCGATTGCACCATAAGGAGTGACTCTCACTACCTCAAACAGACCTGACCATCTTGATTTTAGGTTTCCAGGGAACAACCTTAGCCTAGAATTGAATAATAATACCTGTTGTCCTGGCTCGAAGTGACACGACTTGATATGCTTGTCATGCCATCTTTTTGTCTTTTCTTTATAGAGCTTAGCATTTTCATAAGAGTGCAACTTGAACTCATCTAACTCATTCAACTATAAAAGTCTTTTCTCGCCCGCGGCTTCAAGGTCCATATTCAACTTCTTAATGAACCAGTATGCCTTGTGTTCCAGTTCAACGGGCAAGTGACACGCCTTCCCATAAACAAGATTGTAAGGGGATGCCCCAATTGGCATTATATGCAGTTCTATATGCACATAAGGCATCATCTAACTTTGAAACTCAATTCTTCCTATTCACACTCATCGTCTTCTCTAATATCTGCTTTATCTCTTTGTTTGACACTTCAGCTTGCCCACTTATTTGAGGATGATATGTCGTAGTAATTTTGTGGCGAACTCCATATTTAGCTAGAAGGTTATTCAACAACCGATTGCAAAAATGAGTCCCCTCATCACTAATTAAGGCACGTGGAGTCCCAAATCTTGAAAATATGTTCTTTTTCACAAAAGCAGCTACCACCATGGCATCATTTGTTGGCAAAGCAATTGCCTCCACCCATTTTGACACGTAGTCAACTACTAGCAAGATGTATTTGTTTTTTCTAGACGATGGAAATGGTCCCATAAAATCTATCCCCCACACATCAAAAAGCTCAACTTCTATAATGTTATTCAAAGGCATCTCATGCCTCCCTGTGATTGTTCCTGTTCTATGACATTGGTCATACTTCTTAATAAATGCATGGGCATCCTTGAATAGAGTTGGCCAAAAGAGACCGGATTGTAGTACCTTTGCAGCTGTTCTATCTCCTCTATGATGGCCCCCATAAGGTGATGCGTGACAATCATACAACACTAATTTCACCTCCTTTTCTAGAATGTATCTCCTCATCAACTGACAAACACATTGCTTGTACAAATATGGCTCATCCCAGTAGTAGAAGTTCACATCATGAAGAAACCTTTTTCTAGCTTCAGATTCAATTTCAGGAGGAAGTACCCCATTCACAAGATAATTCACATAGTCTGCGTACCATGGGGGAGGGTCTTGGGTTATAGCAAAAAGTTGCTCATCAGAAAATACTTCTTTAATTTGGCCACCCTTCTCCACGTGATCGTGATTTTCTAGCCGTGATAGTTGGTCAGCTACTTGGTTCTCTGTCCCCCTTCGATCTCGTATTTCTACATCAAATTCTTGTAGCAACAAAACCCAGCGCATCAACCTAGCCTTAGATTCCTTTTTTGTAAACAGATACCTGATTGCTGCATGATCGGTATGTACTATGACTTACGTTCCCACCAAGTATACCCGAAATTTCTCAAAGGCCCACACAACAACTAACAAATCCTTCTCAGCGGTGGTGTAATTCAGCTGTGCATCATCAAGAGTCTTACTCGCATAATAGATGGAATAAAATACCTTGTCC
Source organism: Nicotiana tabacum (assembly GCF_000715075.1). Lineage (NCBI taxonomy): Eukaryota > Viridiplantae > Streptophyta > Magnoliopsida > Solanales > Solanaceae > Nicotiana > Nicotiana tabacum. The sequence goes on from NC_134100.1 coordinate 26,594,270, forward strand.
TTCCTAAGGACTAGCACTGCCCCAATAGCGTGGTCACTTGCATCACACATAAGTTCAAATGGTAAGGACCAATCAGGTGCCACAATAATAGGAGCAGACACCAACTTCTTTTTGAGTTCTTCAAATGCCTTGAGGTAGGCGTCATCAAAGTTGAAAGTTACATATTTCTCAAGCAACCTGCACAAAGGAGTAGCAGTTTTAGAAAAATCCTTAATAAACCGCCGATAGAAACCCGCATGTCCCAAGAAACTCCGGACACCCTTCACTAAAATAGGTGGAGGTAATTTTTCAACCGACTCCACCTTTGCCTTATCAACTTCAATGCCTCCCCTAGATATTCTGTGACCCAACACGATGTCTTCTTGTACCATAAAATGGCTCCCAAACGCACACGCAAGTATACGTGGTCGTTGAAGTAATAAAAATGATAAGTCGAGTGTCGAACCCACAGAGACTTATATCAACTACTCACTAACTCTCCAATATTGTTATTCAGTCAAGCTAAATTCGAGTTCAAGAGTTTAATTATACTAAACTACAATTCTAAGTAATAACTAAATTATCAAGTAGTAGAATGATTGTTATGTATTCAATAGAGACAAATATTCCAGGGTTGTAATCGATTCACCAATCCTATTGTGTTCTAGTTAATTCTTCCTCTCATACAATTCACTCATGATTGCTAATTAATCGATAATTGCTCTTATAGACTTCTCTTGAAGTACTACTTGCCTATTCAAAATAGACTAACGCCTATATTCCTATGAAATCAATCTATTAAGAATGCATTAAGATTACGATATTTAATTAAGCACAATGACTAGTTATATTCCTATCCTAACCACAAATTCCCCCTAAGGGTTAAGATCATGCTCTCTTCAATTCTTCTCTAATCTAAACACGGCTTTCCCAAGTATAACATAGATAGTAAATAGTACCTAACTGCTGGCTAGACAATTAAACAATTAATCACAGAATTGAAGAAACAACCATATATTAGTGAATTATAATCGAGGTTAAGTCAACGTTAAACAACAATATTCATGGCTAAATCACAACCCCAGAACAATGGGTTTTTAGCCACTCATAATACTAGCAAACAATTGCATAAGTTTTGAATAATTGAAAATACTAGAAAAGATGAAGAAATCTGAGTTGTCCTTGCTACCGGATGGTTCTTGTGTGTATTTTTCCTCCAAAGTGGCGTCTTTCCCTTCAAAAATAGGCTTAGTCTTTCTTTTATACATGTTGGGTAGGTCTAGGGGTGGATAAACCGTGTCCCGGGAAAAACAGGACAAAAATCACGTCAACAACACCCTGGATAGCGCCAGATGCCCACAAGGGTGCTGCCCAATTTTCTGCTTCTGTTTCTAGCACCACAGGTGGCGCCAGGCGCTGCCTGTGGTGTCCAAATGCACAATCTTTTTTGTTTTGTTCATTTTGGCTCTCATTTTGCGCGTTTCGCCCCTAATTGCTCCCTAATCATTCTTACACATGAAAACACTTCAAATTAATATAAATTGTAGAATTTAACATCCCAAATTCACGAAGCAAAAGTAAAATATGAGGCGATATACATAGAAATATATATGCTTTAAGCTAAACATTAGCTATCATCATGTTTTGGGATGAATGCCATATTTGGGCCTCGTGCCAACTGTTTTGGACCCTTAGGAGGTTTTTACTGCTATTCCTAACTATTTGGACTTCATATATGTACTCAGTCATGTTGTATTCTATTGTTTTCATAACTCGGCCATATTTACTCTATTTTGACATTTTAATGATATTTTGGGCCGAGAATCATATAGTACTGTGCCTGAGTGGCTTTGAGAGATTTCTGACTGAATAAGGACGAGGGCCTGTGTTGTAAGGTTATTATGGGATCGAGCTGCGCGCCACAACGGTATTGTACTGATTCATGATTATGAGGCCGAGGGCCTGATTTATTACGCCACGAGGTGTCTTGTTATAAGACTGAGTGCCTGTTTGATTATGCCACGAGATGGCTTGTTATTGCGCTTGGGTCTTAAGGGGCCCCTCCCAGAGTCTGTACACCCCCAGTAAGCGCGGGTACCCAGTCTGAGATGTGATATAGCCCAAGGGGCTGATGTTGTTCCATGTTATTGCCCGAGGGGCTAATACGAGTGATTGTGAGATAACCCGAAGGGCTAGTTTTATTGGTATTTTGCCCGAGGGGCTGATTTATGTTTTCTATCTTTTCTCCCTGTTTTCATTTACTCGTTTTAATATGCTAAAAAATGTTTACTAAACTAAGATGTTTCTGCGAGCTTTTACTATTTTGTTTCATTGTCCTGGTTTTATACTGCCTCTTTGTAGCATTTTGCTATTTTTTACGTGTTTTCTTATCACTCAGCTACCTTTACTTTTATTACTTACTAAGTTGGCATACTCACATTTCACCCTGCACCCTGTGTGCAGATTTAAGAGCCTCGAGTCACGCTAGCGAGTACTGATTGCTTCCAGCAGGCTGTTCGGAGTTTACTAGGTAGCTGCTCGGCGTTCACAGCCCAGTGCTTCTCTTTCCTATCTTTATTTTCCTTGTACTAGCTTTGTACTCGATTGAATAGTCTTTTCATACTCTTAGATGGATGTTTAGATACTCATGACTGGTGACACCCCGATGTCGGGCTGTGTTGTTTACGCAATTGTTCTATTTCACTCTTTATTTTGGGATTTATAGTTTATTTATGACTTAAATATGAATCATTATACTTGTTTAATTGATATTGGGGGTTTGTGTCAGTTGTCCTTGTTTCACGATAGGCGCCATCACAACCGGGTCTGGTTTAGGGTCGTAACAAGTTGGTATCAAAGCCTATGTTACATAGGTCTCACAAGTCATAAGCAGGTTTAGTAGAGTCTTGCAGATCAATACAGAGACATCTGTATTTTCCTCGGGAGGCTGAATATCCTTTAGGAAAAACTTAATATTCTTGAAATTCTTGTCGTGCGAATCTGTTGATCCAAGTACTAAACTTCTATTATTCTATTCTCTCACAGATGATGAGGACACATGATACCGGTCAGGATGGACGGCCACCAGTACCACCAACTGGGGCCACTAGAGGCCGAGGACGCAGTCGAGGCCGTGGTAGGGGCAGGGGTGTATCCCGCACAGCAACTAGGGTAGCACCTATAGATCCACCAACTACCCTAGTTCATGATTAGGTCCCAGTTGTGGACGCTCCAGCAGCACCAACGCAGGCACCAGCTGTGCCCATTGTGATTCCGGGTCTTCAGGAGGCCATGGCGCAGATTCTAACAATATGCACTGGCCTAGCTCAGGCGGTCTCATTTATTGCAGCCACAACTACTTCTCAGGCCAGGGGAGGCACTCAAACTCCCATCGCTCGCATACCTGAGCAGGTCGTGCAGGGACTTTAGACACCGAGGGCACCTCCAGCCCAACCAGTTGCAGTTGTTTAGGACTATGTAGCTCCTACAATGCCAGAGGACGAGCAACACAGGTTGGAGAGGTTTGGTAGACTTCAGCCTCCGACTTTCAGTAGTACAGAGGGTGAGGATACCCAGGGTTTGTTGGACAAGTGTCAGAGGATTCTTCGTACAGCGGGTATTATTGAGACCAGCGGGGTCGTATTTACCACTTTTTAGTTTTCTAGAGCTGCCTTCACTTGGTGGGAGGCTTTTGAGAGGCGTAGGCCTGTTGGTGCAGCACCCCTTACCTGACAGTAGTTCTCCATTCTCTTTTAGGAGAAGTATATGCCACAGTCTCGCAAAGAGGAGCTACGTAGGCAGTTCGAGTTGTTGCATCAGGGAGAGATGATTGTGCATAGTATGAGATGAGGTTCTCAGAGCTAGATCATCATGCTGATTCGTTGGTTCCTACGGAGAGAGAGAGGATTAAGAGGTTTGTTGATGGCCTCACGTATTAGCTTCATATTCTCATAACCAGGGAGAGGGTGTCTGGTGCTACTTTTGAGGAGGTTGTTACATTGCTCGCAAGATTGAGTCAGTTCATTGCCAGAAGCGAGATGATGTCGCGCTCCCTTTTCCCTCGTGGGGTCCGGGTTTTGACATTCATGGGGGAACAACTCATTTTCTTTTGGGAATTGGGTATTTGTAGAGTCGCCACCTAACGGATTAAGGTGCGTTAGGGCACCTAGAGCGATTAACTCATGTGACTAGTTTGCATTACCAGAGATTAGGGTAAGGACTTGAAATAACCTTGAGGGAAAGGTGTTAGGCACCCCTCACGGTCCACAACGGTGGGTCCTGGCCGAACTTAAACTATGTGAATTAGTCCTTTAACAAGTAAATAGCCTTAGCACATATTTGCAAACAAAGGTGGTTTCCACAGTCTAAATACACATATGATCTAGGAAATCTAGATAATGAAAGTAAAAGAGGTTTGGACAGCTTAAACACACATATATGTAAAGAAAAAGTAAGTTTAGATAATTTAAACACATACAGGAATTGGGAAAGGGAAGTCCTAAGTTGATTAGCCTACAAGATCAATCTGTGCAATGCCCGGTAATCCTCCTCAACTTGAGGGGCTACATGTGTCATTGGCGCGCAGGTCATCATATCCTTTTACTACCCATTACCCTCCCATTTAATGGTTATATAAGCAAGTTTGATTAACAACCTCTAACCGTGCTACTATCCGTCCCTTCCTTGTGGTCCTGGAGGAGCTTAGCACCTCTAAATCTGGGCAGTTCTAGACAAACCTAAGATATTTAAAAGGCAAAAATCTAAGCAACAAACAAATAACATGTAGGACAAGTAAATAGGGAAAAAACAGTGAAAAGGCTCATTTTTACCTCCGCATGTATATAGGCAAATAAACAGCACGTCTCAAACAACTTATTTTGAAGAAGTTTAGAAAGCCTAGGAATATGATATCTAGATGAATGTTCCAGATACAGGATACGCAATGTTTGTTTTAAGGGAAGTGGCAGAATCCTAACCAGTTTTGTCACGCCCCAAAAATCGTGGAATGCAACCGGTGCTCAACCGAGTAAACCTGACTGAGCAAGCTTGTTAGATTTCATTCTACCCAAGATAATTTATGAATAAAGAGGGAATGTTATCCCATTTATCAAAACACTAAGCAATCTTCCATTAGCAACTTTCATTTCATTTCCGTCAATGACTTCATTCATAGTTTACAAAATATTACAAGTTTATAAGTTTAATGAAAAACATGCTTATCAAGTATCAGTTTTTATAGTCTTGACTCCCAACCTCAACCACCGCCTACAAACAGTCTACAGAGCCTCTAAATACAATAGAAGAGTAATAGGAAAATGCCGGCAACAAGGCTCCGGCTATACCTCAAAACGTGATGAGAAAATGAACAAAAGATACATGACATGACCCCGGGATGGAGTGGGGCTCACCAAGACTGCTGGCAAGAGAGTACAACTATCACTGGCCGATGCCGCCCGCTGTGGAACCACCTGTATCATTAAACGATACAGCGCCCCCGACAAAAGGGATGTTAGCGCCATCGAATAGCACTAGTATGTAAGGCTAAAAGTCCTCTTTCAGAATAGAATAACCATACAAGCAAAGAAACCACAAAACAGTAAGTCAAAATCAACAATATACTAGCATCCAATTTGAAACATGTAAGTCTTCTAGTTTACGAAAATAATATATATAATTTTTGGTTGGGAGATCGTTAGCACCGATATGAGTTATACCACCGTCTTTGTTAGCACGGAGCCCGATCACGACCTGATCGGATAGGTCATCCCTTTGGAGACATGTATCACAATTCCAGTTTTTTGAATTTCCAGGTTTTTATTCCCAGCACAATACCACCATGTGTGCGACATGGCGTCCGATCATGACTCGATTGGCTAGGCTGCCTTCCCACATATGTCGTGTGAGTTGGCATTACCAATTTACAAATGTTACCAAGTTCATCCCAACTAAGGGGAATAACCACGATCCACCCCTGTACCGGCACGTGTAGTTTCAAGTGTGAGCCTTATGACCCACCCTTCCTTGGTTTTTGCTAATGATACTCCCAAAAATATTTTTGATTTGATTTGATATTGCACACAATTGTAGTATAAATACAAGTATACAAATATATCATAAACACAACCATGCTTACCTCAATACCTCTCACATTTTATAGTTTTTATTAATGTCCTCAATCTCTCTCGATAACAGTATTTCTTTGGCCCTTTCACAAGATTCATCTTTTTCATGGCACGAAGGCCGCATTTGGTTTTCCACATTTTCCATCTCCTTTATTTCCAAGGATCACCAACCAATATCAATGTACCAAATATTCCGGGAATCATATATTTTCGAGTCAATAGTAATAAAATCATCAAACACAAAGGATTCTTCCCAAAGGGAAACATGCCAACCAACAATTGAAATACACATTGAAGTTATAAGCAAGCAATCACCTCAATTATCCTTGAATTACCCCTTTTTCCATCATGAAAAATGTACAATTTCAACATCGAAATGTGTAAGGGCTAGCATTACATTGAATGTATTTATAAGGCAAAGCATTATCTAAAACAACCACTTATGGGCATAGTTCAAGCCATTCTATTTTTGATGTTAGTTCATAAGAGTTGAGTCGAGGCTTATTTTGTAATTTGTTTCACATTTTCTCATTCGATTCATTTCCAAATATCTTTACAGTTTATCAACAATTAGGCACATTCAATCAAGGCATTTAGTACACATAAGAGCAGCTAGGAGCATTAACAGATCGAATTCTTCTCACCCGATTAGTATACTAACCTTCATTTAAAATATGATTCAAGGCTATACCATTTTGTAGACAAACCACACTTAAACTTACAAAACAATATGTAATTCATTTCCGAGAGCAAAAGTTTAGCCTACATACCTCGATTGAGCTTTCCTTAAGTCCTATTATACTCCGAGATTCTTAGCAACGTCAATCTCTTAGGAACATGACAAATCGAACCACAAATTAGAGAGGTGATCATACTTCTAGCTCATTTGAGCAGATTATCAAACACTAAGTGGGCGTTATGCTTTTAAAACTATTTCTAAAAGATCCTAGCATCCCTCATCCCATCCTTAGCTCAAAATCTCACCAAATACTTTAAGAACTCATGCATGCAAGATATCCACTCCCATCCTCATGGATTACCCTTCTAATGGTCCATTCTAGTTATATCTAGTAATTAAGAGCTTGGGTTATAGAACCTTACCTTTTAGGAAGAAGATCTAGGTGCCTTTCTTGACAAATCTTCAAGGTTTAAACATGATCTTAGGAGGAATGTTGATGAATAACCCCCTTCTCCCTCTAGGACCCTCTCTCTCTCTCTCCCTCTCTAAATGTATCAGAAATAGGCCTAAAATGAAGGGTAGCATATAATATATCAACATGGGGTCAGATCAGAAAATTAGAACTTAGGAGCCCCGACACAAATTTGCAATTGCATATGCGATCACATAATTGACATGCGGCCCGCAAAAAGGGACCACAAAAATGGCCCGAAACCTGAACAAACTGCCTAGATATGCGACAAGAATGTGGTCCGCATACCTATTCTGTGGTCGCATAATGCACTATAGAACTTCTTCTCGCAAAAATTCCAAGGAGATTATGCGATGACTATGCGGCCAACATATTGATTATGCGATCGCATAATTGGCCGCATAGTTGACCTCAAAATTAGCCAACATACTATCTCACTCTGCGGCAGATATGCGGCCCGCATTGCTGGTATGCGGTTTCATAATGGGTCGCAGAAATGCACCCTTCTAAAAAACATTTTCCTTAACTTTTTAATGCACCGACCAGTCCAAAAGGTTTGAACCGCGATGAATTTCTAACACATAATCCTCACTTGTCACTACGAGATCTCGGGTTTTGAGCAAAAATTTTCATGGGGCCTTACTTCCTCCCCCACTTAAGATCATTCATCCTCGAATGAAGATCATGGCTCGCCCCAATTACCCCAACAGGACTTATTTCCTTCCTCACATACCTCAAGCTCCCAAATTTCACATGCCCCTCAATTATGCATAGCGATATACTTACTAAGTGATTCTCCTACTCTTCCCTAATCAATACATTCAACTACTTAAAGTATCCTACCGAGAACTGAGAACTAGCTTGTTTATCTTAAACCCTCGAACTAGAATAAGCACTAGACATCATCAATGGCAACAACAGAACTGAATCTAGAAGCCAAAGAGTAGAAGCCACCCTCTGAGAAAAGTCTAATACATTATCGCCCTCTTTCTCTTCCATACAAGATTTATAACCCGTTACCACCAGCTCAGTTGGTGTACCAACATCACAATCCTTGCCAAAGGCTCAACACTACTCTTCCTTCTACTAACAACATCAACAACAACAATTGGTCCCCACCTTGGCGGGGTCCCTTAATATTGGATTCAACTCTTTATTCATACCCCAGAAATTCCAAATTTAACTAACTCCCTAAATTTCTGAAAATTTCGCCAGAGCTTCCTTTGTAACTGGGTCCATACACCTATCAGGGAACCTCAGAAACACAATTTAACAATACATCTGTAACTAAGCAACTAGTACAATATACCAATAACACAAATTTTCCACACATCTAACATTTCATTATCAAAGACAATACCTGCACATGAGCTGCACATATTTAAGGCATAACACACAGAAAGCACCTCTCGAATCACGACAATATGATATACAATTAAGTGAATAAATATTTTCCTTCGACGACTCTCAACCTGGTTTAATCCCGGATTGCGATTAGCTACTCCCTATAAGCCGACTATCCATTAATTCCACCTTCAATAATTCTCACCGGAATGATATACCAAAGATTCCCAATTTCTAACACATATTCCTAACTTGTCACTACGAGATCTCGGGTTTTGAGAAAAAATTTTCATGGGGCCTTACAAGTTTGCCTACTGGTTTTATAGCCTGTTAAGCCTGGATAATTTCACACATAAACAAAACTGGATTTCACAACTATTTAATTGCCTAAGGCTTGCCTAGACGTATATCTATATGAAGTCATAATATGAGAATTAATTACACAGCTTAAAGTGAGTTAATCCTATAGGCATGTTGATCTAAGTGACAAAGACTGATTTTAGGCATGCTGACAGTAGGATATGATATCTATGCGTTTGGACTTTTTTATACCCTTTTGTAGACAACGATTGATTTGATCGAAATAGACATGGTTCAAACATATGCAAATAGAGTTCTTAGAAAACATGGTATCTAATGCATACAAGAGATGCCTACTTTTATTAAGGCATGATTATTAACCTAATAGTAGGATCTCTGAGTGAAAGTACTTTTGAAAAATCAAAGCTGGAATAGAGTTATATGACATGTAGTATGCTGAAGCAATAAACATGAATACCCTAAGAATAGGATGTCTAGTGTGCAGGTTTAACATGGTTTGAATGCAAATAGACACACCAGTCCTAGAACATGATTTCTACCTAGCATTACCCCACAGTACCATTCAGCTACCTTCCTGTTTCACTAGTTACCCCAATCTATTTACAAATAATTATTACAGACCATAATTGAATAAATTACATAAATAAAATAGAAATTAAGTTATAGGGAGCCTGATGCAGGCCCAAAGCAAACCTGGGGTACCAGGCCTTCAGTAGTCTCAAATGCCCATGATTTCATTGCCAGATTTGTGTCCAGGTGTGTCAGAGTTCCCTAATGACCTCAAGGATCCCGGGCAGTGCTCACACCCAGACTTTCTCAAATAAAGACTGATTATGTGCAGTGTGGAAGAGCCAACCCTGATATGACAGAGTTTAGAGAGATCTCAAGGATCTCTAAGAAGTACACATACCATAGGGGCAGGACTTAATAACCTAAGAGTAAGTGAGAGTGCTTGACATAATTTTGAAAGGGTTTTGGTAAGCAGTATAAAGAGGATTCTTAGAAGTGAAAGATTTTCTGAAAATCAGAACTAGTTTGGTGGTAAAACAGCTTGAGAAAAGTATGAAAATACTTTGAAATCAGAACACAAATCACAGAACAACCAGATTCAAAAACACTTGGCAAACAGATTTCACACAGGGAGAGAGGGCTTGGGGACACATAGAATACACCTTAGTGTATAGTGGAGCACATAAGCAACTAGATGCACATAATTCTCAAGAGTTTGTAGAACTAATAAGTTAGTTACAAGGGTAGGTGATTGAGACATGGAGCAGAGATTACAACAAAGAGATGTTGAGAACACATAAACCTTGGACATGACCAAACACACAACTAGAATTGCCTTGAGAGACTAGATGACTTAGCATGATCTCAATAGTAAAGTAGAGTAGGCAAGAACTTAAATGAACAGGCTAGGAAAATATCACACAAGTATTCATAGTATAGACATGCTAATCACACACTGAACAAAACAAGATTTAGACATGCTAGATAAAGCAGTAGACATACAAGTATAGTTTAGACATGCTAATCATATATTAAACAAGACAATGTTAGGCATGCTAAGCAAGACAGTAAACAAGAACAAGAATGGAACTCATAACTGATGAACTAATGCAGTAATCAAACACATAGGGTTTAGGTTCTAAAATTTAATCAGAGACATACCAGTTAGGGAAAGAGAACACAAGATGTAAATAAGATGTTGTGCAATATCTAGCCTTGGCTTACAGCCGGCAAGACTAATGAATATCACAAGTAGCATAGAAGAACAAAGAGGTTTTTAGAGTGAAAGTGTGTTTTTGAACCAATGTCCGTGTCCAGAAGTGAGAATAGAGGAGAACAAATAGAGTGGTTAAGAATTGAATAGAATAAGGTAAAAGATCAGTTGTTCAGCAATGAGGGAAATTTACAAAATCAATCATGCATAAAATCAGTAAGGTCTCCCCCAATTAAGGGGTAATCAACCAACGATAAAGGGCAGGAGATTATTTAAAGAAAGAAGAATCGAGTAAAATTTAAGCACATAATGGGCAATTAGGGGTAAATAACAAGGGTTTAATTAAGGAAACTATTTTGAGGAATCTATAAGTATCATAGTTGATTCTAATAAGGTAAGAAAATAATTAAAAGGTGTAAAAATAGGGAAATAATCGAGCAAATCAGTGAATCAAAATTCAAACAAATAATACTGATTTAAGGGAGAATAATATAGGTTTCCATGAATAAACAAGTAGGCCAAGTATAAACACACAAAATCAGTTGAGAATTGAATCATAAACCCTAATAGAGACATACTAGGTCAAAAATCACAAGATATCGAATTTAGCTAAAGGAAAATCATAAGAATCAAAGCATAGAACGAAAACAGTGCACAAGTAATACAGTCAAACTCAGAATCAAAGCAAACAAATGTCAAAAAATTGGGTTTTAGCATAAACTAGTTAGGGTTGAGGCAAACTCAACATAATCGATCAAAAGCACATAAGAATAGAGGATGAAACATCCAAAGTCAAAAAACTTTTTGGAGAAAAGGATTTTCAGGAAACCCTAGTTTGAGAAAATGGAAAGCCACTCATAAAACCAGAAGATTTTCATAAAAAATTAGTGAAATAAGTTCAATCCATCTCACATCTGTACAGATCTAAGAAGTTCAAAGGATGAAATTATGGTTTTACGAAATAATACAGAGATGAAGACATAGGCTTAGAACTCCATAGGTTCAAGATGAAAATAAGAAATTCTTACTTGAAGTCAAACCAGAATAGCCTGAAACAGGCGAGAAAGAACCAAAGGCATAAGCGAACTAACCCTGGTCCCTTGGGGACCTTAGAGACGGAAGTACCCAACATAGGATAGGCCATTAGAGGCCCGGGGTGGTGAGAAACCACCATGGATAGCGGTGGATGAGTGACGGCGAGGGTGAGTTAGGATTAAGATTAGAGAGCATTTAACAGGAGGAGAGTGACAGAGAGTGATAGGAGAGAATGAGAGGTTTGGGGGGGGGGGTGGTCGTTAGGGTTTAATTAAGGTAGGGGAAATCTAGACCGTTGATCAAAATGATCAACGGCTAGGATTGGCCAGGGTATTGGGTCGGATGAATACAGATTGGGCCTAAAGGGTTTTGGACTGGTTTTCGGTTTAATATTAAGGGGGTTTTGTACTGGTATTAAAAGGGTTAAGTCTGAAATAAAAAGGCTATTTGTTAAATACCCAAATAATTGGTAAAAATATTTTATAAAAATAATTAACAGATTATAAAAAATAATTTTCATGCATAGAAATGCTTTAAAATAATTGCTCAATATTTAAAAATGCAACAAGCTATTTTCTAGTAAAATAATATAATAATGCATGCATGGGCAATAATTGCAAAGTTATTGCAATTATAACCAAAAATGTAGATATGGCTACTTACAAAATAATTTGAGCTTAATATGAATATAATTAAACCATGAAATTGTTATAAAGTCCTTTACGATGCAATTTGTAATCATTTATATAAATAAAATACTGGGATAAATTAATTAAAAATCCCTAAAAATGTAAAATTTATGAAAAAATATCAATTGATGCTAATGCATATTTTTAAAGTTGTATATATATTTGAAAAATATTATAGGAAAAAATTGGGTATCAACAGCTTCCCCTCTTTACCCGAAAAGGATGAAAGAGTTTTCAGGTAAAGAAATGATGGCCAATTTCGACCGAATGGGATGTTTTGAAAAAATATAGGCTGAACCCTGGTCTTTGAGCTGCCTACATATTCCTGGTTTCACAGGAATCAGGCATGTGTAGTTCCAGATCCATCGGCGGAATATACCGATGAAGTCATTACAAGAACAGACACGGGATTTCGGGATGGATGAAAGAGTGGTTATGATTAAGGGCCAAGTGTGAGATAGTTGAAGGAACTAGAGTAAGGTTGCTCATGCTGGGATAGAAGTTGCTTACTGGTCACCTGCAGATAAAGAAATGCTATGAAGATGTATTTGTGCGAAATTTAAACATGATGTAGATTCTCTTTGGACCATGAAAGTTGTCTTCAGATGGTTAAGGATGACGTCTTCAGACCATGATGTCCTGGGCCATTGATAAGTAGGGATTATAGTTCATTTTACACTCCTTCTTACTTGAGTTTTGATTAAAAATGTGTACAAAATAGTCCCAAAAGGCTTACATGTTGTACTTGTTTGTAGGGTTTGGTAAAAAAAGGTGATAATTAGTCAAAAACTTGCTCAAAAAGGAGTGAAACATGCACAAGTACCAAGAACAAGTATAGGCACAGTGCAACAGGTCCACTGTGGCTGCATTCCATTTGGTGCGGTACGCAGTGAGGAGATTCAGAGAGTGCATAATTTGGAAACTCAAGCATTGCGGCCGCAAAGCATTTAGTGCGGACCGCAATGGCCTCACCGCGGCCGCAATCGAATTGTGCGGTCCAAAAAGCTGGAGTTCAGAGAGTTGGGAATTTTGAGGTTGACACCAATGCGGTCTGTAGTACTTTTTGTATGGACCTCAATTGAAGCCACCACGACCGCGGTTCATTTTATGCGGCCTGCGGTGGCCATGTTAGAGAGCAGATATTTGAAGCCAAAAGCCTCACCGTGACCGTACTCCATTTCTTGTGTCTGCGGTACCCCCGCATTGGTATTTTTGTCCACAAAATTTGACCTAGTATAAATAGTTTCTTTTCCCATTTTTAGGTCATCAGTTGTAATCTGACTTTGGGCTGAGCACGTGAACGACTATTCTTAACCATTTTGAGTAATTTTAGAGTAGTTTTATCATTGAATCTTCAAGTATTAACTTGTAATTAAATCTTATGGGTTTTTCTTCATCTATTTCTCAGTTTTCTTCTATTATTATGAGTAGCTAGACCCATTAGCTAGGATTGTGGCTCAAACCTAGTGTGGGTATTTGATGGGTCTTGAGTTTTAAGGCTTGAATGTCTATGGGAGTTTGATATTTGGACTAATTTATGTTTTCCATGTTGAATTAGTGGTTGCGAACACTAATTTGTGCCTATTTGACTTGGGTTCTTCTTGAGAAAGAGAACTTTAGTCTAGGAAAATTAGTCCAACAAGGAATTGGGGCATATTCAAGAGATTGATAATCCTAATTAAAGGGTTAAACCTAGAGATAGTAATACCCGACTTGAACCTAAATTGCTTGCACAAATTATCATACCCAATTGGTCTTGAGAAAGTCAATTAGGGAAAAATCACTCAACCTACTGAGAGGTATAGAGTGAGAAGTTTCGTGCATTGGTTATTCCGTAATCCCCAACATGACAATCTTGCCTTAGACTTGAGAACCCGTCAAGTATCCACCTAGGAGAAAGTCACTTCCCTGGTGCCTTCTTAACTATTTAGACAACCTTTCAAGTAACTTACTCTTAGCTTAACTTAGTTTAATTTAGAATCTTATTAGCATAATATTAGAAGTAGTCAAAAGACCAATGATGTTTTAAAGAGTAATTAAGAGCAATTACACATCTCTAGTTTAGATAGGAATCCAATTCCCACTTCTAGCTCCCTGTGGATTCAATCCCGACCATCTTGGGTAAAAGCTGCTTCGGCCACTCTCGCTACTTTGTAGTGGTGTAGGGTTGTATCCGATCAATTTTTGGCGCCATTTTCGGGGAACTAATGGTTTTGGCTATCTATCTAAATAGTTTTGTGTATTATTCTTCTTTCCTTCTGCGTTACTAATTTGTGTGTGTCACAACTTCAGGTATAAAATGGTAGCAAACAACGCACCTCTTGGAGATCTTCCGTCAGGGTAGGAGGTAGATGACAATATTGATGATAAGGTTCCTATTGTGCCTCAAGGACAAAGGAGAGGCCACCAGGCCAATTATAATATTCCAGACCCTCCCCCACCACCTCTAAGAGTAGCTCCTCGAGTGCTTCCCAACCAAGGATATGCTAGTGCAATTGTCCTGGATCTGGACGAGCAATTTTCAAATTACAAACATCTCAAGGGTTTTGTAGATACCTGTTGGGAGAGCAAACAAACTAATCTGGCAGAGGATGCACTTCAGTTGAGGCTATTCCCTTTCTCACTAGAGGGAAGGCATTGGATTGGCTTGAATGACATCCCAACCATTCCATCACTACTTGGGATGAGTTGGCGGATAAATTCATTGCAAAGTTTTTCTCGCTGGGGCACATGGCAGTATTAAGAGATGAGATCTTACCTTTCAAGCAGGAGCCTACCGAACCATCACATGAGATTTGGGAGAGATATAGAACCATGTAAAAGGAATGTCCCAACAATGATATGACTGAGGCAATGATCCAACAGACTTTCTATCGGGGCATTAACACAACAAACAAGTGAAAAGTGAACCAACTTGCTGGGGGGTAATTTCATGAAGCTATCTTATGATGAGGCTTGTGACTTCTTGACGAGATGGCTGACATATCCTCCGCTTGGCAAGGTAGAGACAATGTGCCACAGGGTGACCCCACGGTCACTCACTTGCACAAAGAGCTACATGACCATGGGCAGGCTATAACAGACCTGACAACAACAATGAACCAGCTAGCAAAGGCACAGTTACAACAGGTTCAAAATCCACGCCAAGTAAATGCTTTGGAGGGTGTCAACATGCTAGTGAATAAAAGAAGACGAAGAGGTCAACAGAACCAAGGGAGTTCGGATCAATTTGACAATGATTGTGGTGGATTCCAAGATGATGGTTATGATAGGCAGAATGAAGAGGTGCAATACGTGAACAACTACCAAGGCCAAAGGGGCAATTTTTCCAACCAACAATAATGGATACCCCAAGGAAATTGGGGCAATCAACAACAACAAGGGAAATAGTAATTGGGGGAACAACAACAAAAATTCCAATTGGGACAATCAAAACAATCAGGGTAATTGGAATGGCAACAACAACAACTGGGGTGGTAACAACAATTATGGTGGTTGGAATAATGGCAATCAAGGAAATCGGGGGAAAGGCTTTCAAAGGACCCCAATGTATCAACAACCAAACAATCCACCCCCATTTCCATCCCAAGGTCCTAGTTCTTCCAACAATGAAATGGGGAGAATTGAAATGATGTTTGAACAGATGATGAAAAAGAATGCGAATTCTGATACTCAGTTGGCTTACCACAATACTTCAATCAGAAACTTGGAGGTTCAATTAGGCCAAATCTCGCAATCTTTGAATACTCGCCCTAAGGGGCTCTACCAAGTGATATGGTAGTTAACCCGAAGGGAGGAAACAATCATGTTATGGTGGTAACTACAAGAAGTGGAAGAGGCGGTAATGTGAATGTATCCAAGTAAAAAGAAATTTTGAGTGATGAAGTTAAGTTGCAAGAAGATGAGATTCCTCTGGTGGTTGAAACTGTGATTGATGAGAACGTGAATGAGGAAGTGAGGATTGACATTCAAGATGCCGAGGTGGAGACTTAGAATGCATGAACCCGTCTAGGGAACACGTAATAGACATGTCAGAAATGGTTGTGCCTAAAGCCAAGGCTCCTTTGCCAAGGCCACCTCCACCTTATCCTCAAAAGCTCACGAAGTAGAAAAATGAGAATCAGTTTAAAAAGTTTATTGACATGATGCAGAGTTTATCCATTAATGTGCCTTTGGTAGAGGCTCTAGAACAAATACCAGGGTATGCTAAATTCATGAAGGACTTGGTGACAAAGAAAAGATTCATGGATTGCGAAACTATCAAGATGACCTACCAAGATAGTGCAATAGTGCACTCAATGGCCCTGAAGCTAGAAGATCCCGATGCTTTCACTATTCCTTGCACCATTGGGAGTGCAGACTTTGTAAAAGCTCTGCGTGATTTGGGGGCAAGTATCAATTTTTAGTTTTCAAGAATTTGGTATTGGGCAACCGAGGCTGACTTCCATGAGATTACAAAAGGTTTATAGAACTATGAAGAGACCATTGGGTATCATTGATGATGTTCTTGTCTGGGTGGATAAATTTATATTGCCGGCTGATTTTGTGATCTTGGACTGTAAGGTAGATTATGAAGTTCCAATCATATTGGGAAGACCTTTCCTTGCTACTGGGAAGGCCTTAGTTGATATGGAAGCAGGGGAATTCACCTTCCGGGTGGGTGATGAGAAAGTAGTCTTTCATGTATGCAAGTCAATGAAGCAACTCAACAGTTCTGAGGTATGCTCTTTTGTAGACCTTGTCACGGCAGTAATAGTTGATGATACCAGTGCAATTATCAATGTGGAGGACCCTCCAGAGGCAGTTTTGTTAAGTCTTGATGTAAATGAGGATGAAGTCTGAGTGGAGTGTGTGAATGCTTTACATGGCATGGGCTCTTAATCTTATGAGCCTAGGAAACTCTCTTTGGATCTTGAAAATAGGAAGACTCCACCAACAAAACCTTCAATCGAGGAACCTCCGGTGTTGGAGTTGAAGTCGTTGCCTCAACCTCTCAGGTATGAATTCTTAGGCCCTAGTTCAACTTTGCCAGTTATTCTTTCTTCTTGTCTTACTAACATGCAGGTTGATTCCACATTGGCGGTGCTTCAAAAGCGGAAGAAAGCAATTGGGTGGACCTTAGCTGATATTGGGGGGATAAGCCCCGTATTTTGTATGCACAAGATTATTCTGGGAAGATGATGTAAAGACCTCCTTGGAACATCAAAGGAGGTTGAACGAGGCAATGCAAGAAGTTGTAAAAAAGTAGGTGATCAAGTGGTTGGATGCCGGGGTTGTGTACCTCATCTCTAATAGCTCTTGAACTTCTCTGGTGCAATGTGTGCCGAAGAAGGGTGGCATGACCGTGAGTTGATTCCTACCATGACCGTCACCGGGTGGAGGGTGTGCATGGATTACCGCAAGTTGAATAAAGTGACCCGCAAAGATCACTTTCCATTGCCTTTTCTTGATCAGATGTTAGACTGACTTGCTGGGAGTATCCTCTATTGTTTATTGGATGGGTATTCTAGTTACAACCAAATCTTGATTGCTCCGGAAGATTAGGAGAACACCACCTTCACTTGTCCATATGGCACCTTTGCCTTTTCTTGGATGCCTTTTGGGTTGTGTAATGCACCGGCTACATTTCAGCAGTGTATGATGGCCATTTTCACCGATATGGTGGAGGATATTTTGGAGGTGTTCATGGACGACTTCAGTGTTGTGGATGATTTGTTTGAGGAATATTTGAAAAATCTTGATAGAGTGATGGCCCGTTATGAAGAAACCAATCTTGTTCTTAATTGGGAGAAATGTCACTTCATGGTTGAGGAGGGCATAGTTCTTGGGCATAAAATTTCAAAGCATGGTATAGAGGTGGACAAAGCAAAAATTGATGTTATTTCAAGGATCCCTCCCCTACCTCTGTCAAGGGAGTTAGAAGTTTTCTTGGGCATGGGGGGTTCTACCGGAGATTTATCAAAGACTTTTTGAAGGTAGTGAATCCCTTATGCAAGTTATTGGAAAAGATGCCAAGTTCGTATTCGATGAGAGATGTATGGAAGCCTTTGAACTTCTCAAGCACAAGTTTACCACCACTCCTATTATTGCCGCATCCAATTGGAGCTTGCTTTTGAGCTCATGTGTGATGCGAGCGATGTTGCGGTTGGGGCGGTTTTGGGTCAAAGAGTGAACAAAATATTTCATCCGGTGTGCTATGCGAGCAAGACAATGAATGATGCTCAAGTGAACTACACGGTGACTGAGAAAGAGCTTTTGGCTATTGTGTTCGCGATGGAGAAATTTCGGCTGTATCTCATGGGTGCCAAGGTCATAGTTCATACCGATCATGCTGCAATTCGGTACTTGATGACGAAGAAGGATTCCAAAGCTAGACTGATGCGATGGGTCTTGTTACTTCAAGAGTTTGATTTGGAGATTGTGGACCGAAAGGGTAGTGAAAATCAAGTGGCAGACCACTTGTCCCGCTTAGAGAAGGAGGGGAGGCCTCGTGATGACTTAGAGATCAATGATTCATTTCCTGACGATCAACTCCTTTTTGTGTCAGTGAAGTATGCCATGGTTTGTGGACGTTGCTAATTTCCTTGTGACTGGTATAATCCTGTGTGAGCTCTCTTCTAACCAAAGGAAAAAGCTCAAACAGGATAGTTTGGATTTCTATTGGGGATGAGCCGTACTTGTTCAAGATCTGTACGGATGGTGTGATCCGAAGGTGTGTCCCGGAGGAGGAGCAATTGAGTATCTTAGAGGCTTATCATTTCTCTCCCTATGGTGGCCATCATGGCGGGGCGAGGGCGGCTTTAAAAGTTATTAGTTGTGGGTTTTATTGGCCAACTTTGTACAAAGATGCAAATGAACTTGTGAAGAGATGTGACAAATGTCAAAGAGCGGGTGGAATTTTGAAGAAAGATGAAATGCCCCTCAATACCATCCTTGAAGTTGATATTTTTTATGTTTGTGGCATTGATTTTATGGGCCCTTTTGTTAGCTCGTGTGGGAACACATACATTCTTGTGGCGGTTGACTATGTTTCAAAGTGGATTGAAGCCGTGGCTTTACCCAACAATGAGGCCCGAAGTGTTGTTGTGTTTCTCAAGAAGAGCATTTTAAAAAGTTTTGGCACTCCTCGTGCAATCATAAGTGATGGGAGGTTTCATTTTTATAATAGAGCTTTTGACACTTTGCTTGCAAAGTATGGTGTCAATCACAAAGTTTCTACTCCTTATCATCCTCAAGGGAGTGGCCAAGTTGAAGTCTCAAACAGGGAAACCAAGAGTATATAGTCAAATACGGTCAATGCAAATAGCACCGATTGGTCAAAGAAGTTGGATGATGCTCTATGGGCTTATAGGACTACTTAAAAGACTCTGATTGGTATGTCTCCGTACCGGTTGGTGTTTGGAAAAGCTTGCCATCTACCGGTTGAGTTAGAGCACAAGGCCATGTGGGCTTTGAGGAAGCTGAATCTTGAATGGGATGTGGCAGCAAATCTTCATGTGGAGCAGCTTAATGAACTTGATGAATTCCGATTCCATGCCTACTCCAGTTCGTCCTTGTACAAGGACAAGATGAAGTACCTTTATGATAAATATGCTCGTGGCAAGGAGTTCAAAGTGGGTAATTTGGTTCTCTTGTTCAACTCCTGATTGCGTCTGTTTCCGGGAAAGCTTAAGTCAAAATGGAGTGGACTTTTTGAAGTGGTGTTTGTGACTCCATTTGGTGCACTTGACTTGAAGAACAAAAATGGGGAGATTTTCAGAGTTAATGTACACAGGGTCAAGCACTACCTGGGCAAGATTGATGACAACCATATGGTAGCACTGCTCCATCTAAAGTGATTTGATGGTAACCTGCGTCGTGCCGCGACGTTAAATCAGGCGCTTCTAGGGAGGCAACCCATGTGTCTTTCTTTTTGTTTTTCTTTGGTTTTCTTTGTAGTATAGGATTTTCATTTGGACTAACTGGTTGTGAGATGTTGTAGGATTGTTTTGATGCAGTGCAGGACCAAGTTGAAAAAATGAACACTCTATGAAGTTTGCAATGCGGACCGCGGTGCATTTTGTGCGGCCGCAAAGGCCTCAGTGCGGGGGCAACAATTCAATGCGGACCGCAGGGTTAATTGGTCAAAAATGAGGAGTCCCTGAAGTTTTCCACTGCGCTGCAATGCATTTTGTGCGGTCCGTGGTGGACCATTACGGCCGCATTGCATTTTTTGCGGTCCGTAATGGACATCTCCCCAGTACCTCTTATTTCTGGTTACTGCGGACCGCGGTGCCATTTTGTGCGGTCCGTGGTGGGTAGGTGAGATGGGCCCCAATTCCCTTTTCTATAAATAGGACCTTAGGCCCTCATTTCAAACTTTTCGACCCTTTGCTCTCTAATCATGAACAAATTTCTGTTCACACAAGCCCTAATTGCACGATTTCAGTCAGTCACTGTCAATCATCTGTGTTGCATCTCACTAACTGGTAATATTAATTTTTTTATAGTTTTTAACTTTGTTATTTTCTTTTAATTATCTAGTTTTTCTTCTTTTCTTCCCATTTTCTTTCAATTCTGTATCGTAGGTTTGTTTAATCATGCTGGGATTAGGGTTAATTAGTGATAACTACGGTTTAAACATCTAAGGAATTAATAATATATGATTCTAGGCTTAAATTGAGAAAAATTTGAACCCTAGGTTGGTATTGCTGTTGAGTGCTTACCGCGGACCGCGGTGGATTTTGTGCGGTCCGCAGTGCTTTTGTGCGGTCCACAATGCTATTTTGTGCGGACTGCAGTGGTGAAACTTCTGAAAGCTGATAATTGAGGACCACGACCGTGATGGATTTTGTGCGGTCCGCGGTGCCTCAATACGGACCGCAATACATTTTGTGCAGTCCGCAGTGCCTAGAATCAGAGAGTGGATAGTCTGATCCCCACCTCAGTGTGGACCGCAGTGCATTTTGTGTAGTCCGCAGTAGCTTCTTTGCTGCCGCACTTTATTTTGTGCGGTCCGCGGTCTGCAATTCTAACTGTCTGTAATTTTATTCTGCAATGTTTCATCCGTTGTTGAGATACTAACAAGAATAGAATGTATTCTCTTTGTAGATCTTGGTGAAATCAAGAGGCAGAGGCAATAAATAGAAAGGGAAAGGAGAGTCCCTCCAGGGGAGGGGACGAGGCATGATTAGATTGACCTCGCAAGCTTGGCAAGCCATCAAAAACACCAGAAAGATCATAAGGGCTGCTAATAGAGCTATTAACCACTTGGGGAGTGAGTATGTGCCCTCCTAGGAGGCGTCCAACTCAGACTCCGTGCCAGAATAAGTTCCAGACTGGCCGAAGAGGAACAAATTGAGGGATACACCTCCGGGCTCTCCTACTTCCCAAGCATAAGTGCATATATCTTCTGAGTCGTCTGAGGGATCAGTTGTAGGTAGTGACAATGTATATTCTACCTCACCTACAACTTCACTATCCAGGGAGGATCTCGTAGAAGAAGAAGGAGAAGAAGTAAGAGGGGGTGAGCCCCAAGTTGGAGGGGTGGAGAAAATCAGGAACCCGGAGGCATGGAAAGATAGGTTTGTGAGTGAAGTGGCCTACCACAAGTTCAGAGAATGGTGTCCCGAGAGGAAGTTAATACCTGAGCAAAAATTCATCACACGAGACCTTTTTGCCTCACAACCCCAATGTGTTGAGGTAGTTCAGAGAGAGAGCAGGCTGGGATTACTTCATAGGCCATGTGGAAGATGCCAATGAGCACTTAGTCAAGGAGTTCTACACCAATGTTGCCCACATAAAAAAGGGCACCACGGTGACTAATGTACGAAATCTGAAAGTGAAGTTTGATGGAAAAACTATAAATGACTACCTGGGCTTCCCGGAGGAGGATGAGACCTTATGCTTAGACAAGGTGGCTTTGGGGGAGGATTCCCGTACGTGGTTAGCTGAGTACTTGGCAATCCCAGGTACCATCCCAGCATGGTTGACAGTGGGGGTAAAAATTCTGAGGAGAACCCTTAACTTTGAAGCAAAAGGGTGGGAAACATTTGTTTGTAGTAGGCTAGACCCCACCACTCAAGACAACTTGCTTCCTATCTCCCGGGCTATATTGGTGGCATCGATAATGGCGGGGTACCCGATCAACATCGGGAATGTGATGTCCAGGGTAATTACACGGGTGGTGAATGAAAGTGATAGGTCCTACCCCTTCCCCCAATTTCCTGACCATGTACTTTTAGGATCTAGATGTGGAGAATAGGAGATTCGATGTGAAAGTAAAAGCAAAGGCACCATTCTCCTGGTATAGTACCAAGGGTCCTGACAACCCCAAGGACCCTAAGGGCAAAACCACTACTTCAACTAGCCAGTCTGAAGAGCCAGTAGTAGTAGTGGCTCCTACTTAGTCTCCTTCAGCCACACCAGACATGGCCCTAGGACCCTCCACTTCTACAGCTCCGTATATCCCCTCATCCACAACATATCCTTTGACTGCCCACCGATTGAGCCAGACCCTTGCCAGTATCAACAACTGGATGCAGATAACCACATCTAAGCTATCTGTTCTTTCTACTTTGGTGGCAGCCCAATCTGCACCTCCTCATCCACAGGTCCTACAGTCAGTGGAGGACACCCTCAAAGAGCTTATGGAGAACCAGAAGAAGCTCCTAGAGAACCAGTGTCACACCTCTTTTTTCCGCCCCCGCGAGGGGTGAAGGAGTTTTTCCAATTAAAGGACAATAGAAACGGGATTTGTTTATTTATTTCAGAGTTGCCACTTGGGAGATTTAGGGTGTCCTAAGTCACCAATTTAATCCCGAATCGAGGAAAAGAATGACTCTGTATTACAACCCGCGAACCAGAAATCCGGATAAGGAATTCAGTTAACCCGGGAGAAGGTGTTAGGCATTCCCGAGTTCCATGGTTCTAGCACGGTCGCTCAACTGTCATATTCGGCTTGTTTATCTGATTTTATACAATTATGAGCTCATGTGCAAGTTTTGACTTTTAACCGCTTTCATCATTATTATTATATATTTTTTCAAGAATTGCAACATCATGGAAATACATCTCCAACCACGTCACATCAATGCACCCGTGGTTGTTGGCACATTTCAACTCTGTTGAGATTTGGATTTGGGTCACATAAATGTGCACCCGAGTTTTAAGAAAATTAAATTATTAAAAGGCGTGCCTAAAGCGACTAGCGTATCATTTACTTTGGGTAGGGCCGTGAAATTTTGCTAAACGGTCCATCCCGAAGTCTAAGCAATTTTAAAGCAAATATTTACCGAGAGCCCCACAATTTTGTATTCTTATTCGGTGAGGCTCATCTCATTCTTATTTTTTAAAGGAATTTGCAACGTCATGGACATGCATCTCGGACCACGTCACAATCAATGTACCCGTGATTAGAGACACATTTCGACTCCGTTGAGATTTGGATTTGGGTCACATAAATGTGCACCCGAGTTTAAGAATGTAATTTAATTAAATCGCGTCTAAAGAGTCTAACGCGTTATTATCTTTGGGGAAGACAGTGAAATTCACTAAACAGTGCATCCCGAATTCTAAGTATTTATTATGACCAACTATTGAGGGCCCCGCAATTTGCATTTTTATTTGGCGAGGCTCGTCTCATTATTTATTTATTTTTTTTTAAAAAGATAATCTTAGAATGACTACATTTTTTTATTTTTCGTTTTTCTCTAAAATAAATGAAGAAAATGTCCTACTTTATTTACATACTTTCGAGTTATTATAGTTAAGTTTCGAAAGTGAGTCGTTTAAAGAGTTTACATGGGCAGCGCATAGAATGTTCTACATACAGACAGTAAAAGAAAGAAAAGACTACATTAAACTACAACTTCAAATCTTTCTCATTTTTTGCATTCATGTTTCGAGTAGCTTACAAGATGAACCAGTGTATCGTTTGTGTACCTGGTATTGTCAATACAAGAAGAAGAAGGTCAGCAAAGTAGTATGTAACACAACAACATAAAACAGCAGAAAGCCCAACACAGTAGCTTCAACACCTCAATCCAGAAATCCCAGCAACACGGAGAAAACTAGCGAAAATGGAGAAGAAAAATAGTGCGGAAATCTCTCTTTGTTTTTTCTTTCTAGATTTGAACTCTCTATGGTGTTCTTCCGCTCTCAATATTTCAAAAAATCTGGTTCTATCTTTTTTATTCTCTCCAAAATGAATTCTGTCCCTGTATATTCTATGTATCCAGAGTGTATATCGAGTGTATACCGCTCTCTCCGCCCCCTTTTTTTTTTCTTCTCTCTATCTAGTTTTTCCTCTTTTTTCCCACACATTTCTTCCTAAATTTTCTCTTCTATTTATAGCAAAATTTTCGGAATTTCCAGATTTGTTTTTTTATTATTTTATTATTTTTTAATTAAAAGAAATCTCACTTACAAATTGCTTTTATTTTTTTAGAAAACGAAATCCCACCATTATTTACTTTTATTTTTAAAATTCCAACTTTAATTACTTTTATCTTATTTAAAATTCCACTTTTTATTTTTTTAAAAGAGAATCTCACTTTATTTAACTTTTCTTTAAAAAAACAAACCACTATCTTTTCTTTTTCTTTTAAAAATGCTACTTTCAATTACTTTAAATTTTTTAAATTTTCAGATACCTTTATATTTATTTTTAGTTCCAACCTTCTTTTACTTTTTACTTTTTTAAAAATTTCCACAAAACTTTTTATTTTTTTAAATTTTCTACATTCTTTTACTTTTTTTTTTAAAAGAGAATTCCACCTATTTTTTTATATTTTTTTTATTCAATACTTCCCTTTTTCTTATTTTTTTAAATCATTCCCGATTTTTTTTAAAAAAAAAAAATATTTTCGGATTTTTTTATATAAAAAAAACAAAAAATAATAATAAAAATATTAATAGTGATAATTCAGCTTTTAATTTTTTTGGTATTTTTATCCTATAATAAAAAGTGTAATAAAGCTAAAATAATAGTAGGTTAAAACCCCCTAAAATATTTACATAAAAGAAGTGATAAAAAAATTAAATGTTGTCAAAAATTAGGTGTTCACAGCTGCCCCTCTTTGCTCGAAAACACGAAGAGCTTTCGGGCAAAGATAAAGTGAACAATGCGACTAATTTTTGATCATATCGTTATTCAAAATAGGAAGAAAATAAAAAAGGAAAGGCGCAACCGAGTCCTGGTTTTGGACAGCCTACATATCCCTGGTTATAAGGGAATCAGGTCGCGTGTAGTTCAGAAAGTTTTGGTAGCTGGGACTACCATGGGATTGCGATGTTACTGTTACTGCTGTTGCGTGCTGTTACCACTACTTTTCGATCTCCTTATTACACCATTGCTAGAAAGAAAACAAGAAGTTATACTAAGCTATGATCTATGAATTACAAAGATTTATTCTCGAGCTTGGTCATGTGATTGTTGTTGCCTTGTTGCTTTGTGTTTCCTCTGGTATTTCTTTACTTCTAGCTCGACTTGTGGTCTTCCTTCTGATTTCTGCTGGGGATTTTTGTTGTAACCCTCTGCTTTACTGACTTCAAACTTCAATGTATTCTCCTGTTCTACAAGTGGGCTCCTGACTCCACCTTGACTTTTGAAAGATGACACAACCTCCATTCTCCAGGTGGGCTCCTGACTTCTTCAACAATCTTGGAATTTAACGTCATTCCTCTCTTCAGGCGGGCTCCTGACTTCAATTTTAAAAATAAAATGCCATTCCTTTCTTTAGGTTGGCGAGATTTCAACAACTTTTAAAAATAAAACGTCTTTCCTCTCTTCAGGCGGGCTCCTGATTTCAACAACAACTTTGAAAAATAATTCCTTTCTTTAGTTGGCGATATTTCAACAACTTTTAAAAATAAAACGCATTTCCTCTCTTCAGGCGGGCTCCTGATTTGAACAACAACTTTGAAAATAAACGTCATTCCTCTCTTCAGGCGGGCTCCTGACTTCAACAACAACTTTGAAAATGAACGTCATTCCTTTTGCTAGGTTGGCGAGATTTTAACAACTTTTTTTAAAAAAAAATAAAAATAAAACGTCATTCCTCTCTTCAGGCGGGCTCCTGATTTCAACAACTTTTAAAAATAAAACGACATTCCTCTCTTCAGGCGGGCTCCTGATTTCAACAACAACTTTGAAAATAATCGCCATTCCTCTCTTCAGGCGGGCTCCTGACTTCAAACAAACAACTTTTAAAACAAGCGTCATTCCTCTCTTCAGGCGGGCTCCTAACTTCAACTTTTAAAATAAACGCCATTCCTCTCTTCAGGCGGGCTCCTGACTTCAACAACAACTTTAAAAATAAAATGCCATTCCTTTCTTTAGGTTTGCGAGATTTCAACAACTTTTAAAATAAAACGCCTTTCCTCTCTTCAGGCGGGCTCCTGACTTCAACAACTTTAAAAATAAAATGCCATTCCTTTCTTTAGGTTGGCGAGATTTCAACAACAACTGAACATTGATAATCTTAAGAAAACTAAAAAATGACTCCCTTTTTTTCAATTTCAAACTTCTTTTTTTTTCAAATTATCCGACAAAGATTTTATTATATTATCTTGGGAGAAAAATTCCATCGGACCAAGATTTTGACTCTAGGAGATAAATCGTCAAACTAGGTCCATTTTGTTGTGATCTTAGGAGAAAGATTCATCGGATTAAGATTTGATATCTTAGGAGAAAATTTCATCGGACTAAGATTTCTATCTTAGGAGAAAAATTCATCGGACTAAGATTTGGTATCTTAGGAGAAAATTTCATCGGACTAAGATTTGATATCTTATCTTGGGAGAAAAAATTCCATCGGACCAAGATTGTGACTCTAGGAGATAAATCGTCAAACTAGGTCCATTTTGTTGTGATCTTAGGAGAAAGATTCATCGGACTAAGATTTTATTATATTATCTTGGGAGAAAAATTCCATCGGACCAAGATTTTGACTCTAGGAGATAAATCGTCAAACTAGGTCCATTTTGTTGTGATCTTAGGAGAAAGATTCATCGGACTAAGATTTGATATCTTAGGAGAAAATTTCATCGGACTAAGATTTCTATCTTAGGAGAAAAATTCATCGGACTAAGATTTGGTATCTTAGGAGAAAATTTCATCAGACTAAGATTTGATATCTTATCTTGGGAGAAAAAATTCCATCGGACCAAGATTGTGACTCTAGGAGATAAATCATCAAACTAGGTACATTTTGTTGTGATCTTAGGAGAAAGATTCATCAGACTAAGATTTGATATCTTAGGAGAAAATTTCATCGGACTAAGATTTCTATCTTAGGAGAAAAATTCATCGGACTAAGATTTGGTATCTTAGGAGAAAATTTCATCGGACTAAGATTTGATATCTTATCTTGGGAGAAAAAATTCCATCGGACCAAGATTGTGACTCTAGGAGATAAATCGTCAAACTAGGTCCATTTTGTTGTGATCTTAGGAGAAAGATTCATCGGACTAAGTTTTCTATCTTAGGAGAAAAATTCATCGGACTAAGATTTGATATCCTAGGAGAAAAATTCATCGGACTAAGATTTGATATCTTAGGAGAAAATTTCATCGGACTAAGATTGTATCGGAAGGGAAATTCATCAGATTAGGACTTTTTATCCTAAGAGGAAAATGTAAAGATCAATGATTTGAGAAACTTACCTTTGTAATTTCTTCTTTTCTTTTCTTTTTCCTTTGCGCTGCTTTGTTCTTGCTTGCTGGGGATAATACCATTGGGGTAGTCTCCTTTCTTCCCCTCCTTCAATTTTTTTTATTTTTTTTATTTTCTCTCAACACTGCTGGGGATAAAAGTGTTATCTTCTTGGGATAACGTTGTTGAGGATAACGCTGCTGGGTAATTGTATCCCTTCAAATCGATGCTTCATTCTTCTAGAAGCTGCTGGGGATGATAACGGCTTTTGCTTTTTCTAAACACCAGTTTCATCTCTTTAGTTCTGTCCGCTGGGGATACAACTCCTTTTATTAAAACTCATTATTTTCTTTCTTTCAACACTGCTGGGGATAACATCGGTTCAAAGACCACTTCCCTTGAGGCTGGTGTTATCTTTATTCTTCCTTGAATGGGTACCTGACTTCCAGAAAATTTTCTAAACGAAAGGAAAATTTTCTGCCCCAGTTTGACAATCTCCCTTATGGCATGCATTTCCGACATCAATGCCATTTCCTTTACCTGTTTCAAATCAAACAAAATTTGTTAGTTTAAAGCGCGGTAGTTGGTTGTGATACTCCTACTGGGGATGGCTTTCCCTTTCTCCTTCCTTGCTCTGCGTTCCACAACTTGTTGGGGATGATATTATTTGCTGGGAATGATCCCTTTCTGAAGGGGATATCCCTCTTCTTTTGTGGCATAGTTCGGAAACTGTCATTTTCCCGACCTTTTAGTCTTGCATGAATTTCCTGAATCATGCTCATTGCTCTCCTTGATTTGTCCACGGGCCTTAGCCTTGAGGTTTATAACCTTTGATTTTGGCAAGGGTATCCCTCTTGACACTCGTAAATCCTTTTGTCATTTCCCTTTTGCTGGGGATATCTTTTTTTGACATTGGCCTCGCGCTTGTTCCTTGCTGACTATACCACTTGGATGTACTAGTCAGATCTCATCTTGCATAATTGGAAAGCTGATGGCCTATTTTGAAGTCATTTCCCACTGCTTCTGACCAAACAGACTCTACTAGGGAATTTTCCATGAAAGGAGAAAGATAAACAAAAGGGGAACCAAATAAAAGACAAAGGAAAAAGATGACTCTTTAACAAAAGAAACTATAAATAAAAGCATATCAAACGCTGATACCGACTCTAATAATCATGACATGCACATGTGGCCTATCCTCTGCCGTCAATCGTCTTTCAATCTTCACTTGGAGATTCCCCATCTGATTCTTAATCTTATTCGACTTGTAGTGCCCGAAGGGTTTTCACTATCAAGCCTCTCTCATTTTGGTTTTTTTCTCTCAGCTTTCATCGCCTTATGGTGTCCGTAAAGACTTTCACCGATAAGACTCTCTCATTTGTATCACTTTCCAGCTGGGGATTTGGAGTGTTGCCGGTATGACTCTTTCTGCTGGAGATTAGAGTCCTTTCTATTGTGGAACAGAGTGTTATGTTCACCGGTAAGACTCTCATTTATCTGACTTGGCATCTTTTGAAGACTGATCAGAAGGTCTTTCTTTGGACCGTAATGTGGGTTTTGGATAGGCTAGAAAAAAGGGTATTAAAGGCTCAAAAACAAAATAAACTTGGGGTTCAAAATTACAACCTTCGAAACCATATTTGCTCACCACAAGCGCAACCCTTGCCCCAGTTTCTTGCTTGGGGATTTTTTATTTATTTTTAATTTTATTACACCATGCACATTATGCACATTATGACCATTATGGCCATTATGACCGAGTCATGAGGTGCCTACGTATCCTCTTTGAGGAATCAGGTCAAACGTAGTTCCCACTTCCTCTGTTTTCTTCTGACTTTTTTTTTATCATTTTTCTTTTATTTTCTCTTTTTCTTTTCTTTTCTTATCTTTTATGTTTCTACTCTTTTCTACTGATTCCGAAAGAGGGGTATGAAAGAAAACAATAAGGCTCAAAGGGTTAACGAAGGATAAAGTGTTTAGGTAGCAGAACAAAATGCCTTCGTCATTCCAATCTCCAAAACACGCCAAGTACAAACAACACAATTAAACAAACCGCCGAAAACATTGGTAACATCTTTTGATTGCACCAGAGAACCATATCCACACATAACATCGTTGGACAACACTCTCATTTACTTACCCCAATTTCTCATGGTTTGGGTTTCAAATGATCTCAAACCATTCTTATTTCCTTTAAACGTTCTGATCACCTTTCCGAGGTTTTATGATTAACTTTTAAGATTAGGCCCAAACTGTGTGCGCATGTCATGTCACGAGAATCGGCGCTGAACAAAAATGATAAAAGGACTAAACAAAAAGATGACTGGAAATAATAAAAGACCGGATTTGCTTTAGACTACCGGTGGAATGGTTTGAATAACAAGACAAACAAAACAAACCAGAATAAAATCCTGAAACAAACTGGACAAAACTTAAACAAACCGATATGACAAATGGAAAGATAAGAAAGTTTGACACAAGACAATATCCGGACTACAACCCTAAGAATAATCCGGTCAACAGAAATGACAACAAAATAAGCCACCACAAGCTTCTCTCTTGCTAACCAAGGAATGGAGCGTCCTCCCACTTTATCAAAACTGGCATCTTAGCCACTGAGCTTCGCATCAATACTGCCAAGACCATTACCAGCTTCAATATCATCAACCTCCGTCAACAAGTCCCCAATAGGATTCGAGTGCTTCTGTTATCAGGCCTGATCCCCGCAGAGTATGTATCATGAGGTGCAAGTAAAGGATTCTGCGCGATATTCTGGGTGTCATTGTCCGGCTTACCACAAACCAACCACCTTAGATTTCTTTGCGAAACAAACAGGTTAGAATGGACTCAGTCGGTCCTTATTATTAACATCTTTTTTTTCTTTTTTTTTTCATTTTTTTTCATTTTTTTTCCTTTTGTGGTTGAATCTTATGGAGATTGCCTACGTATCATGACCCCGCATGAATCAGACCTTGCGTAGTTCGGACCAATAAAAGATAAACAATAATAAATATTTTTTTCAATTTTCATATTAAAACAAACTGGGTTTCAAAGGTTTGAAGATGACCTACAAACTCGAAAATCAAACAACCCACCTATTCTAATCAAAAGATTTACAAATTTCAAAACAAATGGCCAGCTTCCTTTCTCCGTTTGACAAATGCAACCAAACGGTTATTTTTGCAAATGTGGCCCCTTCCAAATTTCACATGAATTTTGAGGCCGGAGAGGATTATTTTATGACACTTTACAAACTTGTCCATTCTTTTACGAAAATAACCTTTCGACAACTGAAAGATACTCTAAGGCTATTTCGGCAAGAACGGTTTAAGACGCGGCCAAAGCTGGCTCGGCTTATTTTTGACTAAAAATCCAAACGGTATTCACCTGACCGCTGACTCTTTTTTTTCCAAATTATAATAAAAACCTGGTGTTGCAAACACGGCCCTTCAGCGTCTCGGGGACGAAGATTTTTAAGGCTGTGTGGGTCAACTGGACCAAATCTTAAAAATGACCCAAAAGGTGGCTGTTTATGCAAAGTCAGCCTTCCGGCGTCCCTTTCGGGAACATTCGGCTATGTCTTGACAAAACAATATCACCCGACTTATTCATGACAAAATTAAAATTTTGACATTTTTTTTTGTTTAATTATTTGTTTTTGGCTATTTTAGCAAAAGGTGGGGTTGGACCCGATGAGGGTTGCCTACGTATCTCACATCCGGTGAGAATCAAACCCGCGTAGTTCGGGCCATTAACTTAACTATTTTAAATTTTTTTTCATTCATTTTTTGGTAGCAAATATCAAAACCACTTTCAAAGCACCCTTCTTTTCCTTTTCGATTTTGGGCATTTTCATAAATAAAAAAAATATTGTAAAAATAGGACCCCTTTTTTACATTTTCATTTTCTATGGCAAGATAAACTATTTTCCCTTTTTTTTTTGAAAACAAAATAGAATAGCGACCCTTTTTTTTTGAATTTTTCCTTTGCTTTTAATAAAACAAACTAATAAGACATTTTTTTTTCATTTTCTCAAAATTTCGGCAGAGTTTTGACAGTATTTGGGCATTGGGTTTTTTTCAAAAATAAACAATCAATTCCCTAACCGCTATTTCTTTTTTTTTTTTCTCTTTTTTTTTTCGATTTCACAATATTCCTAATATTCAAAAGTCGGTCAACACACAAGTCCAAATCAAATAAATGCGCAAGTAGCAGCAAGCAAGATGCATCAGGATGGTCATTTTCATTTTTGGTGTACCTGTCCTAGACAGACCCAACCCCTGTGTTGAGCCTCCAAAGTCAGATGCACGTGATGCAAACAAACGTTCCTACTAGGGATCCGGCATGAAGCTGAGTTATTCTAAATTCATAACCTCGGCATTTGTTCTAGACCTGGCTTACCCAAACGGACAGCTTGAGCCGAAGTAGGGGCAACGTACCGGGAGCACGAAAGTCTACCCGGCCTAGTTACTTGTCCCAACTTCGTCTTATTTGGTATGACTTCTAACAGAAAGGTGGTCCACGCGCACGTGTGCACCATAAATTCAGAAGACTCAGAAGGAAGGAGGGTTTCGTAGCAGTTTTATATACACAATTCAGATAATATTAAAGCGGTAAAAAGCAACATTTAGCACATTAAGCATGAATACGTAAAAAAAATCCGATAACAAACAAAGCCAACCAAAACAGTTATTTTAAGCTCGAATTCTTGAACCCTGAACCAGAGATTCTGGCTTCGGTCCCTAGCAGAGTCGCCAGAGCTGTCACACCTCCTTTTTCCGCCCCCGCGAGGGGTGAAGGAGTTTTTCCAATTAAAGGACAATCGAAACGGGATTTGTTTATTTATTTCAGAGTCGCCACTTGGGAGATTTAGGGTGTCCCAAGTCACCAATTTAATCCCGAATCGAGGAAAAGAATGACTCTGTATTACAGTCCGCGAACCAGAAATCCGGATAAGGAATTCAGTTAACCCGGGAGAAGGTGTTAGGCATTCCCGAGTTCCGTGGTTCTAGCACGGTCGCTCAATTGTCATATTCTGTTTGTTTATCTGATTTTATACAATTATGAGCTCATGTGCAAGTTTTAACTTTTAACCGTTTTCGTCATTATTATTATATATTTTTTCAAGAATTGCAACATCATAGAAATACATCTCCAACCACGTCACATCAATGCACCGGTGATTGTTGGCACATTTCAACTCTGTTGAGATTTGGATTTGGGTCACATAAATGTGCACCCGAGTTTTAAGAAAATTAATTATTAAAAGGCGTGCCTAAAGCGACTAGCGTATCATTTACTTTGGGTAGGGCCGTGAAATTTTGCTAAACGGTCCATCCCGAAGTCTAAGCAATTTTAAAGCAAATATTTATCGAGGGCCCCACAATTTTGTATTCTTATTCGGTGAGGCTCATCTCATTCTTATTTTTTAAAGGAATTTGCAACGTCATGGACATGCATCTCGGACCACGTCACAATCAATGTACTCGTGATTAGAGACACATTTCGACTCCGTTGAGATTTGGATTTGGGTCACATAAATGTGCACCCGAGTTTAAGAATGTAATTTAATTAAATCGCGTCTAAAGAGTCTAACGCGTTATTATCTTTGGGGAAGGCAGTGAAATTCACTAAACAGTCCATCCCGAATTCTAAGTATTTATTATGACCAATTATTGAGGGCCCCGCAATTTGCATTTTTTATTTGGCGAGGCTCGTCTCATTATTTATTTATTTTAAAAAAAAAAGATAATCTTAGAATGACTACATTTTTTTATTTTTCGTTTTTCTCTAAAATAAATGAAGAAAATGTCCTACTTTATTTACATACTTTCGAGTTATTATAGTTAAGTTTCAAAAGTGAGTCGTTTAAAGAGTTTACATGGGCAACGCATAGAATGTTCTACATATAGACAGTAAAAGAAAGAAAAGACTACATTAAACTACAACTTCAAATCTTTCTCATTTTTTGCATTCATGTTTCGAGTAGCTTACAAGATGAACCAGTGCATCGTTTGTGTACCTGGTATTGTCAATACAAGAAGAAGAAGGTCAGCAAAGTAGTAAGTAACACAGCAACATAAAACAGCAGAAAGCTCAACACAGTAGCTTCAACACCTCAATCCAGAAATCCCAGCAACACGGAGAAAACTAGCGAAAATGGAGAAGAAAAATAGTGCGGAAATCTCTCTTTGTTTTTTCTTTCTAGATTTGAACTCTCTATGGTGTTCTTCCGCTCTCAATATTTCAAAAAATTTGGTTCTATCTTTTTTATTCTCTCCAAAATGAATTCTGTCCCTGTATATTCTATGTATCCAGAGTGTATATCGAGTGTATACTGCTCTCTCCGCCCCCTCTTTTTTTCTTCTCTCTATCTAGTTTTTCCTCTTTTTTCCTACACATTTCTTCCTAAATTTTCTCTTCTATTTACAGCAAAATTTTCGGAATTTTCAGATTTGATTTTTTATTATTTTATTATTTTTTAATTAAAAGAAATCTCACTTACAAATTGCTTTTATTTTTTAAAAAACGAAATCCCACCTTTATTTACTTTTATTTTTAAAATTCCAACTTTAATTACTTTTATCTTATTTAAAATCCCACTTTTTATTTTTTAAAAGAGAATCTCACTTTATTTAACTTTTCTTTAAAAAAACAAACCACTATCTTTTCTTTTTCTTTTAAAAATGCTACTTTCAATTACTTTAAATTCTTTAAATTTTCAGATACCTTTATATTTTTTTTAATTCCAACCTTCTTTTACTTTTTACTTTTTTAAAAATTTCCACAAAACTTTTTATTTTTTTAAATTTTCTACATTCTTTTACTTTTTTTTTTAAAAGAGAATTCCACATATTTTTTTTTTATATTTTTTTTTATTCAATACTTCCCTTTTTCTTATTTTTTTAAATCATTCCCGAAATTATTATTTTTGTTTTAAAAAAATATATATATATTTTCTGATTTTTTTATATAAAAAAACAAAAAATAATAATAAAAATATTAATAGCGATAATTCAGCTTTTAATTTTTTTGGGTATTTTTATCCTATAATAAAAAGTGTAATAAAGCTAAAATAATAGTAGGTTAAAACCCCTAAAATATTTACATAAAAGAAGTGATAAAAAAAATTAAATGTTGTCAAAAATTAGGTGTTCACAACCAGAAGAAGCTCCTGGAGAACCAGAAGAAGCTCCTGGAGAAACAACAATTAATATTGGACGTTGTGGGTTCACACAGAAAGGCATTGAAGGATTTGGCCAAAGAAACTAAGAAACTGAGGAAGACTCGGGCATCCAAGGAGTCGGTGAAAGAGTTGAGAGTGGAGGTGGAGAGGTTGAAGGAGGATCACTTGCCTTTGGACCTTCTATTGCATGACCCGGCTCCAGCAGCCCAACCTGAGCCAGAGTAGGAGGCAGAGAGGCCACCCAAGAGGAAGAGGGTGATTCCCCATACGGATGATGCTGTTATAGAGTTGGAGGACCTGCATGGAGGCTCATCTAGCCAGCCCCAGATTCCAGTACAGGCCCAGGACTCAATATAGGCCCAGGTCCCAGTGGAGACACAGATTATAGGGAGCCAGTCACAGGTTCCCTAGCAGACCGAGGATCTAGGGACCTAGACTCAGGATCCTATGCAGACAGAGCGCCAATAGGGAGTTTCGTTTTCCTCTTTTTCTTTTCTTGTGCTTATTTTGGTTAGTTAGCATTGAGGATAATGCTAGCTTTCATTTGAGGGGGTAGCCCTATTTGGATGACTGTATATATGACATTACTTTTTTTATGCATTCTTTTTACCTTTGGTATGTACATAATTTTATTATTTTATTGCACTTTTCATATTTTTTACTTTTGGTCTGTATATAAAGTTACGTTCTAATATATATATTTCCCTATTATATATTCGACAAAATCCCCTCTTGTATATGTTTATTTTACTTTCCGCATTTTTCCTTTCATAGCTTTTTATTTTCTTTTTGTAGCTTCTTGTTTTGAGTTTTTACGTACAATAAGCCTTTGGTTTCTTAATGCCATGGTTCTTTCCAAAGGTAGAATTTGTGTGAACCAGGTGGCTCTTCTTGATGTTGGATGGCATGATAACCTTCTTAAGGGTTTGAGTTTATTTTCTTTTGCTTTTTGTGTAAATAGTAGCTAGTGAGTAATGGTGCCTCAAGCAAAGCTTCACTTGGGCCTAACACATTTGCCTTTGATCCTATGGTCAAAAACAAAGTGTTGTGTATAAGATGGTGAAAGTTGTGACCTTGAGACTCTTATGTTGGACGATAATCATCAAGTGGTTTTTGCGAACCATTATGTTGCTAAATTATTAGCTAAGGTCGTTATGGGCCCCCGACTCTGTCTCTTTAGCAATCCAATAGCTTGTGTGGTGAGAATTTGAATTGCAAGTCCAAGTCCTGAGCCATCAGTCTAGAACTTGCCCTGAATGTTTGTCTAGGCAAAATCCTAAGTGTAATTTGACTTGAGATGTGATTATAGGCTCTCCTTGGTCCGAATGATATCTTGAACACTTCCATAGATTACCAATGATAATATCCCTAGTTAACCCTTTTGAGCCATAAACCTTTTTCTTTCACAAAACCACGATACAAGCCTTTACCCGTTCTAAAAATACCCTCTCTTGGCACCCTATACTTCCTTAGCACAAGGCAAAAGCATAAGTTTGGGGGGAAGAGATGAGGAATGCAACAAAGTGGTAAAAAGATACAAAATGAAGAAAAAGGAAAGGTGATGAAAAAGAAAGAAAATCAAAAAGACAAAAAGAATGATCAATGTAAAAAAATGAAGGGATTCAATAAAAGTAAAAAGATGAAAGGTGTGGAAAGTTGAGAAAGGAGAAAAATGTTTGAAATGAACAAGAAAGAGTGACCGTGTCTCTCTCTATCCCCTTAGAAAGAAGTTAAATGACTTAAAAAATCAAGAGAATATGTGCCAAAATAAAGCAAATTGAAGTGCAAAAGGGAAGATGGAACCTACTTAGACCAACTATTTCCTACCCTGTACCAAAAGCCTTCACTATATCTCCACAAAAGCCCTATATGATCTTGAGTTGAATGAAGCTTACATTAGTGGTGACTCACATAAAGGGCAAGCTTATGGTACTTAGAGCCGGATTTGTGACTTTTCTTTGAGAGAGATGAGTGTATTTCCACTATCCTCGTTCTAAGTGCTACAATCTAAAAGTGAGGTTTTCTTAGGGAAAGTTGAGGATGTGTGAGTTTGGGTTCCACAATGACCAAAGTAGTAGAAAGAGTTTCCCTTGGTGGGTTGAGTCAATTCTTGATGCTCTTGTGTCGCACTAAAACCATGGTGCTTAGAAGGCCGAATTTGTTAATGATTCATTTGAATTGAGGGCAATTGTTAGTCCCAATTGATGCTAGAAGAGGTCAATTTAGGTCAGCTAAATTTTTTTGGATTTACTCCTAGGGAGGTGGGTTTTATTTGTTTGCTTGAGGAAAAGCAAAAGCTTAAGCTTGGGGGGAGCTGATAACCAGGTATTATGGTTCATTTTACACTCCTTCTTACTTGAGTTTTGATTAAAAATGTGTACAAAATAGTCCCAAGTAATTTTGAGTAATTTTAGAGTAGTTTTATCATTGAATCTTCAAGTATTAACTTGTAATTAAATCTTATGGGTTTTTCTTCATCCATTCTCAGTTTTCTTTTATTATTATGAGTAGCTAGACCCATTAGCTAGGGTTGTGGCTCAACCCTACTGTGGGTATTTGATGGGTTTTGAGTTTTAAGGCTTGAATGTCTATGGATGTTTGATATTTGGACTAATTTATGTTTTCCATGTTGAATGGTTGCAAACACTAATTTGTACCTATTTGACTAGGGTTCTTCTTGAGAAAGAGAACTTGAGTCTAGGAAAATTAGTCCAACAAGGAATTGGGGCGTATTCAAGAGATTGATAGCCCCAATTAAAGGGTTAAACATAGAGACAGTAATACCCGACTTGAACCTAAATTGCTTGCACAAATTATCATACCCAATTGGTCTTGAGAAAGTCACTTAGGGCAAAATCACTCAACCTACCGAGAGGTATAGAGTAAGAAGTTTCGTGCATTGGTTATACCGTAATCCCCAATATGACATTCTTGTCTTAGACTCGAGAACCCGTCAAGTATCTACCTAGGAGAAAGTCACTTCCCTAGTGCCTTCTTAACTATTTAGACAACCTTTCAAGTTACTTACTCTTAGCTTAACTTAGTTTAATTTAGCATCTTATTAGCATAATATTAGAAGTAATCAAAAGACCAATGATATTTTAAAGAGTAATTAAGAGCAATTACACATCTCTAGTTTAGATAGGAATCCAATTCCCGCTTCTAGCTCCCTATGGATTCGATCCTGACCATCTTGGGTAAAAGTTGCTTCGACCACTCTCGCTACTTTGTAGTGGTGTATGGTTGGCTTCGATCAGCCATGAATTGTTCACTGAGGGATTCGTAGGCCATGAAATGATGTTCTCAGGCCATGAAGATGGTGCCTCTGAACCATGGCGCCTTTGAATAATGATATGCAAATTTGAGAGATCCTCAGGCCATCACATGACGTCTTCCGGCTATGAGGATGAAGCCTTTAGACTATGACGCCTTTGGAAAAATTGCTAATATTTTAGCCCATGAGATGCAATAATATGATGTTAACAAGACAAGGCTTAGTCTTATGAAATGGAGAGCAGAGCCTAGCCCGACAGAAGGGCAAATAGATAGTACCGGAAGAGAGCAACACTTATGCAAGGAGGGACAATACTTAGTCCTATGCAAATAGAAGGCAATGGTTAGCCTTATGCAAATATAGAGGCAGGGCTTAGCCTCATGCAAGATTCAGGACAAGGTTTAGTCCAATGCAAATGGAAGGCAGTGCTTAGACTTATGCAAATATGGAGGCAGGGCTTAGTCCTATGCAAATGGAAGCCAGTGCCTAGCCTGATGTAAGATGCGAGATAGGGCTTAGTCCCTTGCAAATAGAAGGCAGTGCTTAGCCTTATGCAAATATGGAGGCAGGGCTTAGCCTCATGTAGGAAGCGGGACAGGGCTTAGTCCCATGCAAATGTAAGGCAGTGCTTAGCCTTATGCAAATATGAAGGCAGGGCTTAGCCTCATGCAGGATGCGAGATATGTCTTAGTCCCATGCAAATGAAAGGCAGTGCTTAGCCTTGTGCAAATATGGAGGCAAGGTTTAGCCTCATGCAAGATGCTGGACAAGGCTTAGTCCCATGCAAAAGGAAGGCAGCGCTTAGCCTTATGCAAACATGGAGGCAGGGCTTAGCCTCAAATAGGGTTTGGGATAGGGATTGGTCCCATGCAAGTGAAAGGCAAAGCTTAGCCTTATACAAATGTTGAGGCAGCGCTTAGCCTCGTGCAAGATGCGGGACATGGCTTAGTCCCATGTAGATAGAAGGCAATGCTTAGACTTATGCAAATATGGAGTCAACGCTTAGCGTCATGCAAGATGCAGGACAGGGCTTAGTCCCATACAGATAGAAGGCAGTGCTTAGCCTTATGCAAATATGGAGGTAGGGCTTAGCCTCATGCAAGATGCGGGACATGGCTTAGTCCTATGCAAATGGAATAGCAAATAAGGGTAAAATATTTCTTAGCTGGGGATATATTCGGTGTTCTGTGGCCCGTTTGAAAGTGATTTTGCTTTGTGTATATATTTACGAATGCTATTTCTATGTCAGATGTGCCTGCATTTAAAGAAAAATTGTAAGTTTTGTGAGGGGGAGGTTGGTTCGTGCCTTTATCCGCTGGCCTTGCCTTATTTGAGTTTCCCTGGGTAACACCTTACTGTTACGAAAATAGAGTTTTTGAAAATATGCAACTATTGATAAAAATAGAGTCATTTTAGAAACATAGTGAAATATCAAGTAGTTTTAGATGAACTAGTGACTATAACACATTTCAGAGACATTGCAGCTTTCTCGTGTTAGAATTTTGAGGGTCCTCCTCAAAATTTTGCCCCAGTTTGGTAGATGATCCTTCGGCTTTTTGCGAGCAACGAACTCGTTGATCCTTCTTCGGAATTTTGAGAATCCTTCTCAAAATTATGCCCTAGTTTCTTAACCAATTTTTGATTTTCTGGCATGCAATGGCATTGGCTGGACTTGCTCCGAAATTTTGAGGGTCCTCCTCAAAATTCTGCCCCAGTTTCTGATCTTGGGGAAATGAAAATTTTATTATGAGATGACCGAACCCACATGGCTGCCTACGTATCCCCTCTTAAATGGGAATCAGGTCAAGCGTAGTTCAATTACATCAGATGAAGAAATGTAAGTAGTCTAAACATAGTATCTCTTGACTGCATCTGAATTGATTGGTTTTGGCCAGACTTCTCCATCCATTTCTGCAAGTATGAGTGCTCCTCCTATTAGCACCCTATAAACCATATAAGGACCTTACCAGTTGGGAGAGAATTTCCCTTTGGCTTCATCTTGATATGTGAAGATTTTCAGTACCAACAGTCCTGGTGCAAACTGTCTTGGCTTGACCCTTTTGTTGAAAACTCTGGACATTCTGTTCTAGTAAAGTTGACCATGACATACTGCGTTCATCCTTTTTCCATCTATAAGGGCCAATTGCTCATAGCGGCTCCATATCCATTTTGCATCACAGATTACGACTTCCTGTATGATCCTTAAAGAAGGGACTCTACCTCGGCTGGGATGATAGCTTCGATACCATAAACCAACATGTAGGGAGTTGCCCCAGTTAATGTGGGAACTGTAGTGCGACATCCCAACAAAGCAAAGAGTAGTTTCTCGTACCATTGTTTGTGGTTTTCTACCATCTTCCTTAGTATCTTCTTGATGTTTTTTGTTGGCGGCTTCTACGGCTCCATTCATCTTAGGTCTATAGGTTGTGGAATTTTTGTGCTTAATTTTGAAAGTTTCACACATGACTTTCATCAGATCACTATTGAGATTGGCGGCATTATCAGTAACAATCGATTCGGGAAATCCAAATCAGCAAACAATACGATCTGAGTGTGGTTTGCATGCTCTAGATATTCTCCTTTTGCCAGATACTCCTTGATGTCATGGAAACAGTCAATGGCTAATAGAATAAACTTGTGCCTGTTTGAAGCCGTGGGCTCGATAGGACTAATGACATCCATTCCCCAGGCAACGAATGGCTAAGGTGAGCTTGTGGCATTGAGCTCATTTGGCGGCACTTTTATCATATCGGCATGCACTTGACATTGGTAATATTTGCAGACATACTGGACGCAGTCTGTCTCCATAGTCATCCAAAAGTAACCGGCCCTAAGTATCTGGGCCAGGACAAAACCATTCATATGCGGGCCGCAGGTACCATCATGTATCTCCTCAAGTAGCTTAGAAGCCTTTTTTGCGTCGACACATCTTAGCAATCCCAAATCAGGAGTTCTTCTATACAATTTTCCTCCGCTGTGGAAAAAGTGATTGGACAATCTCCGAAGTGTGTGTTTCTGAGTGTGGTTTGCATGTTCCGGATATTCTCCTTTTGCCAAATACTCTTTGATGTCATGGAACCAAGGTTTTCCATCTGTTTCTTCTTCAAGGTGGGCACAATACGCCGGTTGATTATGAATTCTCACTAGGATGAGATCAATGAAATTCTTGTCCGGATGCTGTATCATAGATGACAAGGTGGCCAATGCATCGACAAACTCATTCTGAATTCTAAGCACATGCCAAAACTCTATCTTTGTGAACCTCTTTCTCAATTCATGTACATGGTGCAGATATGGAAATATCTTGGAATTCTTGGTGGCCCACTCTCCTTGTACCTGGTGCACAAGAAAATATGAATCACCTATTACCAGCAACTCCTGAATATTCATGTCGATTGCCATGCTGAGCCCTAGTATGCAAGCTTCATACTATGCCATGTTGTTGGTGCAGGGAAATCTGAGTTTAGTAGATACCGGATAATGTTGACCTGTTTTTGATACCAAAACCGATCCAATGCCCACTCCTTTGAAATTTACAACTCCATTGAAGAACATCCTCCAACCATCTTATGCTTCAGTAATGTCCTCTCCTACGAATGACATCTCTTCATCAGGAAAATACATTTTTAGGGGTTCGTATTCTCCTCCCATCGGATTTTCAGCGTGATGGTCTGTCAATGCTTGTGCTCTTACCGCCTTTTGAATTACATAGACGATATCAAACTCACTCAACAATATCTTCCAATTGGCTAACTTCCCAATTGGCATGGGTTTCTGAAATATGTATATCAAAGGGTCCATCTTGGATATGAGGTATGTGGTATAGGCACAAAATTAATGCCTCAACTTCTGGGCCGTCCAGGTCAAAACACAGCAAGCGCATTCCAACAGAGAGTATCGTGCTTCATAAGGTGCGAATTTCTTACTTAGGTAGTATATGGCTTGCTCCTTTCTCCTTGTCTCGTCATGTTGTCCCAGAACACATCCGAAGGCTCCATACAATATAGATAGATAGAGTAGCAAAGGCCATCCTAGCTTTGGCGGGACCAAGACAGGTGGTGTGGACAAGTACTCATTGATTTTGTCGAAATCTTTCTGACAATCCTCGGTCCAAATTGTTTCAGCATCTTTCCTCAGCATCTTGAAGATGGGTTCACATATAACTGTGGACTATGCTATGAAGTGACTGATATAGTTGAGACATCCTAGGAAGCTCATCACGTCCTTTTTGCTCCTAGGCGGCGGTAACTCTTGAATAGCCTTAACTTTAGACGGCTCAAAGCCTCGACGACTGAAAATGAATCTTAGTAACTTTCCTATGGGAACCCCGAATGCACACTTTGCGGGGTTTAGTTTCAAGTTGTACCTCCTTAACTTGTCAAAGAGCATTCTCAAGTCTGCTATGTGATCTGCAGCCCTCTTGGATTTGATAGTGACGTCGTCCACATATACATCTATTTCTTTGTGTATCATATCATGAAGATGGTTATCATGGCTCTCATGTAAGTAGCCCCAGCATTCTTTAGACCAAATGGCATTATCTTATAGCAGTATGCCCCCCATGGTGTAATAAAAGCTGTTTTCTCTGCGTCTTCTTCATCCATCCAGATCTGGTGATAACCTGCGAAGTAATCTACAAAGGATTGGAGTTCATGCTTGGTGCAATTTTTGATCAATATGTGTATATTTGGTAGTGGAAAGTCGTCCTTGGGACATGCTCTATTTAAGTCTAGATAGTCAACACATACTTTGACTTTCCCATCTTTCTTCGAAACTGGCACAATGTTAGCTAACCAGGTTGGGTACTCAACCACCCTGAGGACTTTGGCTTTGATCTGCTTAGTAACTTCCTCCTTGATTTTCAAGCTTATATCTGGTTTGAATTTTCTGAGTTTCTGCTTCACCGGCGGACACATGGGATTGATAGGCAACTTGTGAGCCACTATGGACGTGCTCAAACCGGTCATGTCATCATATGACCATGCGAAAATGTCCTCATACTCCTTTAAGAAACGAATATACTCCTCTTTCTCTGTCGGCGATAAGTGAATGCTGATGCGAGTTTCCTTGACGGTCTCGACGTCCCCCAAATTTACTGCTTCGATTTCGTCCAGGTTGGACTTAGGCTTATTCTCAAAGTTTTCAACCTCCCTGACAACTTCCTCAGGTATTTCATCTTCTTCATCCGAGTCCCTATCCTCATATTGTGCTGCCTCATTACATGCCACAGTCACCGGTTCATTAGGAAAAGTAATAATGACACTGTAGAAAGAAAAATATGGAAGATAATAATGAATAATAAAGAGCAATGCATTTGATTAAGACTTAAAACATCCAAACAAGTAGCATTTATTTTGAAACAAGAAAGTCTTTAAAACAAAATTACTGAAAATATTAGATGCCTAGAATGGCTATAGAAATAAAATTTGCCAAGCTAACCAGAGACTCAGTAGGCCCGGGATGGTGTGGCAGTCCAGTTCTTGAGAACAACTCCCTTCTCCATAGTCTGAATAGTGAGGTCTTCTTCCTCCTACTCCTCAATTATTGCACTACAATCCATGTATTCGTCCTCCAAGAATAGATTCCTCAACCCAGCCAATACTTCTTCTTCTGCAGTTCCCCATATTGTATCAGCTTGGTGAAAAGTCTGAACCAGATGTGGTATTGGTTGCTCGAGAGAGTAATAGGGTCCACGCCATGGAGGCGACCAATCATCATACTCCTGCCATGTATACTGGTATCCGAGCCCGAAAGTAGTACCATGATGTTTTAGCTATATTGGTTTGGTGATGCCTTGGAGATTCTTCCCAAGTCCCTTGTCGGGTTCATACTCAGACCATGACAGTATGCTTTCTATTTTGTTATTCCACCATTTGTCTTTCTCAACGACATTGACACGTTCAATGTGATGATAGGTTTCCTCTCCTAGCCTTCTTCTGTTCCTGATAACCAGGATGGTTTGACTGGTGTAAATGAGGTTACTCCTGTCCCCGTGAATGATCACCTCCTGATTTTTCCATTCGAATTTCACAGCTTGGTGTAGTGTGCAAGACATAGCCCCAACGGCACGTATCCATGGTCGGCCCAATAGAAGATTGTATGAAGCTGATATGTTAAGAACTTGGAATTCAACATCAAACCAAGTTTTTCCCATCTGCAGACAAAGATTAATCTCCCCAATTGTGGCCCTTTGAGACCCATCGAAGGCTTTCACGTTCATGCTTCCCGCCTATATTTCATGGAAAGCTTTGCCCAATCTTTTCAGAGTATCCAACGGACATATATTGAGGCTTGAACCTCCATCAATCAGACCCTAGCAATGAATTTATCTTCAAATTGCACCGTGATATGCAATGATCGGTTGTGATTCAACCCTTCAGGCGGTAGCTCATCCTCGTGGAAGATTATTTTATGACTTTCCAGCACCTGACCTACCATGTTGGCCATCTCTTCGCAGGTGATATTGTTGGGTACATAAGCTTCACTCAACACCTTC
The DNA here is from genome assembly GCF_000715075.1 of Nicotiana tabacum. Classification (NCBI taxonomy): domain Eukaryota; kingdom Viridiplantae; phylum Streptophyta; class Magnoliopsida; order Solanales; family Solanaceae; genus Nicotiana; species Nicotiana tabacum. The sequence goes on from NC_134100.1 coordinate 26,639,224, forward strand.
ATCAAAGCATTCTTGTGCGCCTCTGAATTTTGCAACAGTGATAGGATGGATATTTGAGCTGGGATTTTGTTCAAATGACCAATGACGGAATATTCCCTTGCTTGTAATTTCCTCCAAAGGTCATCTGGCCCTGTTTCAATGACAGGCTGCTTGGTAGTGGTATCCTTACTTGGTCCTCCCAAGTGTTCAGGTGTATATATTCTTCTGGTCCTAGTCATTCTTTGTGCAACATCAGATTCTTCCATCTTTGCCTTTCGTTTTCGCCTAGCTTCGGCAACGTTATCCTAGGGTATTGCTTTTGAGTTGAAAGGAGGTGTAGTTGATACTATCACTGTGAAAGGTGTGGCCACTTCTACTTCAAATGGAACATGGGTGGCCGCAGGTGGAGCTACCTCTGCCTCAAATGGAACTGATGTAGCTACCTCAACCTCGATTGGTAACTGAGTCTGTACTACAATAGGAGTAAGTGTGACTGCAGGTTTAAAGTCATCGCCTTCTCGAATAAGCCCCATTGGCCCCTCAGGATCCTATTCTTCGTCCACCTCTATCACATGTATCCCACTACCCCTATAGTTTGGGAGAGGGTTGTTGCGGATATTGGGTGCAACTTCTTTCGCCTGTATGACCTTGTTGTCAATCAGTGTTTGGATTTTGTCTTTCAATGTTCGGCACACGTCAATGGTGTGCCCTTTCATACCGGAATGGTATGCACATGTTTTGTTTGGATTGACCTATTGGGACAGGTTTTCTACGGCCACAGCGGGAATGTGAGTGACGTAACCAGTGGCTTTCAGCCTTTCATACAACTGGTCGATGGGTTCATCAATAGAGGTATATTGTCTGGGTGATTTGAGGTGAAAATTAGGTCGTGGTCTTGGATAATTTTGGTGGGTTGGAGGTGACTGGAAATGAGATGGTTGGGAATTATAGGTATGATAGACAGTGTCACTACAACAAATGTGATATTTAGCTACGAAATTAATAGGCACAATACAAAATTTGTCACTAATTGTTCACTTTTCGTGACAAAAATTATATTTCGTGCCTGAATACATGAGCCGTATACTTTTAGTGACGAAACACAAAATTTTGTAGCAAAGTTTTGTACACTAAAGTTTTCCACCAAAAAATGAGTTGGCGCCATCTACAAAGGAATATTTAGTGACACATATAACATTATTGATGACAAAATACTTTTGTCATTGATGTTGGATACTATTTGTGACAAAATAGTTTTTGTCCTAATAAATACTTAAATTTAGATAAGAAAACGTTTCGTCACAAAACAAATTTTTAAATAGCGACAATTAATAATTTGTAGCTAAATAATGCGAACTTTAGCTACAAAATATTATACTTATTTGTGACCATACAAGTGTTTTGTCACTAATAATGTAAACAATTTATGATGATCTTTGTGTTGTCCCTATCTAATACTTAATTTAGCCTCGATGAGATTTTGTCAAATAATTTAGCGTCTAGCTACAACTCAAAATTCGTCAGAAGTCAGTCATTTTTTTGATGAATATTAGATTTCATATTTGGATATACTAATTTAGGGATGATATTCGACTCTTATAACAAACTTTTTCTAATAAGATTTCTCACCCCCCAAAAAATTATTGAACACCACTTACGGGATACTATTTAGCTAAAAAAATGAAATTGCTGGTACATATTATTTTATTGTTGATCTTGTGTACGATTTATGACGAAAATAAAACTATTTGTCTCAAATTGTTAAAATTACATTCAACAAAAGGTTAGTAACAAAAAATGGTTCTTAAAATAATAATAATTAGAATTTGCAGTTAAATTGTGCAAATTTTAGCCATGAAAAATTTTGTACTTATTTGTGGCTCTAATTTTTGTCCTTATTTATCTTAACATATTAGGGGAATGACTACATTATTTTACAGAAATATAGAATTTAATTTTCAAAGATTATCCTAACACTAAAATACGAAAAATATTCCAATATACCACTTAACTTTGAGAAAATGCCCAAATATATCATTTGTCAATAGTTGAGATTAAATACACCTCATATCATTACAAGTTTAGTTCAAAATATTCCCTTATTTACTAATGAGTACAAATGACACCACACAACCACCCTAAAGGGCTTCTATTTAAAAATTAGTCAGTGCATCCTAAATTTCAGTTTTTCAGAACAAAAATGTCCTGAATTATCCTGAAGTTAAAAAATTTTAGTTTAAAATTTCAGGACAAAATAAGTACTGGCTAATCCCTAAATAGCATCTCTGAGAATGGTTATCTGTGCACTTGCTCCCACTAATGACGTAAGCTTTCTATGTTGACCCGGAAGGTCATATCTTGTTTTAAAAGTTAAAACTGTGTTTCGAGACCTTAAAACCTCTTTTTTCTCTCACCTTCATTTCCTTTCGTAGTCAGGGCGTGTTTCTGGAAAGCTTTTATGTGAAATTTAAGAAAAATATTGATTTTGACCTTTAAAATTGGTTAAAGTTGACTTCGGTCAACATTCTTGGTAAACGGATCCGGACCCATGATTTGACGGTCCCGTAAGGTCCGTAGTAAAATATAGGACTTGGGCGTATGCCCGAAATCGAATTTCGAGGTCCCTAGCCCGAGAAAAAAATTTTAAAAAAAATTATTTGTTGTAAAATATAAATGCTTTTGGAAATAAAATGATGCATTTTCTTGGTATCGAGTCCGTATTTTAGTTCTGAAGCCCGGTACAGGTTTAGAATAATAAATAAGTCCAATTTGTGAAATTTGATAAGAATCAGAGTTGATTTGGTATAAATCGAACCTTTAGTTGAAAAAATAAAAATTTCAATGTTCTTAAAGAATTTCATGAATTTGAGGTTGCATTCGTAGTTGTTGATGTTATTTTAATGATTTTATCGCACGAGCAAGTACGTATGACGTTTTTAGACTGCGTGCATGTTTGGTTTGGAGCCCCGAGGGCTCGGGTGAATTTTGGATAGGCAACAGGATGAATTAGACTTAGGAAATTTCTGGTTTTCATCTGGTATTTGTTGCAGTCTCTGATCTCGCAATTGCGAGGTCAGGCTTCGCAATTGCGTGCCCAACAGTCTTGGCAATTGCGAGGGCTTGATCGCATTTGCGAAGAAACCCCAGGCTTGCAATGTTCGCATTTGCGAACTCTTCTTCGCAATTGCAAAGTACAAGCTGGGGAGGGTAGCTCAGACCACTGATGGGGCAGCTATGTTTATTGATTCTTTGTGGAGGTTGGACAGGTTCACCAAGCTTTTTACTACTACCTATAGCAGTACATCTTTAGAGGATCCTCAGGACTATTTGGACAGTTGACATGAGGTTCTTCGGAACATGGATATAGTAGAGACTAATGGGGTCGACTTCGCTGCTTTTCGCTCATCAGGTTCCTCCAAGAAATGGTGAAGGGATTTATGTTTGGCTAGACCTGCTAGGTCGCCTTCTTGGACTTGGGATCAGTTTTTTCAGCTATTTCTAGAGAAGTTTCTTCCTGTCACTCAGAGGGAGAACTATCGGAGGCAGTTTGAGCGTCTCCAGCAGGGTTCTATGACTATCACTCAGTACGAGACCAAATTCATTGACTTGGCCTGTCATGATCTTCTTATACTTCCCACCGATAGAGAAAGAGGGTGAGGAGGTTTATTGAGGGTCTCGCTCAACCTATCAGATTGCAGATGGCTAAGGAGACCGAAAGCGAAATTTTTTTCCAGGATGCGGCCAATGTGGCCCAGCGAGTTGAGGCAGTTCTATCTTAGAGGAGTGGTTAGGGGTCTAATAAGAGGCCTCGTTATTCGGGTAGGTTCAATGGTGCCTCGTTTGGAGGCAGGGATTCTTTTGGTAGGGACCATCCTCCCAGGCCGTTTCACTCAGCACTTCAAGCATCTCATGGAGCTTCATGGGGCATGGTTCTTATGTACCTCCTTTGGGACAACCATCTCCTATTAGAGCACCTCTTCTTCAGAGATATTATCATGGTCAGTTGGCCCACCAGGGTCAGTCTTAGTTCCCTCAGCCGCAACATTCAGGTGGATGTTTTGAGTGCGGTGGGTATGGTCATATCCGGAGCGCTTGTCCGAGATTAGTGGGTGTTCAGTTGTAGCAACATAGTTCTCGTTCCATGATTCCGGCACCACCCGCCCAGCCTGCTAGAGGCAGGGGTTAGAGAGCCAGAGGTAGGGGCCAGCCCACTAGAGGTGGAGGTCAGGCTGTTAGAGGTGGAGGCCAGACTGCTAGAGGTGGAGGCCAGCCAGCAGGAGGCCATCCCAGAGATATAGTTCAGGGTGGTGGGGCCTAGCCCCAATGTTATGCTTTCCCATCCAGGCCTGAGGACGAGGCATCTGATGCCGTTATCACAGGTACGATTTCAGTATGCAGCAGGGATGCTTTAGTTTTATTTGATCCAGGGTCTACATACTCCGATGTGTCTTCTTATTTTGATTCGTATTTGGTTGTACCTTGTGATTCTTTGAGTGCTTCTATTTATGTATCTACACCGGTGGGTGATTCTATTGTGGTAGATCATGTCTATCATTCATGCGTGGTCATTATTGGGGGTCTTGAGACCCGTGTAGATCTCCTACTTCTCGATATGGTAGACTTCGATGTCATTTTGGGGATGGATTGGTTATCACCTTATCATGCTATATTGGACTGTCATGCCAAGACCATGACCTTAGCATCGCTGAGGTTGCCTCGTCTGGAGTGGAAGGGGACTCCTTGTCATTCTACCAACATGTTTATCTCATATATGAAGGCTCGGCGTATTGTTGATAAGGGATGTTTGGCCTATTTGGCGTATGTTCATGATTCTAGTGCACTTACAGTATATGTAAGCTTTCAAGATTACTTGTATACATTTTTAGTCCAAAACTCAAGCAAAAAGGAGTATAAAATAGACTAGAATCCCTAGTTATCAATTCCCCCAAACTTAAGCTTTTGCTTGTTCTCAAGCAAACAAAGTAATTTCCACCTCCTTAAGAATAAAACCAAGAAAATTCAGCTGACCTAAAGTGACCTCATCTAGCATCAATTGGGATTAACTATTGCCCTCAAATCAAATGAATTATTAACAACATTCAACCTTTTAAGCACCATGATTTTAGTGCGACACCACAGAATCAAGAGTTGACTCAACTCATCAAGGAAACACCTTCTACTACTTTGGCCATTGTGGAACCCAAACTCATACTCCTCAACTCTACATAAGCAAACATCACTTTTAGGTTGTAGCACTCAGAACGAGGATTGTGGAAAACACACTTATCTTTCTCAAAGAAAGGTCATAAGTCCGGCTCTAAGTACCATAAACTTTCCCCTTATATGAGTCACCACTAATGTAAGCTTCGTTCAACTCAAGATCATATAGGGCTTTTGTGGAGATATAGTGAAGGCTTTTGGTTCAGGGTAGAAAATATTTGGTCTAAGTAGGTTTCATCTTCCCCTAAGCACTTTATTTCTTCATTTTGGCACACATTCTCTTGACTTTTTGAGTCATTTACTTCTTCCTTAGGGGTTAGAGAGACACATTGTCACTCTTTCTTGTTCATTTAAAATCTTTTTCTCCTTTCTAAACTTTCCACACCTTTCATCTTTTTACTTTTATTGAATCCCTTCATTTCTTCTACATTGTTCATTCTTTTTGACTTTTTTTTATTTTCTTTCTTTTTCTTTGTGCCTTTCCCTCCTTTTTTGTGTACCTTTTACCTCTTGTTGCATTCCTCATATCTCCCCTCAAACTTATGCTCTTGCCTTGTGCTAAAGAAAGATTGGGTGCCAAGAGAGGATCTTTTTAGAACGGATGAAGGCTTGTATCATGGCCTTTGAAAGAAAAAGGGATATAGCTCAAAAATGTTCACTAGGGATATTATTATTGGTAGGCTATGGATGTTTTCAAGATGTCATTTGGATCAAGGAGAGCCTATAATCACTTCTCAAGTCAAATTACACTTAAGATTTTGCCTCGACAAACATTCAAGGCAAGTTCTAGACTAATGACACGGGACTTGGACTTGTAATTTAAATTCTCACCACACCAGCTATAGGATTTCTAAAAAGACAGAGTCGGGGGCCCACAATGACCTTAGCTAAGATTTGGGCAACACAAATGGTCCCGAAAAACTACTTGATGATTATCGGCCAACTCAAGAGTCTCAAGGTTACAACTGCCACCATACTATACACACCAATTTATTTTTGACAATAAGATCAAAGTAAAATGTGTTAGGCCCAAGTGAATCTTTACTTGAGGCACTATTACTCTCTTTCTCAAGAAGAACCCAAGTGAAAAGGCTCAAATTAGTGTTTGCAACCACTAATTCAACATGGAAAACACAAATAAGTCCAAATATCAAATACCCATAAACACCTAAGCCTTAAAACAAAAGACCCATCAAATACCCACATTAGGGTTGAGCCACAGCCCTAGCTAATGGGTCTAGCTACTCATAATAATGGAAGAAATTAGAGAGTAAGATGAAGAATAACCTATAAAATATGATTACAAACTAAGATATTGAAGATTCAGTGTTAATCTAGCTACAAATTACTCAAAATTGACTAAAACCACCGTTCACGTGCTCTGCTAAGATAAAAATACCCTAAAAATGTAAAAAAGAAGTATTTATACAAGGCCAATTTTTCTGGACAAAAATACCCCTGACGGAGGTACCGCGGACCGCAAAAAATACACCACGTCCACGGTGAGGGTTTTTAGATCCATTGGTCAGTCTTTGAATTTGGCCACCGCGGACCGCATAAAATGCACCGCGTCCGCGGTGGCTTCACTGCGGTCCGCACAAAATGGACCGCTGACCGCAATGGCTTCCAACTTCAAAACTCCCAGCTCTCTGAATCCCCTCTCTGCGGGCCGCATAAAATGGACTGCGGTCGCGGTGGGTCTGTTGCAGCTGCAATGGATTTTATGCTACAATAGTGCCTTGACTTGTTCTTGGTACTTGTGCAGGTTTCACTTTTTTTTGAGAGGCTTTTGACTACTTGTCATTTTTTTTACCAAACCCTGCAAACAAGCACAACATCTAAGCTTTCGGGATTACTTGTATACATTTTTAGTCCAAAACTCAAGCAAAAAAGAGTATAAAATAGACTAGAATACTTAGTTATCATAGGTACAGTCAGATCCCTCTATAACATCATCCCTATATAAGAACCATCCACTATAAAAGCCATGTTTTTCTCAGAACAGATTTTTTCAATTATATTTTACCTCTGTATAACAGCTGTTTACCTATAACAGCAATAACCATATTTATAGCAGAATACTCTTTGTAAAATTACCCCTCTATAATAGCCATATAGAATCATTAAGTTGAACAAATTTTCTATCGTGCATAAGATATAAGATTTGAAGATTATCACACGATATCTTTTTCATTGGACAAATTTCACAATATATATAGATATAAAAGTTAACTGTTAACCTCTTAGAGTATCTTCAAGGAAAAGCTATTGTATACCTTTTTGCTGAAAGTTTGGGTATGAATCTTCGACGATTCAACCATTATGTCGCTAGTAAGAGAATGAAATCTATGAAGAAAGCTACAATTACAAAGTTCTTGTATCAATCTTGAAAGAATTTATTTTTGTAGGTTGTTTTAAAATGTCCGCCTTAAGGTTTAAATCTTTATACGTTTAGTTATTAATTTATTAATAATGTATTAGCTTTCTTCAATATTTAACTAGTGAATTATGCATATTTTTTGAGATTTTAAATTTGAATAATGTTCTTATCTCTTATATGTAACATTAAAAAAGAAAAATAATTAATTTTTGGATAAGTTTAACTATAAAATCCAAAACCAATTTAAACGTCAAATATTATTATAGGTGTATAACAACCATTCACTATAAAAGCAAAAACGTATCGGAACAAACGAGGCTGACATAGAGAGGATTAACTGTACAATAAAACTAGTTACTACTTCTTGTAGACTTGCAATAATATTTGAGCAACAACAATTATTTTTTTGCTAAATATATTAATATAATTGGAACAACTTTATGTAATTGTTGTATAGAGTAAACTTTTTACCCATAAGTTTTTTCTTGTTGCCATATTTTGCGGGTATTATAATAAATATAAAATATTAAATAAGTTGGCAACAATATGTTTTCATTGTTACCAAAAAAATTATTGTTGGCGAGACATCTAATTTTCTCAACTACTTGTTTGGGTTAGGGCAAAAATAATTTAATTATGTTTTAATTTTTTCACGAAAAAGATTAGGCGACAAAATTTCCCTCTTTTTTGGCCTAACCCCTCCCTCTTTTGTTCCAAACACTTCAGAGCTGCTAAGTAGTGTGGGGTCCATCTCCATAAATGAAGAAGAAGAAAAATGAATATGATAAAGACTTCTAAGTAATTTTTGGCAGCCACCGTTTTTGTTGAATTACTCAAATTGAAGAGTTTGAATATCTCTTCCTTTCTTTTGATGTCACTGATGACATCTGTAGGGATATAGAATCTCTATAAATAGAGATCTTCTGACTCTCATTTCTACACACCAAAAAAAAAAGAGAAAAGAGAGAGAGCAAGGTATTCCATACACTATAAGAAAATAGTCTGTGAAGAAAAATAGAGTGTGAAAGATATTGTAGTGAGGTGAAAAAAGTAAAAGAATATTTTTTTCTTTTGAGGGTGTAGTGGTCTTAGGAGTATTTGTACTCGTTACTACACAATGTACAATTCCTCGCTATAGTGATATCAGTTGCTCTTCTTGGCCGTGGTTTTTTCCTTATTCAGAAGGGTTTCCACATAAAATCTTGGCGTCATTATTGCTGCATTTCTATTCTTGCTGATTTAACCATAACTTAGTGTTTCGCGTTTATCACTAATACTATGAATATTATTTTTCGGGGTTTATTCCCAACAAGTGGTATCAGAGCCAAGGTTATGTCTAAGTATGCTCTGTGGTTGCAGCAAAGTCTGAACTTTCACATCAGAAAATAATTACTTTGGTCTCATAATAAATAGTATTTGTATTTGTGATAAACGATAGAAGCCAACACTAGTAGAATGGTTACTTTGAATGGCACAAACTATGTCATTTGGAAGGGCAAAATGAAAGATTTGCTCTATGTCAAAAATTTTCATCAACCTGTCTTCACCACTATAAAGCCTAATAATAAATTAGATGAAGAGTGAAATTTTTTACACAGGAAGGTTTGCGACTTTATTAGACAGTTGGTTGACGATAATATTTTGAACCATATTTCTGGGGAAACACATGCTCGGACCCTATGGGAGCACCTTGAAAGTTTGTATGCTCGGAATACTGGAAATAACAAGATGTTTCTGATAAAGCAGATGTTGGGTTTAAAATACCATGATGATTCCACGATGACAGATCATCTGAATAATTTTCAGGGGATCATGAACCCATTATCTGATATAGCCATTAAATTTGATGAAGAAATTCAAGACATGTTTCTACTTGGTTCCCTACCAGATTCTTGGGAAATTCTTAGAACTTCATTATCAAATTCTGCTCCGGATGGTGTGATCTCTATGGATCTTGCCAAGAGCAGCCTTTTAAATGAAGAAATGAGAAAAAAATATCAAGGTTCCTCCTCATCAGATGTCTTAGTGACTGACTCTAGGGGAGAAGCAAGAATCGGGGTTCTCAAAATAGAGTACATAATAGAAGCAAATCCAGAAGCAGACTTAAAGATATTGAGTGCTATCATTGCGGGAAGAAATGACACACAAAGAAGTTCTGCTGGATTTTGAAAAAGGAGAATAAAGACAAGGAAGAACATAAAGAAGATGTCAATCGTGTGGCCACCGTCACTACAGAAGATCTTGTTACCGTCCTTGATGCGGATATGATAAATATTGCTTGTGATGAGTCAAGCTGGGTTGTGGACAGTGGTGCCGCATCTCATGTGACATCAAGGAAGGAATTTTTCTCATCCTATACTCAGGGTGACTTTGGAACTTTGAGTATGGGTAATGAGACTATATATAGGGTGGCTGGTGTTGGAACGATTTGTTTGGAAACTAGTATTGGAACTAAACTAGTTTTAAACAATGTAAAGCATGCACATGATGTTCGTTTGCACTTGATCTCTGTTGGTGTTTTGGATGATGAGGGATTTGTCAGTACCAATGGTGCTGGAAAGTTGAAGCTCACTAAGGGCTCCATGATTATGGCTCGTGGGGAAAAGCGTCGTGGTCTATACTGGACTACGGCCTCTACCTGTGTTGATATGGTGAATGCCGTTGAGTGCATAACTCTTTAACGTTATGGCATAAGAGGCTTAGCCACATTAGCGAGAAAGGACTAAATGTTCTAGCCAAGAAGAAATTATTGTCAAATTTTGAAAGTGCAAAATTAGAAAAATGTGAGCACTTCTTGGCTAGAAAACAAAAAAGAGTTTCTTTCCAATCTCATCCTCCTTCAAGAAAGACAGAGTTGCTTGAGTTAGTTCAGATTTATATGGTCCAATGAAGATAAGGACTTTGGGTGGTGCACTTTATTTTGCTATCTTTATTGATGACTGCTCAAGGAAACTTTGGGTCTATATCTTGAAGACTAAAGACCAAGTGTTGGGTGTCTTTAAGCAGTTTCAGGCTTCAGTTGAAAGAGAAACTGGAAAGAAGCTGAAGTGTATTCGTACTGATAATGGTGGTGAATATTGTGGACCGTTTGATGAATACTACAAGCAACAGGGTATCATACACCAGAAGACTCCTCCTAACACTCATCAGCTTAATAGTCTAGTAGAAATGATGAACAGGACCTTGATGGAAAGAGTCAGATGTTTGCTTTCTGAAGCAAAGTTGCCGAATTCCTTTTGGGGTAAGGCTTTGTTGACCGCCACACATGTTATTAATTTATCCCTTACGGTTGCTTTACAAATTAATTGTTCCAAACAGAGTTTGGTATGGCAAGGATATTTCCTATGACCACTTGAAAGTGTTTGGTTGCAAAGCTTTTGTACATATGCCTAAAGGTGAGAGGTCAAAATTAAATGCTAAGACAAGGCAGTGCATCCTCATTGGTTATGGCCTTGATGAATTTGGTTACAGGCTATATGATCCAATTCAGAAGAAGGTCGTGAGAAGCCGTGATGTTATCTTTGTGGAGAATCAAACCATTGATGATATTAACAAAGCGGAGAAGCTAAATTATCCTAATTCTGAAGGTTTAATTAATCTTGATCAAGTTCCTCATACAAATGTGGATGACGTTGGTGGGATCAATGATGATGTGATGCCCAAAACCATATTCTAGATCAACATATTGATGGTGATGGTGATAACAATGCTAATGTTGATGAGGCAGATGCTCCTACTCACAAAGCTGTGGATGAGTTAGATATTCCACTCAGGAGGTCTTCTCTACCTTGTACTCCTTCCTCCCATTATTCACCCAATGAGTATGTATTACTCATTGATGGGGGAGAACCTGAATGTTATGAAAAGGCCATAAAGGATGAGCACAAGGATTAATGGATTGAAGCCATGCAAGATGAGATGAATTCTCTGCATGAGAACCATACTTATGAGTTGGTGAAATTGCCTAAGGGCATTAGAGCTTTGAAAAACAAGTGGGTGTTCAAAGTTAAAGCTGAAGAACATAGTTTGAAGCCCAGATACAAAGCTAGATTGGTTGTCAAGGGATTGGTCAAAGGAAAGGTATTGACTTTGATGAAATATTTTCTCCGGTCTTGAAAATGTCCTCCATTCGGATAGTTCTTGGTTTGACTGCTAGTCTTGATTTAAAGATTGAGCAGATGGATATGAAGACTACTTTTCTTCACAGTGATTTAGAAGATGAGATCTATATGGAACAACCTGAGGGCTTCAAGGTAAAAGGCAAATAAAATCTTGTATGCAAACTTAAGAAGAGTCTATACGGATTAAAGCAAGCTCCCAGACAGTGGTATAAGAAGTTTGAGTCTATTATGGGGGGGGCAAGGCTACAAGAAGACTTCTTCAGATCACTGTGTGTTGGTACAAAGATTTTCTGATGATGATTTTATCATCCTCTTGCTATATGTGAATGATATGTTGATTGTGGGCATGAATACTTCCAAAATTGACGAGTTAAAGAAACAGTTGAATAAGTCTTTTGCAATGAAAGACTTGGGTCATGCTAAGTAGATTTTAGGCATGAGAATTACTTGTTTGAGAAACGAAAGAAAGTTTTACTTGTCACAGGATAAGTACATAGAATGTGTACCGGAGCGCTTCAATATGAAAAGTGCTAAGTTGGTTCGCACACCCCTTCCTGGTCATCTGAAGTTGAGCAAGAAGATGTGTCCTACAACAACGAAGGAAAAGGAGAAAATGGCCAAGATTCCTTATTCCTCTGCTGTCGGATGTTTGATTTATGCAATGGTATGCACTCGACCTGATATTGCTCATGTAGTTGGTGTTGTCAGCAGGTTTCTTGAAAATCCCGGAAAGGAACATTGGGAAGCAGTCAAGTGGGTACTCAGGTACCTAAGAGGTACTATAGGAGATTGTTTGTGCTATGGAGGATCTGATCCAATCTTGAAAGGCTATACAAATGCTGATATGGCAGGTGACATTGATAACAGAAAATCCACTACTGGATATTTGTTTACATTTTCAGGGGGAGCTATATCATGGTAGTCTAAGTTGCAGAAGTGTGTTGCACTTTCAACAATTGAAACAGAGTGCATTGCCGCTACAGAAGCTGGCAAGGAGATGGTATGGCTCAAGCGGTTTCTTCAAGAGCTGGAATTGCATCAAAGGGAGTATGTCGTCTATTGTGACAGTCAAAGTGCAATAGACTTGAGCAAGAACTCCATGTACCATGCAAGAACAAAACATATAGACGTGAGATATCATTGTATTCATGATCAGGTGGAGAATGAATCTTTACAGGTCAAAAAGATTCACACGAGTGAAAATCCTGCGGATATGCTAACCAAGATAGTACCAAGAGACAAGTTCGAGCTTTGCAAAGAACTTGTCGGCATGTGCTCAAACTAGAAATCCGGTGTTACTTCCTTCAGGTGAATGGGTCTGGAGGGGGAGATTTGTGGGGTCCATCCCCATAAATGAAGAAGAAGGAAAATAGATGTGATAAAGACTTCTAAGTCATTTTTGGCAGCCACATTTTTGTTGAATTGCTCAAATTGAAGAGTTTGAATATCTCTTCCTTTCTTTTGATGTCATTGATGACATCTATAGGGATATAGAATGTCTATAAATAGAGAGCTTCTGAGCCATTTGTAAGACACCAAAAAAAGAGAGAAAAGAGAGAGAGCAAGGTATTGCATAGACTATAAAAAAATAGTTTGTGAAGAAAAATAGAGTGTGAGAGATATTGTAGTGAGGTGATAAAAAGTAAAAGAGTATTTTTTTACTTTTGAGGATGTAGTGGTATTAGAAGTATTTGTACTCGTTACTACACAATGTAAAATTCCTCGCTATAGTGATATCAGTTGCTCTTCTTGGCCGTGGTTTTTTCCCTTATTCAGAAGGGATTCCACGTAAAATCTTGGTGTCATTATTGCTGCATTTCTATTCTTGCTGATTTAACCATAACTTAGTGTTCAGTGTTTATCACTAATACCGTGAATATTATTTTTCGGGGTTTATTCAAGTAGAAAGGAAACGATACTCGGCCTTCCCTCAATCCTAGTTAGGGTTTGAAATGGTAAGCTTCTTCCTCTCTCTAAAAGTTATTTCAAGATTAGGGCTTTAATTTCTCATGTAAACATAGTTTTCCAATTCGAATGCACTGGAGAGAAAAACTTAATGACTTAGAACGATAGATCTGAGAATTTTCCAAAAGAAATCAAAGATTAATTATAAAAATCAGTATTTCCAATTCATGTTTCAATTTAAAAAGGACTGACTTTTTCAAAGTATAATTATAGGTTGTGGCATGCTTTGGAGGATTCCGCAAAAATAGTAGAGCTTCACAACGTAGATACGTTTGACGCAATTTTCACGATAGTCAGGCTTCTCTTTTCCTTCAATCGAGTATTCACAAGCACAATATTTCTTTCTTCTTTCATCAATATTTCTAGTATATTATTCCCTTGACTAGTTATCTTGTTCCATAAAATTCTTTCAATGCTCCAGTTATAGGGTTACAATTCCATCAAAGAAAAAATTAGGGCTTGAAACTCTAAGCTAGTTTTATTTAAGTTTCAGTTGTTCTCATAGTAGGTCACATTTTGGAGAATAGCTAGCTTTTTCCTTGTTCTCGTGTATGTCCTTTTCCTTTTCAAGTTGTTATTAGACAAGTATTTGAGTATGGATGTAATCCCTCTGTTTGCATAGGCAATACGAGTTTCTGTATATTAGAGTAGTGTTTAGAGGTTGATGCTCTGTTTTCAAGTTGGTCTTTGCTCTTTGATCGTGTTTAGTTTTATTTTATACCCTCTAATTTCATCTTCAAATGATACATTTTCTGGGAAGAGAAAGGATATAGAGATAAGCTCTATCTATGAGCTTGGAGAATTCATGTTCATATTCATATAGAACTTGATCAAATTATTGTAGGAAAAGATATATAGGTAGTACATAATATTGGCCTTTGATTTATTGTTTGAAGTTTCTTTATTTCTTCGTTTCAAATGTATCAACTTTTGTTGAAAGCTCTTTGGTGGACAATCTTAGTACTTTAGTTTAAACAATGTGCTCTCCTAATTTCCTTATTTTTGGTAGAGATAATATTACAAGAATGCTTGCATCTTGTGTTGTGTAGCATTATAAGTATAAAAATATATGTGCAACATCTATGCTAATATAAAAAAAGCTAAGTTGTGCATTCTTGGTAATAGAAAGCCATATTTTCTTTTCAATGGTCTCTTGTGTATGGTGATATGCATTTTTTAAGTTAATGTCATTGGGTGATGTATTCATCTATTGTATAGTTTTTTTTCTGCCTAATTCTTTAACTTTAGGCTACTTCTATTGTAATGTGAGAACATCAACATAGATTACCTTGCCTTTTGGTAGTTAGTAATTGCAAATATATGGGTATCGCGTGTGAAATCGGGTTTATGACATTTGGGAGGACAACTTTGTCACGATCCAGATTTTTCACCCTCGGGAGTCGTGATGGCGCCTACTAGTGAAAGCTAGGCAAGCCAACTAATTGAACTATCTACCTTATTTTCATTTTTAATCCGATAACGGTTAAGAGCCAACAATTAGATAACAACAGAATTGAATAAGCGAAAGACTGCATTGTAAAGATTTAATAATACTGCTAATACCAATCCATAACAAATCTACCCAAGACTGGTATCACAACTTCACAGACTGTCTAGGAGTACTACAAATAAAGGTCTGAAAGAAATAAATACAACACTGTCTCTGAAAATACATGAAAGAAACAAGAATAGTAAATAGAAGGAGACGCCAAGGCCTGCGGACACCTGCAGGACTACCTCGGATCGCCTGATGAACAAGAAACAACAATCTCACTGCGGTCCGAAGTCTACCGCACTGGGATCTGTACACAAAAATGTACAGAAGTGTAGTATCAGCACAACCGACCCCATGTGCTGGTAAGTGCCTAGTCTAACCTCGGCGAAGTAGTGACGAGGCTAGGACCAGACTACCAAATAAACCTGTGCAAGATAGCGTACAAAATAATAGGAAACAGATAACAATGATAGCAACAATGATCAACCAGGGATATAAATAACAGGCGACAAGAACACCATAAATGCTTCTCAACAAATAATAAATACAAGTGCAATCAATTAATCAAGTCCTCCAAATATAAATCTTTTGCCTATAAATCCTTCAAGTAATAATCTCTAAGATAATATGTTTTTCAATAAATATATTTCGAATATATTTCCTTCAAATAAATATCTTTCAGATAAGCATCTTTCGAATATAATTCTTTCGAGTAAAGGTCAACTTGTGACACCTCATTTCATAATCATAAACAATATAGGTCACAGCCCATTTTCATATTTTTACGGCACCTCGTGCCCATATTTATGTCACAACCGCACGGACAACTCACGTGCCATTAAATAAAATCATAATATTTTCCCCGATACCTTGTGCTCACATATTTCTGTCTCATATTGCACAACAATATTCTCATGTTACTCAGCTCATAGGTTCCTACAATTAAGAATGTTCAAGGAGCCTCCTTCACTTAACATAAAGTAGAGTACAACTTCCAACCCAATTAGGAAATCAACAAGAAAAGATGAAGTTATTTTTAGAAATCATTTGATAAAGAAAATACCATTTTCAATTAAAATACAATATCGAAGGAATCATTATCTTTAATACGAGAAATTAATAAATCAAACATAGTAGAAATTCCTTTTTAAGTAAAGTACAACTTCAAACGGTTTAAGAAAATTTTAGTTGAGAAATCAATTGAGTTAAAAATGTAACAATTCTTGAAATTTGAAGTATTGGACATATTAAAAAAAATAAGGCGAGGTATTGTAAACACTATGGATTCCAACACAAAGGATCACAACAGTAAAAGGATCTAAACAGTTAATACATTTGAATTGTTAATAACAAGTAAACACAGCAAACAGAAAGTGCACGACATAACCCTTCGTGCTTTAACACTCTCTCACCAAAGCAATACACGGCATCACCCTTCGTGCTTTACAATCTTCCTCACCCAAGCAACAAACACAAGGCAAATAGGGTAAATGAATCTATAACATCGAAATAAAATCAAGTAATAACGGAAAATCAGTAAATAAACGTACAGGACAACATAACTCAGTTAGAATCAGGAAAAATCAAGGACAAGTGCACGGCATCACCCTTCGTTCTTTTACTCTCGTCCTCACCATAAGAATCAATATAAACTGAACGGAATCACCCTTCGTGCTTTACACTCTTCCTCATCATAAAATCAATATAATCGACACGGAATTGTACATCGTGCAGCACGGCATCACCCTTCGTGCTTTACACTCTTCCTTACAAAATCATACACGGCATCACCCTTCGTGCTCTAACACTCTTCCTCACCCAAACAACAATCACAAGAAATAAAGGCAAGGAAATAAATGAAATCACAATAAAATCCCGGTAAGGGAACAATAGTACAACAATCAAATTCCGGCAAAGGGAAACAACATCAAAACAATAACATCCCGGCAAGAGAAACAATATCAAAACAATAATACTTCCACAAGTCATATTCTTCAATAGAAATTATCATATAGAGCATATACACTACGAAACAGAGTCAGATTAATCAAAGTATAAGACTCACGGGCATGCTTGACACCAACGTATAGATACTCATCACCATGCCTATACGTCGTACTTAACAAATAACACATAACAGATAGGACACAACTCATAATCCCTCAAGCTAAGGTTAGACCAAACACTTACCTTGCTTTGCAATCATTTCAAAAATCCAACAAGCCTTTGCCTCGCGAATTCGTGCCCGAAATTCTCAAATCTAGTCATAAACAATTCGATTCAGTTAATAAAAATTATAGGAATCAATTCCATATGAAATTCTACATTTTCCATTAAAAATTCGAATTGCACTAAAAATTTGCCTGTGGGGCCCACGTCTTGGAACCCGACAAAAATTATGGAATATGAAACCTCATCCAACCACGAGTGTAACCATACCAAAATTACTAAATTTCGATAACATTTCGACCCTCAAATCTATCCGAGAGTGTTTTCAAACTCTTCCAACTAAATTCATAGATTTAATACCAAAACTAGTAATAGATTTGGGTAATCTAACCAAAATTAAGTTAAGAACACTTACCCCGTTGTTTTCTCTGAAAATCTCCCGAAAATCGCCTCTTCCCGAGCTCCAATTTGATAAAAAATTGAAAATGGGACAAAGTCCCATTTTCAGAAATAAACATTCTGTCCAGAATTCGGGGTTACTGTTCACACGTTTTTACTGTTCACGGGGTACTGTATATGGTACTGTACACGGTACTGTTCATGAGGTACTATACACGGTATTGTTCATATGCTGTAATAGAAAATTCAGCAGCCTTTTTATATCCGTTAACCTTCTGAAATCCACCCGAGGCCCTCGGGACATCAACAAAATACACCAACAAGTCCTAAAACATAATAAAGAGTTAGTCGAAATCTCAAATCGCATCAAATAATGCTGAAATCGTGAATCACACCCCCATTCAAGCCTAATGAAACTAAGAACATCCAACTTCTATATTCGATACAAAAACCTATCAAATCAAGTCCGATTGATTTCAAATTTTGCACACAAGTCATAAATGACATAATAAAGCTATGAAAATTTTTAGAACTAGATTCCGACCCCGATATCAAAAAGTCAACTCTCCGGTCAAACCTAAGAAATCTTTAACCTTAGATTTCTAGATTCGGTTAAATGGCGATAATTTAATCTAGGGACCTCCAAATTCGATTTCGGGCATATGACCAAGTCCCAAATCACGATACGGAAATACCGGAACGGTCAAAACTTTTATCCGGGTTCGTTTGCTCAAAATATTAACCGAAGTCAACTCAGTTGAGTTTTAAAGCTCTAGTTCACAATTTAATCCATTTTTCACATAAAAACCTTCCGAAAAATTATACGGACTGCGCACGCAATTCGAGGAATTATTGATACCTCTTTTCAAGGTCTTAAAGATACCGAGATGATTATTTAATTTAAAGATGACATTTTGAGTCATCACAAACTCATTCCCCTTTTGGAAATTTGGGTTTGAATTGAAGAGTCACCACCTAATGATTAAGGTGCATTAGGGCACCAAGAAGGTTTGATTTGAGTAACCAGAGATTGGGGTAAGGGCTTGAAATTATCCCAAGGGGAAGGTGTTAGGCTCATTTGTAGTTTCAAAGGCAAAATTCTAAGACGACATACAAAAACATGTATAGCAAGTTGGGGGAAAGCACAAAACAAGTAAAAGGCTCAGATATACCTCCTTGAACAAAGAAAGCACATAATTAGCATGACTTTCACATACTGTTTATGGTCGGATAAAGAACTTAAAGGTTGAGGCAGACTGATTTATTACATAATTAAGATAAGATGCCCGAATCAGGCCTTCCTGCTGGTGGTAGTTAATAGCACATATTCAGTTTATAACTTCGCCCTAAAATTTGCCTAAGTGTTGGACAAGGATCCTAAAGGCATGGTATCTACTGAATTCAGAAAGCAATAAAAAGAATATGTACTAGTTAAAAAGGTTGTCAGATTAATAAAGAAAGCAAGTTTTTACGAAGGTTATAAATTCTGCCACTGATGATACTCGTTATTACTGGTTTTAGCTCTAGATGTGAATGCAGCGATTCAGATTTGATTAATAGTTCCTATAGACATGCTTTTTATGCGTCGTTGATTTTAAACCATTTATAGACATGGTAAAATGCAGAAACCTTATAGGCATGATATCTAGGTGTTGAATTTTGTTTAAGACCTATGAACATGATATCTAATTGCAGTTGATTGTTTAAGACCTATGAACATGATTGCTAGATGAAAAAATGGATATACAAGATTCAGAAGGACCTATAGGCATAATTTCTATATGCATATGTAGAATTCAGATTTCCAGATACTTATGGACATGATTTCTATATGAGAGAATGCAGAATTCAGAAATACCTATAGACATGATATCTATGTGAGAAATGTGGAATTTAGAAATACCTATAGGCATGATATCTATGTGAGAATGCAGAACTCAGAAATACCTATAGGCATGATATCTATGTGAGAAATGCGGAATTCAGAAATACCTATAGGCATGATATCTACCCTTTGCATACATAGTTATCCCCCCTCCCCCTTTTCACTATCTATCCCCAAGAGTTTATTTCAAATTATTACAGCCCGGAATAAAGTAAAAAATACATCAAAAATATAAATAAAGGTACAACCAAAGGAGAGCCTGATTCAGACTTCATGTCTGAAATACGAGGTAAACCAACTCCAAGGGATAATGATCCAAAGCCTTTCTCACATTTGAGTGTGTCAAATTTTCCTAAGAGCCTCAAAGGGAGTCCGGGCAATGCTCACACCCAAATGTATAATCAGATTAGGACATGCAGTGTGGAAGGGCCAGCCCTCAAGTGTCCAAGTTCAGAGGGATCTCAAAGGGTCCCAAGGCAAGGCTCACATGATTATTAGAGGGGGGCAGAACTTAAAGACTAAGAAAGTGTGCAAGTGTAGAATAGACTACTAAAGGGGAAAATGAGAGGAAAACAACTACTAATAAACACACATAGGGAATTTAGGGGGGCAGGGAAATTGTGAAGAGCCTATTGCTTAGGCCAGGACAGGCTTTAAGCATGCTCATCAATGGAGGATGCTAGCATACTCTCAAACCTACCAGAACACACTATTTAGAGGCTAAGATCCCAAGGGATCTAGTTTGATTCATGGACAATAACTTGTAGTATTGCCATGCCTCAAACCATAGCTTAAACACATAGCGGGCAGAGGTTTGGGATTCATAATAGAATATGCAGAAAGAGATCAGTAGTGTTGAAACACACAGAAGCAGTAAGCAAAAAGGGATACAAAAGCAGTAAATAAACACATTGTTGTGATGCTAAAAAGCTTAAATCAGGACATACCAGTTTTCAAAGAAGAAAATAAAGAAAGGCAGGCAGTAGGTCTTGTAAACAGGCCACAGTACAAGCAACAAGAAAGAATATTTTTGAGGGTAAGTGTAAGTTCAGAAAGATTACGAGTGGTCGATGTGTTTGTGCCAACGAAGAGCAGGTATTTATAGTGTGAAAAACAGGTAGAAACAAGGTAAGAAAACAATTAAGGAACTGAATATCAATTAAAATCAATCAATACAAGACTTCCTTTAATCATGGAATTCAGACTTAAAAGGTAAAAGTTATATAGGGAAAGGAATCAAATAAGCAACTTGTGCAAAGTAGGCAATTAGGGATAAAACATAGGGGTTTTAATTAAGGAAAGGATTTTAAAATACACGGTTAAAACAAATAAGGTAAGGATCCCCAGTATGCAGTAAATCAAGGGGTCAGAGATTATGTAAGTATTGGTCCATAAATGAACCAGGTCAGAAAAGCTAAGGAAATTTTTTAACTTAAATCGACTCACAGGGAAATCAGCAAACAAGGAAAGAAATCAATCAAACCTATACAGAAGAAAGTCTAAAACTAATCAAAATTTGAAAGCCCTTTAGAAGGGAAGTTCAGAACATATAAAGAGTACACCAGTATCAGACATGCGAGGCTAAATTTAGGACAAAGTGAAAGTGTCATGCAATTGCAAATATAAGTAGATAGCAGACTACAGGATCATGGTAGTCACATAGGTTAGCAGTGTAGAAGACAGATAGTATCAAATAGAATACAAAAGTCCCAGTGTAAAAGACCTTAGAAGAGTTTAGCAAAAGTCAGAATCATATGAAAGACAAAGATTTCAAAACTCAGTTCAGAGACTTGACATAGGTCTAAAGGAGTTAGGGTTCTTGAAATAAAACCAGTTTCAAGAAAATCACATAGCCAATGGTTTCCAAACTCGGAAGAAACCCCAACTTCTAGGGTTTCTACCATCAATCGAGTGCAAAGATGAGAGGACAAGTAATCAAGTCAAAACAGGTTCAGAGGTTTCAGAAAGGAACTAAGTCCTTTAACATGTTCCTTCAGTAACAGAAACTCAGGAGAAACATAGTAGAAGAGTAACATGCGAAACACAATAGAAGAGCTCAAAGAAAACATAGTAGAAGAAACTAATAACAAACATAGTAGAAGAAACTAATAACAAACATAGTAGAAGAAAACTAATTAGAACAACGTAAAGAAACTAAAAAAATGGTAGAGGAAACTGATAAGAACATGGTAGCAGAAGCTTAACAAGAACACAGTAGAAGAAACACACAAGATAAAAAAGAAAATCAGATAGACATCTATAAACCTAGATCGGAAAATAATGGTTTTGAAAGCATAACTTTTAAAAAAAATATCATAAAATCATTTATAGCTTAGGGAAAGCATAGATCTAGAATAGATCTAAAGAGATCAGAAAAAACTCAAAAGCTAGGATTTTTAAAGGAACCCGAACGGTGAGAAAGGCTTGGATCTAAGCGGGAGGAGTCGAGGCCAGGCTCGAAATAGACATGGCTTGCCGGAGCAGGCCAGAGATGATCGTAAAGCTTGAATCAACAGAGGTATGGACCCATCTCTTTGTGGTCTAGTCATGAAACTTCAGTAACCAAACGTGAGGAGCCATAGGAGGCCGGTGGGTGGTGAAACCACCATGGATTCAGGTCAGAAGGTGGCCGAAGAAGATGAAGGGAACTCATCGGAGAGGAGGAGAAGGGGAAGGTTCTAGAGAGAACCAGATATAGAGAGATAAAGACGAGTGAGGAAATGAGAGGGGTATTGGGGGGTCGTTTGGAATTAAAATGGTAAGAACGGATGAGGGCCATTGATCTTTTAGATGAACGACCATGATTTAATATGGTTTTGGGTCGGGTAGGGGCAATTGGGGACTGGGTCGGGTAATCTGATTAGGCATTGGGCTGGGTATTGGATTTAATTAGGCCAAATGTGGCTATAAGTTTAATAGCCCATTTTTCCCCTTTAATTTATAAAAAATAATAAACAAATTTTTGAAAACAAATTAAAAGCACTAAAATGATTTATAATATATAATTATCAATTTAAAAATATAAAATCCCATTTTGTATATACGAGACGGATTTAAACCTAAAAATGGCTAATATTGCAATTATACAATTTTATCCCTAAAAATACCAAATAAATTTGTAAAAATGTGTGAAAAATATCCTAGCTATATTTTAATATAATCATGATAATACAATAAATATATCTCCAAAAAAATAATTTTGGGGATAATTATTGAGTTTTTCTTGATAAGAAACAGAGAAGTAAATTAACTTAAAAATCTTTGAAAAATTAAGGAAAAATAATAGGACCTTGGGACATACTTATATATGCATATATAGGCTATTTTGAAGGTATTTTGCATATTTAAAAAAAATACAGGGAAAATTGGGTATCAACAGCTATCCCTCTTTACCCGGGGAGGATGAAAGAGTTGTCGGGTAAAGATATGATGACCAATTTTGACCGAACGAAATGGTTTGAAGAGGTTGGCCATGATCTGGCTCCTGAGCTACCTACACATCCCTGGTCTTATAGGAATCAGGCCATATGTAGTTCAGGATCCGTCGGCGAAGTATGCCGATGAAGACCTTTTCAAGAACGGGCACATTATTCAGGTCGGAATGAATGGTTAAGGTGTAATACTGGAGTGAGATTGCTCCTACTGAGATATTCATTTCTCGTCGGTTTACCTACAAATAAGCAATACAAGCATATATTGTGCATAAATTTAAACGTGATGCAAGTCCTCGTCAGACCATGAATGTTGTCTTTGGACGGTTAGGATGACGTCCTCAGACCATGACGTCTTGGGAAATGAAACGTATGATAAAGGATTCGTAGGCCATGAAATGATGCTCTCGGGCTATGAGAGTGATGCCTCCGAACTATGATGCCTTTGAATAATGATATGCAAAAGATAAAAGGGATCTTCAGGCCATGACATGGTGTTCTCGGGCTATGTAAATGGTGTCTCCGAACAATGACGCCCTTAGATAATTTGGCGATCTTTCAGCCCATGAAATACAGTGTTTGGCGATATTTCAGCCCATGAGATGCAATAAGCGGCAATCTTTCAGCCATGCAAGTGTAAAATAACACGACGATCTTTCAGCCGTGAAAGTGTAAAATAAAGCGGCAATCTTTCAGCCATGCAAGTGTAAAATACAACGGCGATATTTCAGCCATGCAAGTGTAAAATAAAGCGGTGATCTTTCAGCCATACAAGTGTAAAATACAGCGGCGATATTTCATCCATGCAAGTGTAAAATAAAGCAGTGATATTTCAGCCATGCAGGTGTAAAAGTGGCGATCTTTCAGTCATGCAAGTGTAAATAAAGCGACGATATTTCATCCATGCAAATGTAAAGGTGGCGATCTTTCAGCCATGCAAATGGAGGTAGAGCTTAACCTCGGAAGGCAGAATGGTAGCCTTAAGCAATGAGAGAATGCAGATGGAGACAATGCTTAGTCTCGGAAGGCAGAATAGTAGCCTTAGGCAATGCAGAAAATGCAGATGGAGACAATATTTAGTCTTGTAAGGCAGAATGGTAGCCTTATACAATGCAGAGAATGCAGATGGAGACAATGCTTAGTCTCGAAAGGTAGAATGGTAGCCTTATGCAATGCAGAAAATGCAGATGGAGATAGAGTTTAGTCCTGGAAGGCAGAATGGTAGCCTTATGCAATGCAGAGAATGCAGATGGAGACAATGCTTAGTCTTGGAAGGCAGAATGGTAGCCTTATACAATGAAGAAAATGCAGATGGAGACAGTGTTTAGTCTCAGAAGGCAGAATGGTAGCCTTATACAATGCAGAAATAAAATAAATTGGCAAATGGTAATAGAGTTTCTTAGCTGATAGCAGGTTGCGACATTGTGACTGTTGGGGACGTTGCGATATAGGGAATATTGCCGACGTACGTGGATAGCAAATGCTGGTAAACGCGAACAATTTCGAGAGTTGTATTCCTGAACAATGTTTGTCTCGTGAATGTATAGCATGTCAGATGATTTCGCAATCCAAATGTCTGCATCCAAAGAAAAATCGTGAGTTTTGTAGAGGGGCGATTAGTTCGTATCCCTGCTAGCCTTGTCCGACCTGTTCGGCTTTTATCTGGTGATACGATATGTATCATTAGGGTAGCGTTGTTGAACAAAGCGATTTTGATAATAAACACGCATGAATTTGTAAAAATATGACATAAGTACTTATTTTTTTTAAAAATAGTTTTTTAGATGAACCGACGACTGTGACGTGGTTCAGGACTTTGCAACCTCTTTTGCTATGGAATTTTGAGGGTCCTCCTCACAATTCTGTCCCAGTTAATAGGTTGATGCTTCTGACCGTTGTTTGCGACAATTGGCTGAAATCACTTTGGAATTTTGAGGGTCCTCCTCAAAATTCTGTCCTAGTTTCCGATTGCGGGGGAAATGGAATTTTTTTTGAGTTGTGACCGAACCTATAAGGCTGCCTACGTATCCCCTCTTAAACGGAAATCAGGTCAGGCGTAGTTCAATTTACATCATATAGGAAGACATAAAGATTACACATAGTAATGTTTGACTGCATCTGAGTTGATGGGCTTTGGCCAGACTTCTCCGTCCATTTCTGCAAGTATGAGGGCTCCTCCTGTCAGAACCCGGTAAACCATGTACGGACCCTGCCAGTTGGGAGAGAATTTCCCTTTGGCTTTATCTTGACGTGGAAAAATTTTCTTTAACACCAGCTGCCCTAGTGTGAACTATCTTGGCTTGACTCTTTTATTGAAGGCTCGAGATATTCTGTTCTGATAAAGCTGACCCTGGCAAACTGCATTCATTATTTTCCCATCGATAAGAGCCAGCTGCTCATAACGACTCTTTACCCACTCTGCATCGTCAAGTTCTGCTTCCTGTATGATCCTTAAGGAGGGAACTTCTACCTCGGTGGGAATGACTGCTTCTGTACCATATACCAGCATGTAGGGGGTTTCCCCAGTTGATGTGATGACTGTGGTACGGTAACCCAATAAAGCAAATGATAGCTTTTCGGGCCACTGCTTATGCTTTTATATCATTTTCCTTAGTATCTTCTTGATATTCTTATTGGCGGCCTCTACGGCTTCGTTCATCTGAGGCCTGTAGGCTGTAGAATTATTGTGTTTGATCTTGAAGGTTTCACACATGGCTTTCATTAAGTCACTATTGATATTAGAACCATTATTAGTGATGATTAACTCCGAAATCCCGAACCAACAAACGATACGGTCACGGACGAAGTCTGCTACGGCTTTCTTAGTCACTGCTCTATAAGGTGTTGCCTCGACCCATTTGGTGAAATAGTCGATTGCTACTAGGATAAATTTTTGCGCGTTGGAGGCGGTAGGCTCGATTGGTCCAATAACATTCATTCCCCAAGCAGCGAACGACCACGGTGAGCTTGTTGCTGTAAGCTCATTTGGGGGTACCTTGACCATGTCTGCATGTATCTGGTAGCGGTGGCATTTTCGGACATACTTGATGCAATCAGTCTCCATAGTCATCCAAAAGTAACCAACCCGGAGTATCTTCTTGGCTAATACAAAACCGTTCATATATGGATCGCAGGTCCCAGCATGGCTAGTAGTTTAGATGCTTCCTTCACGTCGACACACCTTAGTAATCCCAAATCTGGAGTCCTCCTATATAGGATTCCTCCGCTGTAAAAGAAATTATTAGACAATCTTTGAAGTGTGCGCTTCTGAGTGGTGTTCGCAAGTTCTGGGTATTCTCCTTTTGCCAAATATTCCTTGATATCATGAAACCAAGGCTTTCCATCTTCTTCTTCTTCGACATGAGCACGTAAGCTGGCTGATCATAGATCTTTACCGGATGGGATCAATAAAGTTCTTGTCTGGATGCTGTATCATGGATGATAGGGTAGCCAATGCATTGGCAAACTCATTCTAGACTCTGGGAACATGCTGGAACTCTATCTTTGTGAACCTCTTTCCCAACTCCTGTACAAGATGCAGATAAGGGAGAATCTTGGAGTTATTGGTCGCCCATTCTTCTCGGACCTGATGTATTAACAAGTCTGAATCCCCAATTACTAGCAATTTTTGAATGTTCATGTCAATGGCCATCTTGAGTCCTAAGATGCAGGCTTCATATTCAGCCATGTTGTTGGTGCAAGGAAACCTGAGTTTGGCAGACACCAAATAATGCTGGCCGGTTTCTGATACTAGGACTGCTCATATGGAAACTCCTTTGAAATTTGCTGCTCCATCGAAAAACATTCTCCAACCGTCATAGGATTCTGCAATATCTTCTCCTATGAATGATACCTCTTCGTTGGGAAAATATGTTTTCAAGGGTTCGTATTCTCCATCTACGGGATTCTTGGCAAGGTGTCTCTGATCGCTTTTTGAGTTACATAGACAATGTCAAATTCACTCAACAGGATTTGCCACTTGGCTAGCTTGCCGGTAGGCATGGGCTTCTGAAAGATGTACTTCAAAGGATCCATCCTTGATAAGAGATATGTAGTGTAGGCACAGAAGTAGTGCCTCAACTTCTGAGCTACCCAAGTTAGAGCACAACAGGTATGCTCTAACAGAGAATACCGGGCCTCGTACGGGGTGAACTTCTTACTGAGCTAATAGATGACCTGCTCCTTCCTCCCCATTTCATCATGTTTCCCCAAAACACAACCTAACGCTCCATCCAATACTACGAGGTAGAGTAATAGAGGTCTACCTGGCTCGGGCGAGACCAAAACTGGTGGTGTTGACAGGTACTCTTTGATTCTGTCGAAGGCCTTTTGGAAGTCATCAGTCCATTTGGTAGCGACATCCTTCTTCAACATCTTAAAGATTGGCTCATAAATAACTGTAGATTGTGCTATGAATCGGCTGATATAGTTAAGTATCCCCAAGAAACTCATTATGTCCTTTTTGTTCTTTGGTGGTGGCAACTCTTGAATAGCTTTAGCCTTTGATGGATCCAGTTCTATTCCTCGGCGACTTACAATGAACCCAAGTAGTTTTCCGACAGGAACCCTAAATGCGCACTTCGCGGGATTTAGTTTTAGGTTGTACCTTCTCAGTCTATTGAAGAACTTCCTCAAATCTTCCATGTGATCAGTGGCTTTCTAGGACTTGATGATAACATTGTCTACATATACTTTGATCGCCTTGTGTATCATATCATGGAAAATGGTGGTCATGGCCTTTATGTAGGTGGCCCCAACATTCTTTAATCCGAACAACATCATCTTGTAACAGTACATCCCCCACGGCGTAATGAAAGCCGTTTTCTCAGCATCTTCTTCATCCATCCAGATCTGATGATACCCCGCAAAACAATACAAAAATGACTGCAATTCATGCTTGGCGCAATTGTCGATCAGGATGTGTATGTTTGGCAAGGGGAAGTCATCTTTCAGATTGGCCCGGTTGAGATCCCGGTAGTTGACACAGACTCTGACCTTTCTGTCCTTCTTTGGTACTGGCACAATATTGGCTAACCATGTTGGATATTCTACTACCCTGAGAACCTTGGCTTTGACTTGTTTAGTGACTTCTTCCATGATTTTCAGACTCATGTCAGGCTTAAACTTTTTGAGCTTTTGCTTTACCGGCGGACATGTTGGATCGGTTGGCAGTTTGTGAGCCACAATAGATGTACTCAGACCAGTCATGTCATCATACAACCAAGCAAATTTGTCTTCATATTCCCTTAGAAATTTTGTATATTCCTTCTTTTCTGGTGGCGATAAGTGGACACTGATTCTCATTTCTTTAACGTTTTCTGCATCTCCCAGGTTAACAATCTCGGTCTCGTCCAGGTTGGACTTAGGTCTATTCTCAAAATTCTCAAATTCCTCAACAACCTTTTCTGGTATTTCATCTTCCTCTGAATCTGTGTCTGTTTGTTGCATTGTCTCGTTGCATGTCACACTCATTAGTTTATCAAGATAAGTAATAGTAATGTTGTATAATGAGAGAAAATATTAAGAGTAATATTTATAGGGAAAGTCGAAATGCTCTGATAAATTCCATAACTGTTTTGAACATTGAAGATCTTATTGCGAAATTTTAAAATGCGAAAGGAAAGTCAACTAGTAAAAATAAAAGATAGTGCATGATGCTTGTTCAGCCTTGCTACCCCGAGGCTTTTCAGGCTCTAGTGGTTCTGATGGTCCAGTTATTGAGGCATGCTCCTCTGCTTACTGCCTGTATGGAAGGGCCTTCCTCCCCCTCCTCCTCGAAAACAACACAACAATCTATAACATCGTCTTCTAAGAATAAATTCATCACTGCTGCCAGTGCTTCCTCTTCTTCTGTCCCATAAATAACATTGGTTGGTCGAAAAGTCTTCTCCAAATGTGGTTTTGGCTGCTTCAGCGGATAGTAAGGACCGCGACATGGTGGCGACCAGTTGTTGAATTCCTCCTAAGTGTACTCATATCCCAGACCAAAGGTGGTGCCATGTTTCTTTAGTTTGATAGGCTTAGCGATTCCTTGGAGGTTCTTGCCATGTCCCTTGCCAGGTTCGTATCCGCTCCAGTTCAATGTGCTTTAAATTTTATTGTCCCACCATTTGTCCTTGTCGATGGAGTTGACTCGTTCGATGTGGTGATAAGTCTCCCCAACTATCTTTCTTCTGCCTCCGATTGCTGGGATGGTCTGGCGACTGTAAATGGGATTGCTACCGTCGCCATGAATGATCACCTCTTGGTGGTTCCACTCAAATTTCACCGCCTAATGTAGTGTTGATGCTACGGCCCCAGTGGCATGAATCCACAATTTTCCCAACAACAAATTGTAAGATGTCGGCATGTCTATCACCTGGAAATCAACATCGAACCAAGTAGGCCCCATTTGCAAACACAGGCTGATTTTCCCAATAGTGGACCTTTGGGAACCGTCGAAAGCTTTGACATTGATGGCCCCGTCCTTGATCTCATGCAGTCCCTTTCCTAATGTCCTGAGTGTTACCAACGGACAAATGTTGAGGCTGGACCCTCCATCAATTAGGATTCTGGCGATAAAATAATCTTCGCATTGCACGGTGATGTGCAATGCCTTGTTGTGACTCAACCCTTCGGGTGGCAGCTCATCTTCATGGAAAGTGATTTTGTGACTTTCCAATACTTGTCCGACCATGTTGGGCATTCCTCGCCAGTGATGTTGCTTGGTATGTACGCTTCACTCAGCATAGAGCATTTTTGTGTGCCTCAGAATTTTATAGTAAAGCAAGTATGGAGATCTGCGCCGGTGTTTTGTTCAACTGGTCGATGACCGAGTATTCTTTGGCCTGTATCTTTCTCCAAAGGTCGTCTAGACCTGTCTCAATAATGGGTGACCAATTGGAGGCCTGCTTGCTTGACTTAGCTAAGTGTTTGGGGGTATAAACTCTGCCAGTTCTTGTCATACCCTTTGCGGCAATAGTTTCCTCGAACCTAACCTTGCGTTTACTCCTTGCCTCGGCTGTATAGTCCCAGGGTATAGCTTTTGTATGGAATGGTGTCACGGCCAACATCGCTACTAGGATCGGCGTGGCTATCTTCACCCCGAATGGAGCATGTCCCTTGGGTAGTAAAACTGCAACTTCGAATAGTGTAGGTGCATTCGTTCGAGACACAAATTCGACCTCAATTGGCACTGATGTCTTTACAGATGACGTTATTTCAAACTCAAGTGGCATGAACATGTTTACCGCAGCGCCCCCAAATGGCTGAATCTGGATTATGATTGGATTAAGAGTAACTATTGGCTTCTTTGGGTCATCACCTTCTACAATTAACCCGATTGATCCCTCGGGATCCTAATCATCCTCTATTTCAATCATGTGAACGTCTCCACCCTTATGGTCTGGCAGAGGGTTATTGCGGACATTCGAAGCGGGCTCCTTTGCCACAATAATCTTGTTGTCAATCAAAGTCTGGATCTTGTCTTTCCAAGAACGACATTCGTCGATGGTGTGTCCCTTCATGCCGGAATGGTATGCACAGGATTTGTTTGGATTAACCTATTGAGAAGGGTTTTCAGGAGTTATAGCTGGGATAAGGGTAACATAACTAGCAGTTTTGAGTCTCTAGTACAACTGGTCAATGGGTTCGGCAATGGTTGTATACTGTTTAGGAGGTCGGCAGTCAAAATTTGGTCGAGGTCTTGGGAAGTTTTGGCGTGCAGGAAGGGATTGATAGTGGGATGGTTGAGCATTTTAGGCTCGGTAAACATGTATAGGTTGGGAATATCTGGGTGAAGTAGGCTGATATGTGGGAGGTGGATATGATTGATAAACGGGTGGCAGAGTTTGGTAAGAGGGTGAGGGTGCTTGGTTGTTCGGGGTAGGTTAATATGTGAGGGGAGGTATTGGGTAGGTTTGGTATTTGATGGGAGATTTGGTTCTTTGTGCAACCATTACAGCCCCTACGTCCCTTTTCTTGGATGCACCACCAGATTGTAAGACCTTATTGGTAGCTTGCAATGCCTCAAAGTTCGTAACCATACCGCTTTTGATGCCTTCTTCGATCCTTTCTCCCAGCTTGATGATGTCAGAAAATTTATGGTTCTCAATCAACATCAA
Source organism: Nicotiana tabacum (assembly GCF_000715075.1). Classification (NCBI taxonomy): domain Eukaryota; kingdom Viridiplantae; phylum Streptophyta; class Magnoliopsida; order Solanales; family Solanaceae; genus Nicotiana; species Nicotiana tabacum. Next base: position 26,670,370 of record NC_134100.1, read on the forward strand.
CCTTCCATAATACTGGGGGTCCTGATCCCGGACGAAAAACTTGCTCATTTGTTCTTCCTCTAAAGCAGGTCTGACCTTAGCAGCTTCTGATCTCCAGCGAGTAGCATACTCGCAAAATGTTTCTGTAGGTTTCTTCTTTAGATTCTGAATGTAGCACACATATGGCGCATTCTCCGTGTTGAATCGGAACCTATCCATAAATCAGTTGCCATGCCTACCCAAGTTGACCACTTCTTCGGATCTTGGCTAATATACCAAGATAGAGCATCTCCTTTCAGACTCCTCATGAACAACTTGATGCGGATCCTCTCGTCTTTTCCTACTCCAACCAGCTTGTCACAGTATATTCTCAAATGTACTCTCGGATCCCCTGTACCATCAAACATCTCAAACTTAGGAGGTTTGTATCCCTCGAGCAGTTCGACGTCAGGATGTATGCAAAGATCTTCATAGTTCAGCCCCTCAATTCCTTTGTTTCCTTCGATGCCTTGAATCCGGCTAGTCAATTTCTTGAGTTCTTCAGCCAGATTCCTAATAAGCAAGTCTTTATTATCAGACTTGGGTGCGCTTGAGATGGGTTGGGTGGAGTGTGGCATGGTCTCCATGTAGATGGGGGTGTTATGATGAGTGTGAAAGTGGTGGAGTTTTGGGGTTCCCGGATGAGCAGTGGAGTATTGTTAGAAGTATAGCAGGTGTTGCAGTGGTGGTGAGGAGCGGGATGGTTTTGTGGCTTTGGAATATTTTGTGGAGGTGTGGGGTTCTGACAATTTGGGAAGTTGACCTCTGGAGTGGTGAGGGAAAATGACAGATTTGCCAGATTCCAAACCTGATGAAGTTCCTCTTGGAACTTCAGCAATTTTTGTTCCAGTTGGGATGCATTCTCTTTGGAAACCTGAGTGCCATGGGCATAAGTGACCTCTACCCGTTCAGTTGAGTTCTCCTTTCTGGTGTTGTTCAGATCTTCCTTCTTCCCTTTGTTGTTGTTTCTGATAGGACTAAGAGGAGGAGTGGGTGGAGGGCCCCTGGATCTCGTTGAATAAGATGATATTGCCAGAGTGCACAAACTAACGTTTGGAAAGGGGGAATAAATAAAAAAAAAGTAAAAACAGAAAAGGTAACAAGTTAGTGAGGATTATAAGAAAATATTGCGATATTAAACACATAGTGCAAGAATGTAAATCGTGTCCTATTTGGGAACCTCTTTGTGCCCGAGGTAGGCCTGGTGACAAGTTGATTTGGAGAATTCAGAATGCTAAATGCCTCATTTAATTGATTAAAAAATAGACGAGTCCCAAATCGACATTAAATAACATGAAGTAAAGTAGCACTAGCGGTCATCGGCCTTATTACATTCATAAAACGAAAAAGATAAACTCCTATCTATTTGGTCCCAGAAGGACCTTCCTCAGGTTGAATGCTCTCGCTGATCAAATCCTCCAGTTTGCGTAGGTTCACCAGTAAAAATGCCTTGGCCATGTGTTCTCCTTCGTTTCCCTCAGCGTTCTGGTAGTCGGCGACTCTCTTCCTCCCCTTTCCTTCTAATTCCAGCAGACTGTATTCCAGATATTCCAACTTTTCACTAGCTCTAGCGGCCTTCTCTTTCCACTCATTGATTTGGTTATCTGACAGAAGACTCCCCCACCAATCTAGCAAGAGTGGGGGCGTGCTAACCATACCGAAACTAGGGACCTCGTTATTCATTTTCTGCAAAACAAAAGGGTTAGACCCTTACCCCCACTGGACTCGACTATTAAATATCAATAATTGGCATAAAAACATTTAGTTCTCCAAATAAATGCACAAAACGTGGTAGTGTCTGTTTGGGTTTTAGGGAAACCCAGTGGACTTTGGACAAGGCTATCTTAAAGAGTCATTATGCGGACAACATAACTGACTCGACTAGGTTTGACCATGATGCATGTACAATTAAACAGAGTAAGGTTTCTACAGGGTTTTAGACTGGTACCCTTGAGTGGACAACTCAAGAGGAAAAGGCACAGAACCGTCGACTACACCGTTGATCGACTGGTTTTACCGTAAATATGCCTTTTCCGGATTTAGGGGGTGATAATATCGGAAGAGTGCAACCACTAATTATAAGCGTTGATGTGGTATTTTGTTTAGCACGAGTAGAATATGATGTTGAAAACATGTTTATGCAATAACTAAAGCAGGTTGTCATGTATTTGCATGTTGAGAAAGTAGTAAATACAACAGTTATTCATAATTTGAAGTAGTAATAAAGGAAAGCAGTAAATAAATAAAGGAAAGAAACAAAAGACAAGTCATTTTTGTAGTTGAAAAGGAAAATTAAATGCTTAAAGGTATTAAACAAATAAAGGCATATAAAGAAAATGTCAAGCCACAATAAATGTGTGAAATGGTAAAAGCCTAAAAGATCCCCAGTGGAGTCGCCATGCTGTCGCGCCCCTTTTTCATGCGAAATCGGGTTTATGACATTTGGGAGGACAACCCATTCCCCTTTTAGGAATTTGGGTTTGAATTGAAAAGTCGCCACCTAATGATTAAGGTGCATTAGGACACCAAGAAGGTTTGATTTGAGTAACCAGAGATTGGGGTAAGGGCTTGAAATTATCTCAAGGGGAAGGTGTTAGGCTCATTTGTAGTTTCAAAGGCAAAATTCTAAGACGACATACAAAAACATATATAGCAAGTTGGGGGAAAGCACATAACAAGTAAAAGACTCAGATATACCTCCTTGAACAAAGAAAGCACATAATTAGCATGACTTTCACATACTGTTTATGGTCTGATTAAGAACATAAAGGTTGAGACAGACTGATTTATTACATAATTCAGATAAGAAGCCCGAATCAGGCCTGCCTGCTGGTTGTATTTAATAGCACAGATTCAGTTTATAACTTTGCCCTAAAGCTTGCCTAAGTGTTGGACAAGGATCCTATAGGCATGGTATCTACTAAATTCAGAAAGCAATAAACAGAATATGAACTAGTTAAAAAGGTTGTCAGATTATTAGATAAAGCAAGTTTTTACGAAGGTTATAAATTCTGCCACTGATGATACTCGTTATTATTGGTTTTAGCTCTAGATGTGAATGAAGCGATTCAGATTCGATTAATAGATCTTATAGACATACTTTCTATGCGTCGTTGATTTTAAACCTTTTATAGACATGGTAAAATGTAGAAACCTTATAGGCATGATATCTAGGTGCTAAATTTTGTTTAAGACCTATGAACATGATATCTAATTGCAGTTGATTGTTTAAGACCTATGAACACGATTGCTAGATGAAAAAAAATGGATATACAAGATTCAGAAGGACCTATACGCATAATTTCTATATGCATATGCAGAATTCAGATTTCCAGATAGTTATGGACATGATTTCTATATGAGAGAATGCAGAATTCAGAAATACCTATAGACATGGCATCTATGTGAGAAATGTGCAATTCAGAAATACCTATAGGCATGATATCTGTGTGAGAATGCAGAATTCAGAAATACCTATAGGCATGATATCTATGTGAGAAATGCGGTAAATTCAGAAATAATAAATGTACAACCAAAGGAGAGCCTGATTCAGACTTCATGTCTGAAATACGAGGTAAACCAACTCCAAGGGATCATGATCCAAAGCCTTTCTCCCATTTGAGTGTGTCAAAGTTCCCTAAGATCCTCAAAGGGACTGCGGGAAATGCTCACACCCAAATGTATAATCAGATTAGGACAAGTGCAATGTGTAAGGGTCAGCCCTCAAGTGTCCAAGTTCAGAGGGAGCTCAAAGGGTCCCAAGGCAAGGCTCACAAGAGGGGGCAGAACTTAAATACTAAGAAAGTATGCAAGTGTAGAATAGACTACTAAAGGGGAAAAGGAGAGGGAAACAGCTATTAATAAACACACATAGGGAGTTCAGGGGGGCAGGGAAATTGTGAAGAGCCTATTGCTTAGGCCAGGACAGGCTTCAAGCATGCTCAGCAATGGAGGATGCTAGCATACTCTCAAACCTGCCAGAACACACTATTTAGAGGCTAGGATCCCAAGGGATCGAGTTTGATTCATGGACAATAACTTGTTGTATTGCCATGCCTCAAACCATAGCTTAAACACATAGGGGGCAGGGGTTTGGGATTCATAATAGAACAGACAAAAAGAGATCAGTAGTGTTGAAACACATAGAAGCAGTAAGCAGACAGGGATACAAAAGCAATAAATAAACACATTGTTGTGATGCTAAAAAGCTTAAATCAGGACATACCAGTTTTCAAAGAAGCAAATAAAGAAACGCAGGCAGTAGGTCTTGTAAACATGCCACAATACAAGCAACAAAAAAGAATATTTTTGAGTGTAAGTGTAAGTTCAGAAAGACTACGAGTGATCGATGTGTTTATGTCAATGAAGAGCATGTATTTATAGTGTGAAGAACAGGCAAAAACAAGGTAAGAAAACAATTAAGGAACTGAATATCAATTAAAATCAATCAATACAAGACTTCCTTTAATCAAGGAATTCAGACTTAAACGGTAAAAGCTATTTAGGGAAAAGAATCAAATAAGCATCTTGTGCAAAGTAGGCAATTAGGGGTAAATACATAGGGGTTTTAGTTAAGGGAAGGATTTTTAAGTACACGGTTAAAACAAATAAGGTAAGGATCCCCCAGTATGCAGTAAATCAAGGGGTCGGAGATTATGTAAGTATTGGTCCATAAATGAACAAGGTCAGAAAAGCTAAGGAAAACTTTTAACTTAAATCGAGTCACAGGGAAATCAGCAAACAAGGAAAGAAATCAATCAAACCTATACAGAAGGAGTCTGAAACTAATCAAAATTTGAAAGCCCTTTAGAAGGGAAGTTCAGCACATATAAAGAGTACACCAGTATCAGACATGCGAGGCTGAATTTAGGACAAAGTGAAAGTGTCATGCAATTGCAAAAATAAGTAGTTAGTAGACTACAGGATCATGGTAGTCACATAGGTTAGCAGTGTAGAAGACAAATAGTATCAAATAGCATACAAAAGTCCCAGTGTAAAAGACCTTAGAAGAGTTTAGCAAAATGCAGAATCATATGAAATACAAAGATTTCAAAACTTAGTTCAGAGACTCGACATAGGTCTACAAGAGTTAGGGTTCTTGAAATAAAACCAGTTTCAAGCAAATCACATAGCCAATGGTTTCCAAACTTGGAAGAAACCCCAAATTCTAGGGTTTCTACCATCAATCGAGTGCAGAGATGAGAGGACAAGTAATCAAGTCGAAACAGGTTCAGAGGTTTTAAAAAGGAACTAAACCCTTTAACATGTTCCTTCAGTAACAGAAACTCATGAGAAACATAGTAGAAGAGTAACATGCGAAACACAGTAGAAGAGCTCAAAGAAAACATAGTAGTAGAAACTAATAACAAACATAGTAGAAGAAAACTAATCAGAACACCGTAAAGAAACTAAAAAAAATATGGTAGAGGAAACTGATAAGAACATGATAGCAGAAGCTTAACAAGAACACAGTAGAAGAAACACACAAGAGAAAAAAGAAAATCAGATAGACATCTAAAAACCCTAGATCGGAAAATAATGGTTTTGAAACCATAACTTTTAAAAAAAAATATCAGAAAATCATTTAATGCTTAAGGAAAGCATAGATCTGGAACATATCTAAAGAGATCAGAAAAACCTCAAAAGCTAGGGTTTTCAGAGGAACCCGAACGGTGAGAAAGGCTTGGATCTAAGCGGGAGGAGTCGAGGCTAGGCTCGAAACAGACATGGCTTGCCGGGGCATGCCAGAGATGACTGTAAAGCTTGAATCAACAGAGTTCTGGACCCAGCTCTTCGTGGTCAATTCATGAAACTTCAGTAACCAAACATGAGGAGCCATAAGAGGCCGGTGATTGGTGAAACCACCATGGATTCAGGTCAGAAGGTGGTCGGAGAAGATGAAGGGAACTCATCGGAGAGGAGGAAGGTTCTAGAGAGAACCAAAGATAGAGAGATAACGAGTGAGGAAATGAGAGGGGTATTGGGGGGTCGTTTGGAATTAAAATGGTAAGAACGGATGAGTGTCGTTGATCTTTTAGATTAACGGCCATGATTTAATATGGTTTTGGATCGGGTAGGGGTAATTGGGGCCTGGGTCGGGTAATCTGATTAGACATTGGGCTAGGTATTGGATTTAATTAGGCTAAATTAAAAGGCCAAATGTGGCTATAAGTTAAATAGCCCCTTTTTCCCTTTAATTTATAAAACAATAATAAAGAAATTTATGAAAACAAATTAAAAGCACTAAAATGAATTATAATATATATTTATTAATTTAAAAATATAAAATCCCATTTTATAAATACGAGACGGATTTAAATCTAAAAATGGCTAATATTACAATTATAAAATTTATCCCTAAAAAATACCAAATAAATTTGTAAAAAATGTGTGAAAAATATATTAGCTATATTTTAATATAATCATGAGAATTCTATAAATAAATCGCCAAAAAAGTAATTTTGGGGACAATTATTGGATTTTTCATGATAAGAAACAGAGCAGTAAATTGACTTAAAAATCTTTGAAAATTTAAGGAAAAATAATAGGACCTTGGGACATACTTATATACGCATATATATGCTATTTTGAAGGTATTTTTCATATTTAAAAAAAATACACGGAAAAATTGGGTATCAACAATGGACATAGTTTATGCTTCCATGTAGAGTAGTTTTGTGGATGTAAACTTTGTGATGATATACTAGAAATTGGTAAACTTCCACTTATGTTCAAGTTTGTAATGATAAAGTTCAGTTGTAATTTAAAAATTACTATGAATATATATGCTCCATATTTTTTTTTGCATTTTAAATAGTATTTTGAATTGATTTTTTTACAACTGAATGCAGATTCAATTGGAATCACGGAAGATTGTAGAAAAACTAAAAGAAAAGCCTTCAGAAATAAAGAAGTCTTTGGAAGAAACGTATTGGAGATCCCAGTTGGTAAATGGAGGTCAATCAAGGCAATTCCGTCAACAAAGCTATTAAACGAGCTGGGAATAACTGCTCGAAAGTTTCTTTTGCTTCCAAACAAGTGGAAGGACCTCACAAAAGAGGAGAAAGATGCAACACTTATTAGCTTATATATTACTTTTCAAGACAATTATATTTTTATTGTAGAACATATTAGTTTGTCATAAATGTGACAAAAATAGTCTGTCTCAGAATTGCCTTATCAAAAATATACTATATTCTTTAATTACGAATTATCTTTGTATTTTTTGACAATAGCAATTGTCACCAATCATGATGATTTATAGTGATATTTTTGTTTTGTTGGTAAAACCAATATTTTTGGTGACAGAATGAGTTTTAGCTATAAAATAGTAAACCTTATTCATAAAAGCAAAACTGTCACTAATTTATACATTTAAGGACGAAATACTTTTTTCGTATATAAAAGGCATTTTTAGTGGCGAAATTGCGAATATTCAACTATGAAAGATATAGAACTTCAAAGACAATTCATGTTGTCACTAATTAAACTATATAATTAGTGACAAAGTATTTTTGTCGGCATTAATGATCTTTTTAGTGACGAAAATGCAATATCAACTACGATTTTTTAAAACTTTTTCTGACGAATAACTTTGTCGTAAATACTATCACTTTGGGGACGAAAAGTGATGGTGTAGTTAATATAACTCTATTTAGCGACGAAATACAAAGTTGTCTGTGTATACTATTGGTGACGGTGTTTTAGGGACGAAATATTGACAAAACAATTGTCACAAAAAATCATTTGTGACGAAATATGAATTTTAGGTGACAAAATAATTCATCACTGATAATTGAATTTGTTGTAGTGTGTCCGGTTGGGAATATCTGGGAGATGAGGGTTGATATGTAGGTGGTGGTGTTAGATATGTGAGTGGAGATTTCGGGCCCTGAGCCACCATCACTGCCCCAACGTTTATCTTCTTTGATATGCCGTCTGATTGTAATGCCTTGTTTGTGGCCTGTAATGCCTCAAAGTTTGTTACCATTCGGCTCTTGATGCCTTCTTCGATTCTTTCTCCAAGTTTAATGATATCAGAAAATTTATGGTTTTCAATAACCATCAACCTTTTATAGTATTGCGGATCCTGTTTTCGGACAAAAAGCTTGTTCATTTGTTCCTCGTCCAAACATGGACTGACTTTGGCTGCTTCCGACCTCCAACGAGCAGCATACTCGCGAAAAGTCTCGGTGGGCTTATTCTTGAGGTTCAAATGTAGAAAACATCTGGTGCATTTTTTGTGTTGAACCTGAATCGGTCCATGAAATCAGATGCCATACTCACCCAGTTGGACCATTTCTTAGGATCCTGGCCGATGTACTAGGACAAAACGTCTCCCGTAAGACTCCTCATAAAAACTTCATCCGGATCTTTTCTTTCTTTCCAACCCCGACAAGTTTGTCACAATAGGTTCTTAGATGAACCCTGGGATCGCCTATACCATCAAACATCTCGAACTTGGGAGGTTTATACCCATCTGGCAGTTCTACATTTGGCTGTATGCATAAGTCTTCATAGTTCAAACCTTCTATCCCTTTGCCTCCTTCGACACCCTGAACTCGACTCGTCAATTTCTTGAGTTCCTCAGCCATGTTCTTGATGAGCAGGTCCTTCTCAGCGGATTTTTGTGTATAGGAAGTTGGTTGGATAGAGTGAGGTACGATTTCCACGTATATAGGGTTGTTTTGGTGAGTGCTAGGAGCCTGGGTGTAGTGGTGGTCATTGGTTGAGTTTTGAGGATCGGGGATGGGTTGTGATGTTTTCTGGGGAGTGTGATAAGTGGCGGTTGGTGGGTACTGGATTGGTTGATGGTGGTGTTGTGGCGGAGTTGGTATTGGTAAGGGAATGAGATTTTGAGGTGGGGTTGCACATTGATGCGGTGCAGGAAGGTTTTGTGGATGTTGGTTAAGAGTATTTTGGAGAGGTGTTGGGCTCTTGGTATTTTGTTGGTTGACATCGGGGACATTCAGGGTGAGGGATAGGTTTGCCAAGTTGTGGACCTGCTCAAGCTCTTCCTATAACTCTAGTATCTTTTGTTCCAACCTCAAAACTAAATCATTTGGTGCCGGAGTACTCCGTTCATTTGAAGTTTCGGCATTTTCCACATTATCCTTTTGAATACCACTTAAGTCGTCCATTTTAGCTTTTCCTTTGCTCTTTGTATTACTTGGAGGAGGAGGAGGTGGAGGGCCTCTAGATCTGGTGTGATACACTGATGATGCCAGTATGTGCGAACCAACCTTAGGGGATGAGAATAAAGAAATAAAGAAAACAAAAAGTAGACAAGTCAGTAAGAGTTTTGAAATGTTTTATAGTATTTAAACACATATTGCGGGAATGTAAATTCACCTCCTAATTTGGGAACCTCATTGTGCCCGAGGTAACGACTAGCGACAAATAAATTTGGAGAAATTCAGTGTCAATAATTGCCTCATTTCATTAATGTAAAAGTAAACGACCCAAAACGACACTAAATAAGATAATGTTGCTAGTGGCACTTGGCCTTATTACATTTAGAAGGAAAGTAAGTAAATCTAATCTACTTGGTCCCAGAAGGACCCTCTCCAGATGGGATGCTGTTGTCGATGAACTCTCCCAGTTCGCGCAGGTTCAGTAGTAGGAATGTCCTTGACAGATGCTCTCCTTCATTTCCTTCAGTGTTCTGGCATTCGGTGACCCTCTTCCTTATCTTCCCTTCCAATTCCATTAAACTGTATTACAAATATTCCATCCTCTCACTGGATTTAACAGCTCTTTCTTTCCACTCGTTAATCATTTCCATGTCGGCCTTATGCTGTGCCATATGCTCAGCTTCAGACTCTTGAACTCTTTTGCGCAGCTTGTTGTACTTTACCTCTACTTTGGCAAACTCATCTATGACCCGGTTTCTTGGACCAGCCCTAGGCTCAAAGACTCCTAATAGATTATCATCCAACCATGAGGGGAAAACGTATGAATGGCCCGCATGATAGCGGTCTGACTCGATAGTATCCTTCTCCACAATAATCTTCAAAGTCCACATATGTTGTTCTTAATTCTTATATGGTATAGCGTCACCTTGGAAATTGGCTCTAAAGTGACTCATTTTAGCGACCCGTGGTATGACCTTTCTCTTGCCTGCCTGTCTCATAACCCTGAGGGGAGCATAAGGGTATATCCCCCTCAACCCAATCAACACCAAGTGTGGGACGTCCCTAGACGAGGCTTATCTCTTGTGGGGGAAAGGGCCTGCCCTCAGTTTCTGCAAAACAAGAGATAGTTAGGCCCTTTCCCCCAACCAACACCAAGTGTGGGACCCAATCAACACCAAGTTTGGCATATTTACACTTATTTCTCCAAATTAATGCACACAATCGTGGTTACGTCCATTGGAATTGTGGAAAATCTGATGGACTTTTGGATGAGGCTTGTCTAAAAGAGTTATTATGCGGACAACATATTAACCCGGCTAGGTTTGACCATGATGTATGTACAATTAATCAGAGTAAGACTGCTATAGAAGTCTAGACTGGGATCCTCAAGCGGAAAACTTGAGGGGGAAAGGCACGGAACCGTCAAATGCACCGCTGATCGACTACTTTTACCCCAAATATGTCTTTCCGAATTTAAAGGGTGATATATAGGACGAGCGCAAATACTTATCAAGCGTAGCTATAGGATTGATTACGCACGAGTGGAATATGATGTTGAGCATGATTTATGCAATAATAAATAGCATGTTGTCAAGTATTTGCACATAAAAATGATAAATGCAGTATTTAAATAATTAAAAGACAGTTACGGAAAAGGAAAACAAAGAGACAAGTCAGTTTCAGGAAAATAAAGAAATCATAAATACTTAAAAATAAGCAGTTAAATTCAAATAAGGGGGAGGGTGCATGGGATAAAACATGCTTAGAGTAATTCTCAAAAATAAATTCGATATGGTAAGAGCCTAAAATGTCCCCAACAGATTCGCCATGCTATCGCACCCCCTTTTTCCCTCGCGAGGTCCGGGTTTCGACATTCATGGGGGAACAACTCGTTTCATTTTGGGAATTGGGTATTTGAAGAGTCGCCACCTAACAGATTAAGGTGCGTTAGGGCACCTAGAGCGATTAACTCATGTGACTAGTTTGCATTACCAGAGATTAGGGTAAGGGCTCAAAATAACCTTCAGGGGAAGGTGTTAGGCACCCCCCGCGGTCCACAACGGTGGGTCCCGACCGAACTTAAACTACGTGAATTAGTCATTTAACAAGTAAACAGTCTTAGCACATATTTGCAAACAAAGGTGGTTTCCACAGTCTAAATACACATATGATCTAGTAAATCCAGATAATAAAAGTAAAGTGGTTTACACAGCTTAAACACACATATATGTAAAGAAAAAGGAAGTTTAGATAATTTAAACACATATAGGAATTGAGAAAGGGAAGTTCTAAGTTGATTAGCCTGCAGGATCAAACTGTGCAATGCCCGGTAATCCTCCTTAACTAGAGGGGCTACACGTGACATTAGCGCGCAGGTCATCATAAGCTTTTGCTACCCATTACCTTCCCCTTAATGGTTATATAAGCGAGTTTGATTAAAGACCTCTAAGCGTGCTGCTACCCGTCCCTTCCTTGTGGTCCTAGAGGAGATTATGACCTCTAAATCTGGGCAGTTCTAGACAAACCTAAGGTATTTATAAAGCAAAAATCTAGGCAACAAACAAATAACATGTACGACAAGCAAATAGGGAAAAAGCAGTGAAAAGGCTCATGCTTACCTCCGCATGTATATAGGCAAATAAACAGCACGTCTCAAACAACTAATTTTGAAGAAGTTCAGAAAGCCTAGGAATATGATATCTAGATGAATGTTACAGATACATGATATGCAATGTTTGTTTTAAGGGAAGTGGCAGAATCCTAATCAGTTTGCCTATTGGTTTTATAGCCTGTTAAGCCTGGATAATTTTACACATAAATAGAACTGGATTTCACAGATATTTAATGGCCTAAGGCTTGCCTAGGCGTGTGTCTATATGCAATCATAATCTGGAAATTAATTAAACAACTTGAAGTGAGTTAATCCTCTAGGCATGCTGATCTAAGTGACAAAGACTGATTTTAGGCATGCTGACAGTAGGATGTGATATCTATGCGTTTGGACTTTTTTTAAACCCTTTTGTAGATAACTATTGATTTGATCGAAATAGACATGGTTCAAACAGATGCAAATAGAGTTCCAAGAAAACATGGTATCTAATGCATACAATAGATGACTACTTTTCTTAAGGCAGGATTATTAACCTAATAGCAGGATCTCTAAGGAAAGTACTTATGCAAAATCAAAGATGGAATAGAGATATATGACATGTAGTATGTGTTGATACCCAATTTTTCCCTATATATTTTCAATATGGAAAATACATTCAAATAGCATATATATGCATGTATAAGCATTCCCAAGGTTTTTATAATTTTTTTCATAATTTTAAGGTTTTAAATTAATTTATTTTCTTCCTTTTTATCCATAAAATCCCCAATAATTAATTTCAAAATTATTATTTTGATAATTCATTTATTGGATTTCTATATTTATGCCAAAATATGGTTAAGGTAATTTTTATATATTTTTATGATTATATTTAGTATTTTTAAGCTAAATTACACATAATTGCAATATTAGCCCTTTTAAGATTTAATTATGTTTTTTATGCATAAAATTGGATCCTATATTTTTAAATTGCTAATTATGTATTATAAATTATTTTGGCATTTTCAATTATTTTTTAGAAATTATCTACTATTTTTTATAAATTAAATAGGGAAAACAACAGGCTATTTAAATTATAGCCAAATTGACTTTCAATTATAGCCAAATCGGACCCCAATTCCCAACCCAATTTTATAATTAAAAACCCCGACCCACACCCTATTAGCCCATATCCAAACCCAGAACCCACTTACCTCATTATAATCTCGACTGTTGATCTCCCAGATCAACGGTCCACGTTACCTTTTTCCTTTTTTAATCAAATAACCCCCCAAACACTACCCCCATTCTCTCATTTGCACCGCCTCTGAATCCCTCCTCTCCCAAATTCTCTCTGAACTCACCCTAACCTTAATCACCATTACCGGCGAGAACCTCCTTCCTATGGTGTTCTCGTGCCTTCTCCGACCACCTCTGGTCCCTTATACTCCATGGCTCTTCGACTTCATGAGTCCTTGAGAAGATCTCAGGGAAAGCCAACTTGTTCCGGTTTGAAACTCGTTCACTGGCCTGTCTCAGGCCTTTTTCGTTTGTAAGAAAGGATTTCCTCTTGTTTTTCATTTGAATCCATGAGATTTTAACCGATTTTCTTCATCTCTACTATTTTCCGAAAACCCTTGATTCGCTACTGTTCGATTCTTCTCAGATATTTATAGATCTGAGGTGATTCGAGCATTATTAAGCATTTTCCTTTAAAAATCTCCCGTTTAACTAACTATTTTGATTTTAGTCGCTCCTTCCTAAACTAGAGTTTCTGAAAATCTTTTTCTTCAAATTTTTTTTTTGGTTTTAAGTATTTAGTCCCATGTGTCTACGTGTGTCATGCCCCGATCCTAGGCCTGGACGTAACATGGCACTCGGTGCCTGACTACATGTGACCGAGCGAACTAACTGGCTGGCTGAATCAATATGTGATATCATAACATACTAAATGCGGAAGATAAACTAACACATGCTGATATACTGAAAGTCTGGATGATATAAATCAAAGTGTCGAAATACTATTACATTTCTGAAACATATTTGCAGCCAACATGGTTTAACATGAAAAGTCTGAGACTCTGTCTCACTGTCACTCCAGTCTATGAAGCCTCTACTGAAGTACTGAAAATACTAACTATCTGTAAATACTGAAAGGCTGTAAAGTAATGATAATGCCCCGAAAGAACTGGAGATCACCAAATAGCGGGTACGAGAATCCTAGCGCTCTGCGTCGTCGACCTGTAAGTCATTACCTGCATTGTGATATGCAGGCCCCGGGCAAAAAGGGGCATCAATACATTTGAATTGTACTGGTATGTAAGGAAACTAAAAGAAAGAACTATAAATACTGAAACTGAAACTAAGCTGATAACTGAGAATTGATAATTGATAACTGAAATGATAACTATTGAAACTGAAACTGAAATGATAACTGATAACTGATAACTGAAATGATAACTAATAAATGATAACTGGTAACTGAACTGATAACTGATAACTGGTAACTGATATGATAACTGATAACAGAATGGTAACTAATAATTGAACTGAAAGGAAGTAAAGATATGAATACTCCCTCTTCTGAATGATGAACAACCTGTTTATCTGAATATTAAACTACGACCTCAGGCCCAATATATATATGTGCACAAACTGCGGCCTCGGGCCCAAGTATATGTATACATAACTGCGACCTCAGGTCCAAAATGCATAAAGCATAAACTCCGGTCTCAGGCCCAAAGATGCATAAAGCATAAACTGCGGCCTCAGGCCCAAATACAAGTGCAACATTCAGGGATTTAAAACCAGGAACTGAGAATCATACTGCAATATATGATAGTGAAATACTGAATCACATTGAGTTACATAATACTGGGATACTGAATAGGACTAGACTGAGACATGTATTCTTGAACTAATTATGAACACTGAAACTTCAACTGTTTATGGCATACTGAATAATCTATACTAAGACTGGGGGGCATCAAACCCAAGTCTATATTGAATACGCACTGAGCTCACAACGTTCGGAATGAAAGTCCTGAACGAGTTATGAAGCTAGAGAATAGAAGCTCTACAACTATTCAAGGAACTAGGCTTCACTATATTTTTTTGAGGCAATTGATACGTCGTAAAAGAAACGTAGTGTACGAAGAATCATTAATATTCCCAAACATAGAGAGTTAGCCTCACATACATTAACTTCCTGCTCTTTAGCATAATACAACATTCGACAACCTCTTCAACTTCAATCTATATCAATACAAGTCAAAGGGATTCCATATTAGCAATAATACTCATGTTTTGGTCACTTAGGCATTTTCTCAAACATTTGGTGGCATAAAGCTTCATAGTCCTTATTAATGGTGTCTCTACACCCAATAACCCATTCTTTTGATCCTAGATAAATTCTAAAGTCTCAAATAGTTATAATCAACATTATTCTTTATCACCCATAAGGTAAACAACACCCTTAACCAATAATCAACAATCAACAAGCCAAACCTATAATTGTTCATGCTTTTCTATCAAACCCATCAACTAATATCTCATGAACTTGAGTCAATAATCATTAATCCAATGCTATAATCAATTAGAGGGTGAAGACATTACCTTTTTGACGTTCAATCTTCTTGAATTCGAGTTATAAGGTTTCTTCTCTCAACAATAATACCCCACATGAATATCTAATGATATGGAGGGTTTACCCATGTTAATAAGATATTGGGATATTGAAATTAACTTAGAATCACCATTAGAACTTACCTTGGGTGGTGGAAGGACCCTTAGGGAGTTAGGTTTTTGAGAGTTCCTCTTTCTAGAGCAAGTTTTTATGTTTTGGGGCTGTGGGGGACAAAATATAGCTTTAAAATGACCCCTCACTAGTGTGACCGCGCATATGGAGGCCTGCCCATGCTACTGACTGCACTAAACGGCAGTAACACTGCCTAAACATTAGCGCGGTCACGCTACCGGCGCACATATCACATACTGTTCTGTAAAATGTGCATAACATTTTGCACAGAGATCCGTTCGGGCTCTATAATATATTGTTGGAAAGATATTTTAAAGGTCTACAACTTTAATGCTTTGAGTTTTCCCACATTCCTTACTAATATTCACTAAAACCTGCTGGAATATGAACCTTCTGTAAACTTAGTCGATTTTGTCAAATCTTATGCACCTCACTTTCCATCTTGATTTTGAAATAACTATTTCCACCCATAATCATCCCGATAGGACTTTATATGTCTAAAATATCAAATTAATACCCATTTAACACATCCACACCTAGTCTGAATGTACGGGGTGTTACAATGTATTTGATCGATTTTGTTAAGTTCTTCCTTAACCCTAACTAGTCTATGCTAAAACCCCCAATTTTTGACACTTTGTTTGGATTCTACACTTGTCTGTGTTATTTTATATAGGCCAATGTTCTAGGCTTTGATTTACATGATTACTTCTTTATTTAATTAGAATATCTTGTGATTTTACCCTAGTATGCCCCTATTAGGGTTTCAGATTCGATTCTTTCCGTTTACACTTGGCTTAGTTGCTTATTCATGGAAAACCTATATCATTTTCATTAAATTAGTATTATTTTTGAATCCTTACTCATTTATTTTCTATGGTAATACCTATATACTGATTTCCAGTTATTTTCCTATTTCTACGACCTTTGATTATTTCTTGCCTTATTTACGATTAACTATGGTACTTACTGATTCTTATTGATTTTTCCCTTAATTGAACTTTTGTTCATTTACCCTTAATTACACACCTCGTACTTAAGTATTTAATTTTCTTTCCTTAATTATATGCCTTGCTCTTTATCATTAACTGGTCGCCCCTTTACTAGAAGAGAACTTTGCTGATTTTGTGCATGATTGATTATGTAATTTTTCCTAATTACTGGATGATTGATTCTTTACCTTATTTTACTTTGATCTCAACTATTATATAAATGACTCTCTTCTACAGTCTTAAGACACGAACAATTAGTTCAAAAAACACACAACACACATAAAAATTCTCTTTTCTCTCTCTGCTACTTGTGCTAACTGCTTGTCTAGCCGGCAGAAAGCCAAGGCTAGACTGTGGAACTCTACTTGCTTTACTTTCTGTATTTTGCTTCCTTAATTTGTATGTTCCTAGTTTAATTCTGAAACTCAACTCTATGTGCTCCATGTCTGTTAAACCATGTTTCCTTCTGCACTAACTTAATGGATTATGTATTTAATTACTTTTCTTGTTTACTGCTTTATGCAACATGCTTAAGTTTGCCCTCTCTTGTTCAAGTGTGTAATCAGAATGTCTAGGTATCACTTGTCATGTTTGATACTCGGCGAGCATGTCTACTTGAGTTCTTATTTATTTCCCTCAACTAGTATGCCATGTTAGTATCATAGACTCCTAATGTACTTGATTAACACTAAGCGGTATGACTAATTATGTGTAATACACCCCTGTCCTCAACATGACTACTCTCATACCCTGTCCCTATGTCTTATTACTATTCTAATTTCGAGCATGATTCCCTTGTTAACACTTTGAAGTAGTAGTTTTGTGTTCTGGAGGCCAATCAGTTGCTACTTGTTCTTTGTACCTTTTGGTCTATATGTTTCTCTTCTCATCCATGTTTACGTGTTTCTGATTTGGGCTCTCTGTGTCACCAACCCTTTACTTCCCTGCTTGTGAATGTTGAAATGATACTATTCTTTGAACTTGTTATTTGTGTGCTGGCTTGTTCCAAGTTGTTGTTGCTCCTATTCCCTTCTCCTTTCAACACCGTTTTTCCCTAATCAACTCTTCTGTTGTTTCGCAAACTTATTTCAAACATGTTGTTTCAAAATTGTTTTCCAATTCAACCTTTTCAACACTGTGCTAAGCACTGTCACCTTACTCTTAGACCACTAAGTTCTGCCCCTTTTGTATGAGCCTTTCCTTGGGACCCTTGAGCTCCCTCTGAACTTGGACACACAAAAGCTGGCCTTTCCATACTGCACTTACTCTGTCTTGGCTATGAAATCCAGGTGTGAGCACTGCTCGGGGATCCCTTGAGGTCCTTAGGGAACTCTGACACACCCAGATATGAGAAGGGCAATGAAACAATCTTTGCACTTGAGGTGATTTATTACATAACTCAGGGATGAAGTCCTAATCAGGCTCTCTATACTGTAACTTCTTATTTTTTCATTTCTACTTATGTAATTTATTTTAGTATTGGTCTATAATAATCTGTTGTAAACAAGTATTCGGGCTGGCTAGTGAAATGGGAGGGTAGTTATATATGTTATCAACATCAATGGGTAGAAACCATGTCTTAGGTTTACATTTCCTATATGTGCATTAGAATCCATGTGTAAGATCAACCCATTCAAAGCATGTCATGGTTTGCTGATTCAGCATCACATTTGGCATCGCTTTATCACTTAGAAATCCTGTTTTTGGCTAAATAACAACATTAATATGAAACTGTTACTCCCGCACACCTTGAAACCATGTTGTAACTCTTTGGGCATTTAGAAACCATGCTCTAGGAATTCTGTATATTCTGCAATCATTCTGCAATTTTTATATGTGCACGTTAGATACCCTGTTTTTTAGGATCTCGCTCAGGTACACCTAGTTAAACTACTGATGCATGAAAAAATTCATAAAACGGTCTCGTGTTTGATTATCTTGTTTAAGCGAAACTGGTCATAATCCTGCATGTCTTTGCAACATTTAGAACAACATGTCTTTAGGTAAAATAACTTTTTAACTGTTTTGATAATTCTGGTAAATGCTGTATATTATTTTACGGCTAAACAAGCCTTAGGAAATCAACTGTTAAATAAAACCATAACCGTCTTTGGGATTAGTGCTTAACTGTCAACGCGTTAAAATTAGTAGGCAAGCCTGATTCGGACTTCTTTTTTGAGTCATGTAATAAATCTGGTTCTGCTGTTATTACTTAGATACCATGCTTAGAATCTGAATTCTGACCCTAACTGTGTATGAGTCATGATGTCTATGTGCATTACTTGTGAAGGTATATTTGAGCCTTCTATCTGTTTCTGTGGTTTTTCCCTAAATGCAGTCCTATGTGTTCTTATTGGTCGCTTAGTATTTTGCCTTTAAACCTGAGGATATGTCTAGAACCCCCTTTTATAGGATATGAGTCCCAAATTCCTCCGGGACTGAAAGGAGTGGATGGGTAACAACATGCAATAAGGGTCGAGACCAACCCTCGCTTTACTTACCTTCCCGGGGCGAGAAAGGATAGATATGGATATGATGACCAGTGCGTTAATACCACGTGTATCCCCTCTTTGAGAAGTGTCATACTGGGTATTGCATTGATGTGATCCATATTATAAACAAACCTAGGACACCCCTTTACATTCACAAATGTGCTTATATTGTAATTCTTTGAAACTCTTGCTTTTTATTAATTGCTTTTCAAACATCTGTGTTCTTAAACTTAAATCCCATACTATTTGAGCCATACTTGTTTATTTGCTAACTGTACAAATTCACAAAAACTGTTTGTCCAGGAACCACACTAATGGATCCTGAGGGGTGCTTAACACCTTTTCCTTGGGATAATTTCAAGCCATTATCCTGTCTCTGGTTACCAAACGTAGTTATAAATGAACCTTATAGGTGCCATAACGCACCTTAAATCGTTATGTGGTAACTCTTCAAAATGCAAACCCCCTTTCCCAAAAGGAAAGAGTTGCCCCAACCAAAATGTCATAAACCCGATTTCGCGAGAAAAGGGGGGTGCGACAGCGAGTCTGCTGGGGAATCTAGGATTTTACCATTTCATACCGTTTTGTGAATTTGTACCCTCCCTATGTGCAATTATTTGTTTAATTTCTTTAAGCGTTTAATTTCTTCTTCAAAAGCAAAACTGATATATCTTTCTTGTTTCCTTCCTTTATAGCTATTTTAAATTATGAAACTGCTATATTTATCACTTTCTTAACGTGCAAATACATGTCAACATGCTTTTAATTATTGCATAATCATGCTCAACATCATACTCCAGTCATGCCAAACAAATACTATAGCAACGCTTGATGAGTGGTTGCGCCCTTCCTATATTATTACCCCCTAAATTTGGAAAGGTTTATTTGCGGTAAAACTAGTCGATCAGTGGTGCAGTTGATAGTTCCGTGCCTTCCCCCTTGAGTTGTTCGCTCAAGGGTACCAGTATAAAACCCCTACTCTGTTAAATTATGCATGCACCATGGTCAAGCCTAGCCGGGTCAGTTATGTTGTCCACATAATGATCCTTTAAGATAGCCTTGTCCAAAAAGTCCACTGGGTTTCCCTAAACCCAAACGGACACCATCACGTTCTGTGCATTTATTTGGAGAACTAAATGTTTCATGCTAATTGTTGATATTATATAGTCGAGTCTGGTGGGGGTAAGGGCCTAACCTTGTTTGTCTTGCAGAAACATGAGGCACGAAGTCTCCAGATTCGGCATGGTCACCAATATCCACCCAAGATTGCTAAGTTGGTGGGAAGATTTACATTCTAGTGACAAAACCCTCATCAACAAATATCTGGGTAATCTACCATCCCTCCTGGAGATCCAGCCTAACAACATGATAATAGAAGCTGCTACCTTATTTTAGGATTGTGAAGGGCCGTGTTTCGCTTTGGGGACATCGAGATGACGCCTTTGCTAGAGGAGATAGGAGGGCTGGCTGGTCTAGTGTGGGAAACTTTAGGTTTGCTAATGCTTGAGAACCGCACAGGCAAGGGTTTCCTAAAAATGATGGGTTTGAAGAAGAATGCAGAATTGGTATGACTGAAAGAATCGTACATCCCTTTTGACTACCTGTATGAAAGGTACGGTCACAACAAATCATACCATACCTACCACGACGAGTTTGCCATCACGTCCTTGGGACATATCTATCGTAGGGTTTTCGTCTTCATGTTTTGCTTCCTGGGTCTGATCGTGTTTCCAATAAAGAAAATGAGAATCCATACTAGGCTGGCTATGGTAACCAAGACCCTAATGGAGGGGATTGGTGGGCAGATATTCAGCATGTTACCCATGATCATCGTAGACATATACCGTGCCTTAGAGAAGTGTCAACGAGGAGCGAGACACTTCGAAGGCTGCAATCTACTACTTCAGCCTTGGCTCATGGAACATCTCCAAAAGGGCAAATACCAACAAGAAATTAAGCGAAGGGCCTGGGATGATCACATCGCTTTCCACCATCCAAAGCGAATAAATTACACCCTTGACATGTTCTCTCAGCCTGAGAATGCCAAAGGATGGGTTGAGCTCTTTGATAATCTGACTGAAGAACAAGTTCAGTGGATGTTCGAGTGGTTTCCGATAGAGGAGTTCATCGCCCGATCCAGAGATATACCTTTCCTGATACTGATTGGTCTAAGAGGAACATACCCTTACGTCCCTCTTCGAGTTATGAGGCAAGAAGGTAGGAAGCAAGTCATACCCAGGGTCGACAAGATGAGCCATCTTCGAGCTGACTTCCAAAATGATGATAGTCCTCGCAAGTGCCAAGCCCAGGATATGTGGCACTGCAAGATCATAATGGGGAAAGACACCATCGAGCCAGATAGATATCATGCTAGTTGTACCCCTTTCTGTTCGGGCTGGTTGGAAGACAATTGGGATGGTCTGGGCTAGCCAGGGTTCGTTCGAGGTCACAGAATTATAGATGAAAAGGCCGAGGCGCAGGTCAAGTACAACCAGCTACGCAAAAGGATCCGTGAATGCGAGAGCGAACACCACGAGATTCAAGAGTCCAATAGGAAGTTGATTGAGGAATGGAAAGACATGGCTATCAGTGCCAACAAAAGGGTAGGATACTTGGAGCGAGGCATAGTAGAACTAGAGGGAAAATTTCTCAAAAGGGTTGAAAACTGTCAAAAGGCTGAAGGGACCGAAGGTGGACATCTAGACAGAGCATACCTGTTGTTGGGACTTCACGAATTGGGGAAGTTTTTCGACAGAGCCAAGGATGCCGAATTTGGGGAAGGTCCTTCTGGGACCAAATAGATAGGAATTTACTTTTTCGCTTTATGAATGTAATAAGGATAATGACCATTAGTGACTTTTATTTCTTGCTTATTTAGTGTTGTTTTGGGATTCGCCTATCTTTATCAATAAAATGAGGCATTTAGCATTAAAAGTTCTCCAAGTCTATTTATCGCTGGGCCTACCTCGGGCACAAAGAGGTTCCCAAATTAGGACACGCTTTACATTCCCGCACTATGTGTTTAAATATTGCAATACTTTTTATAATCCTCACTGACTTGATTACCTTTTGTTTTTATTTTTTGTTTTATTATTCCCCCTCCCCAAAGGTTAGTTCGTGCACTCTAGCATCATCATCTTATTTCACAAGATCCAAGGGCCCTCTACCCACTCCTCCTCTTAGTCCCATTAAAGGCAAGAAAAAGGCAAAATGGAAGATTTAAACAACACCAGGAAGGAGAACACAGTTGAACGGGTAGAGGCCACTGATGGCCAGTGTATTCGGGTTCCTAACGAGAATATGTCACAACTTGAATAAAAACTGTTGAAATTCTAGGAAGAGCTCGATCAGGTTCGAAATCTGGCAAACCTGTCATTTTCCCTCAACACCCCAGATATCAACTTCCCCAACGCTCAAAACCCTACACCTCCTCAAAATATCCCAAAACGGCAAAATCATCCCACGCCTCACCATCATGCTATTCCACCAAAGAACCAATGTAACACCTGACATACTCCAAACAACACTCCACTACTCATCTCAGAACCTCAGAACTCCACAAATGACCATTTCCAAACCTATACACCAGGCCACCATAACACTCCTATCTACATGGAGACCATGCCACACTCCACCCAACCTATATCAGGCACACCTGAGTCTGATGAAAAAGGACCTACTTATCAGGAACTTGGCCTAGGAACTTAAGAAATTGACCAGCCGGATTTAGGGCGTTGAGGGAATCAAAGGAATTGAGGGGCTGAACTACAAGGACCTTTGCATATAGCCTGATGTCAAACTGCCTGAGGGGTACAAACCTCCTAAGTTCGAAATGTTTGATGGTATGGGTGATCCAAGGGTCCATCTAAGGACATATTGTGACAAGTTAGTTGGAGTAGGGAAAGATGAAAGGATCCGCATAAAGCTGTTCATGAGGAGTCTGAAAGGAGATGCATTATCTTGGTACATCATCCAAGATCCCAAGAAGTGGTCAAGCTGGGTAGGCATGGCATCTAAATTTATGGACAGATTCAGGTTTAATACAGAGAATGCACCAGACGTGTTCTATATCCAGAATTTGAAGAAGAAGCCCACAGAGATGTTTTGTGAGTATGCAACTCGTTAGAGGTCCGAATCTGCTAAGGTCTTAGAAGAGGAGCAAATAAACAAGTTCTTTGTCCGGGCTCAGGACCCGCAGTACTATGAACGACTGATGATGATTGAGAACCACAAGTTCTCCGACATTATCAAATTAGGCGAAAGAATTAAAGAAGGTATTAAAAGTGGTATGGTTACAAATTTCAAAGCCTTGCAAGCTACAAATAAGGCTTAACAGTCTGGTGGTGTGTCCAAGAAAAGGGATGTTGGGGCCATAATAGTTACACAAAGGACCAAGTCTCCCCTCAAATACCAACCCTCAGTCACCTCTACCTCCTACATATCAACCTACTTCACCCAGATACTCCCAACCCGCTCATGTCTACCAAACCTATAATGCTCAACCATCCCATTATAAATCACCCCTTGCACGCCAAAATTTCCCTAGACTCAAACCTAATTTCGATTGCAGACCTCCAAAATAATATACAATCATCGCTGAACCCATCGACCAGCTGTATGAGAGGCTCAAAGTTGTTGGTTATGTCACCCTCATCCCTGCTGCAACCCCTGAGAATCCTTCTCAGTGGGTCAACCCAAACAAATCTTGTGCATACCACTCCGACATGAAAGGTCACACCATCGATGAATGTCGCTCTTTGAAAGACAAGATACAATCCTTGATTGATAACAAGATCATTGTGGAAAAGGATCCTGCTCCAAATGTTCGCAACAATCCTCTATCAGATCATAAGGGTGGAGGTATCCACATGTTTGAAATAGAAGATGACTGGGATCCCGAAGGATCAATCGGGTTGATTGTAGAAGGTGATGACCCAAAGAAACTAACAATTACTCTCAATCCAATTATAGTCCAGATTCTACCATCTGAGGATGCTGAGGTGAATATGTCTGTACCTCTTGAGTTTGAAGCAGCGGCATCCGCAAAGACACCAGTACCAATTGAAGTTGAATTCGTGTCTCCGGCAAATGCACCCACACCAATTGAGGTTGCAGCCTTGCCACCCAAGGCACATGTTCCATTCGAAGTAAGGATAGCCGCGCCAGTCCCAGTGGCGATGTCAACCATGCCACCATTCTATACAAATGATGTACCTTGGGACTATACAATCTAGGCAAGAAGGAAAGGCAAGGTCAGGATTGAATAAACTGTCGCAGCACAGGGTATGACAATAACTGGTAGAGTCTATACCCCTGAATATCTAGCTGAATCAAGCAAGCAGGCCTCCAATCGCCCGCCCCTCATTAAGACAGGTCCGGACGAACTTTGGAGGAAAATACAGGCTAAGGAATATTCGATCATCGACCAGTTAAAAAAGACGCCAGCACAAATATCCATTCTTACCTTGCTGCAAAATTCTGAGACACACAAGAATGCTTTGTTAAAGGTGCTAAATGAAGCATACGTACCGAGTAACATCACTAGTGGAGAAGTGGCTAATATGGTAGGACAAGTGCTGGAAAGCCACAAGATCACCTTTTATGAGGACGAGCTGCCACCTGAAGGGTTGGGGCACAATAAGGCATTGCACATCACCGTGCAATGCGAAAACTATTTCATCACCAGAATCCTGATTGATGGAGGTTCCAGTATTAACATTTGTCTGCTGGTAACACTCAAGAAGTTGGGTAAAGGGCTACATGAGATAAGGATGGGGCAATCAATGTGAAAGCCTTCGATGGTTCTCAAAGGTCCACCATTGGGGAGATTAGTCTATGCCTGTAGATGGGACTAACCTAGTTCGAAGTCAATTTCCAAGTGATAGATGTACCAGCGTCTTACAACTTGCTGCGGGGATGGCCATGGGATTCCTTCTGCTGGGACCGTAGCATCAACGATGCATCAGGCAGTAAAGTTTGAATGGAATCACGAGGAAGTGATCATTCACGGCGACGGTAGAAACCCTATATAAAGTCGCCAGACCATTCCGACGATCGAGGGAAGAAGGAAGCTGGATGGAAAAACTTACCACCGCATTGAACAGGTCAATGCTATCGACAAAGACAAGTTGTGGGATAGCAAAATCGAGAGTATACTAAGTCGGAGTGTGTACGAACCTGGCAAATGGCTAGGCAAGAACCTCTACGGAATCTCTAAACCCATAAAACTCAAGAAACATGGCACTACCTTCGGCTTAGGATATGAATACACCTGGGAAGAATTCAATAATTTGTCGCCACCATGGAGCGGTCCTTACTATCCACTAGAGCAGCCAATACCGTATCTAGAACAGACCTTCCAATAGGCCGACATTATTTATGGGTCAGAAGAAAAAGAACTTGCAGTAGTGAAGAACACGTTTCTAGAGGACACTGATATGGACTGTTGCGTTATTCTCGAGGAGGAGGGGGAGGAAGGCCCTTCCATACAGGCTGTGAGCAGAGGGGCACATCTCAAGAATTGGACTATCAGGACAACCAAAGCCCGACGAGCCTCGGGGTAGCAAGGCTAAAACAAGCATTATTCACTATTTTTACTAAATGATTTTCTTTTCGCATTTTCAATTCATGCAATAAGATCTTCGATGTCCAAAATAGTTATTCAATTTATCAAAAGCATTTTTGATTTTTCTTATGAATTAATATTTATTGCTATCGTTTTCTCTCCTTGCTTTACCAATACAACATTACTATTACCTGTTTTGATGAACCAATGACTGTGACATGCAATGAGACAACGCAGCAAACGGACATTGATTCAAAGGAAGATGACATACCTGACGAGATTGTCAAAGAAGTTGAGAATTTTGAGAACAGTTCTAAGTCCAACCTGGACGAGACCGAGATTGTCACATGGGAGATGCAGAAAACATCAAGGAAACGCGAATCAGCATTCACCTATCTCCATCAGAGAAAGGAGAATACACAGAATTTCTAAAGGAGTATGAGGACATATTTGCCTGGTCGTATGATGACATGACTGGTCTGAGTACTTCTATTGTGGCTCACAAGCTGCTAACCGATCCAATATTTCCATCGGTAAAGCCAAAAATCAGAAATTTTAAGCTTGATATGAGTTCGAAAATCAAAGAAGGAGTCACCAAGCAGATAAACGCTAAGGTTCTTAGGGTAGTAGAATACCCGACATGGTTAGCCAACATTGTGCCAGTGCCAAAGAAGGATGGGAAGGTCAGAGTCTATGTCGACTATCGGGATCTTAACCGGGCTAGTCCAAAAGACGACTTCCCTTTGCCAAATATACACATCCTGATTGACAATTGCATCAAACATGAGATACAGTCATTCGTAGATTGCTTCGCTGGTTATCATCAGATCTGGATGGATGAAGAAGATGCTGAGAAGACGGCTTTCATTATGCCATGGGGAGTGTACTGTTACAAGATGATGCCATTCGGCCTGAAGAATGCAGGGGCTACCTACATGAGGTCCATGACTACCATCTTCCATGATATGATACACAAGGAGATATAGTTATATATGGATGATGTTATTATCAAATCCAAGAAGGCCACTAACCACATAGAAGATCTAAGGAAGTTCTTCAATAGGCTACGGAGATACAACCTGAAACTAAACCCTGCAAAGTGCACATTTGGGGTTCCTATTGGGAAATTGCTTGTGTTTATTGTGAGACGCCGAGGAATAGAACTAGATCCATCGAAAGTCAAAGCTATTCAAGAACTACCACCGCCAAAGAACAAGAAGGATGTGATGAGTTTCTTGGGAAGGCTTAACTATATCAGCCTATTCATAGAACATTCTACAGTTATCTGTGAGCCAATCTTTAAGATGTTGAAGAAGGATGTCGCAACCAAATGGACTGATGACAGCCAAAAGGCCTTCGACAAAATAAAAGAGTATTTATCAACGCCATCGTTCTTAGTCCCGCCCGAGCTAGGTAGACCCTTATTACTCTACCTTGCAGTATTGGATGGAGCTTTCGGCTGCATTCTAGGGAAGCATGATGAAACGGGGAGGAAGGAGCAATCCATTTATTATCTCAGTAAGAAGTTTACCCCGTACAAGGCCCGGTATTCTCTATTGGAACACATCTGTTGTGTTTTAACTTGGGTAGCTCAAAAGCTGAGACATTACTTATGTGTCTATACTACATATCTCATATCGAGGATGGATCCCTTGAAGTACATCTTTCAGAAGCCCATGCCCACCGGAAATCTACCCAAGTGGCAAATCCTATTAAGTGAGTTCGACATTGTTTACGTAACTCAAAAAGCAGTCAAGGGACAGGCAGTGGCAGACCATCTTGCTGAAAACCTCGTGGATGGAGGATACAAACCCCTGAAAATGTATTTTCCTAATGAAGAGGTATCATTCATAGGAGAAGACATTGCAGAATCCTATGACGGTTGGAGAATGTTCTTCGATGGAGCAGCAAACTTCAAAGGAGTTGGCATAAGAGCAGTCCTAATATCATAAACTGGTCAGCATTATTCGCTGTCTGCCAAACTCAGGTTCCCCTACACCAACAATATGGTCGAGTATGAAGCCTGCATCTTAGGACTCAAAATGGCCATTGACATGAACGTTCAAGAGCTGCTAGTGATTGGAGATTCAGACTTACTTATACATCAGGTACGAGAAGAATGGGCAACCAAGAACTCCAAGATACTCTCGTATCTGCATCACGTACAGGAATTGAGAAAGAGGTTCACGAAGACAAAATTCCAGCATGTTCCCAGAATCTAGAATGAGTTCGCCGATGCATTGGCTACCCTATCATCTATGATACAGCATCCCGACAAGAATTTCATTGATCCCATTCCAGTGAAAATCCATAATTAGCCAGCTTACTGTGCCAATGTCGAAGAGGAAGCAGACAGAAAGCCTTGGTTTCATGATATCAAGGAATATTTGGCAAAAGGAGAGTACCTGGAGCTTGCTAATCCTACTCAGAAATGCACACTTCAGAGATTGTCCGACAATTTCTTTCACAGCAGAGGAATCCTGTATAGGAGGACTCCCGATTTAGGATTATTAATATGTGTCGACGCAAAGGAAGCATCAAGGCTACTAGAGGAAATTCATGCTGGGACTTGCGGTCCACATACGAACAGTTTTGTCTTAGCAAAGAAGATACTCCAGGCTGGTTACTTTTGGATAACTATGGAAACAGACTGCATCCAGTATGTACGAAAATGTCACCACTATCAGATACACGCAAATATGATAAAGGTACCTCCAAGCGAGCTTAACACAACAAGCTCACTGTGGTTGTTCGCCGCCTGGGCAATGGACGTTATTGGACAAATCAAGCCTGCTGCTTCCAATGGACACTGGTTTATCCTAGCAGCCATCGACTATTTCACCAAATAGGTCGAAGCAGCATCTTACAAAGTAGTGACTAAGAAAGTTGTGGCAGACTTTGTCCGCGACCGCATTGTTTGTCGATTCAGAATTCCAGAGTCAATCATTACTGATAATGGCTCCAACCTCAACAGCAACTTGATGAAAGCTATGTGTGAAACTTTCAAGATTAGACACAAGAACTCCACAGCCTATAGACCTCAGATAAATGGAGTTGTAGAAGCCGCCAACTAGAATATCAAGAAGATATTGAGGAAGATGATAGAGAAGCACAGACAGTGGCACGAGAAGTTATCATTTGCTCTACTGGGGTATCCTACCACAGTCCGCACATCAACTAGGGAAACCCCCTATATGTTGGTTTACAATACAGAGGTTGTCATTCCCGCTAAGGTAGAAATTCCCTCCCTAAAGATCATACAAGAAGTTGAGCTCGACAACGCAAAGTGGGTGAAAAGTCGTTACGAGCAACTAGCCCTTATAGACGGAAAGAGAATGAATTTAGTCTACCATGGTCAACTCTATCAGAACAGAATGTCCAAAGCCTTCAACAAAAGATTCAAGCCAAGAGAGTTCACACCGAGTCAGCTGCTGTTAAAGAAAATTTTCCTGCATCAAGTTGAAGCCAAAGGTAAGCTCTCTCCCAACTAGCAGGGTCCATACATGGTTCACCAGGTTTTGACACAGAAATGGATGGAGAAGTCTGGACAAAGCCGATCAATTCAAATGCAGTCAAGCGTTGCTATGTGTAATCTTTATGCTTTCCTTATATGATGTAAATCAAACTACGCCTGAGCTGATTCCCGTTTAAGAGGGGATACATAGGCAGCCATATGGGTTCGGTCATAATGCAATAAAAATTTCATTTCCCCCGCAATTGGCAATTGGAAACTGGGGAAGAATTTTAAGGAGGACCCTTAAAATTTCGAAGTAATTTCAGTTGATCGCCGCACGAGCAACAGTCAGAAACATCAACCCATCAAACTGGGCCAGAATTTTGAGGAGGACCCTCAAAATTCCGTAATATGAGAGGTTGCAATGTCCTAAACTACGTCACAGTCGTCGGTTCATCTAAAAGCTCTTTTTAACTATACATTTATGTCATACATTTACCAGATCATGGATGTTTATTATTGAAACTTCTTTGTTTAGCATGCTACCCCAATAATACAGACGATATCACCAAATCAAAGTCGAACGAGACAAGTAAAGCCAGCGGGGATACGAACTAACCTTCCCCCTTACAAAACTCACGATTTTTCTTTGAATGTAGGCACTAGGATTGAGTAATCCCTTAAACATATTGTACGCCCATGGGACAAACATTGTTTAAGAATACGACTCTCCGAACCGTTACACTTGCCAACATTTGCTATCAGCACACACCAGTGATATCCCATATGTAACGATGCTCCTAGTAATCACAACGCCGCAATCTGCTATCAGCTAAGAAAACTCTACTGTCGTTTGTTATTTTATTTCTAGCATAAGGCTACTATTTTGCCTTCCGAGACTAAGCGTTGTCTCCATCTACATCTGCATTGCATAAGGCTACCATTCTGCCTTTCAAGACTAAACATTGTCTCCATCTGCATCTGTTTGGCATAAGGCTACCATTCTACCTTCCAATTTGCATAAGGCTACCATTCTACCTTCCGAGACCAAACGCTATATCCATCTACATCTACATTGCATAAGGCTACCATTCTGCCTTCCGAGACTAAACGTTGTCTCCATCTGCATCTGCATTGCATAAGGCTATCATTCTGCCTTCCGAGACTAAATGATGTTTCCATCTGCATCCGCATTGCATAAGGCTACCATTTTTCCTTTCGAGACTAAACGCTATCTCCATCTGCATTCTTGCATAAGGCTACCATTCTGCCTTTTGAGACTAAACATTGTCTCCATCTGCATTTGCATTGCATAAGACTACTATTCTTCCTTCCAATCTGCATAAGGCTACCATTCTGCCTTCCGAGGTTAAGTTCTACCTCCACATGCATTCACATCTTTACATAAGGCTACTTTCCTGCCTTTCAAGGCTAAGCTCGGCCTCCAATTTTCTTCGAAACTAAGCACTATTTATTTCGCTTCTCTTACAGTCTAAGCTCTGCCTTTCAATTCGCAAGACTAAGCTTTGTCTTGTCCGCATCATACTACTGTATCCTTTATGGGATGAAATATCGCCAACTCATCCAAAGGCGTCCTCGTTTAGAGGCACCATCTTCATAGCCCGAGAACACCATGTCATGTCCTGAGGATCTCTTTCAATCTTTTGCATATGATTATTTAAAGGCATCATGGTTCGGAGGCACCATCCTCAGAGCCCGAGAACATCATTTCATAGCCTTTGAATCCCTTATCATATGTTTCATGGCCCAGGACATCATGGTCTAAGGACATCATTACCATCGTCCGAAGACAACTTTCATGGTCCAGAATTTGCATCATGTTTAAATTTATGCACAGTATACGCTTGTATTGTTTCTATTTGCAGGTAAGTCGGCGAGCGACAACTATCCTACCAAGAGCGATCCCGCTTCAGTTCCCTCAGCCATAATAAACCTAACCATTCCCATAAACCTTCCACTCACCCAGCCCTAGATATCGCATCTGTTCTTGAAATGTCTTCATCGGTATACTCCGCAGATGAATCCGGAACTATATACGGCCTGATTCTTGTGAAACCAGGGATATGTAGGTACCTCGGGAGCCAGGGTGCGGCCAAACCTCTTCAAACCATTTCGCTCGGTCAAAACTGGCCATCATTTCTTTACCCGGAAACTCTTTCATACTTTCCGGGTAAAGAGGGGCAGTT
This sequence comes from Nicotiana tabacum, assembly GCF_000715075.1. NCBI lineage: Eukaryota > Viridiplantae > Streptophyta > Magnoliopsida > Solanales > Solanaceae > Nicotiana > Nicotiana tabacum. The sequence continues at coordinate 26,701,579 of NC_134100.1, forward strand.
GTTGATACCCAATTTTTCGCTATAATATGCAAAATACCTTCAAAATAGCATATATATATATATATATATATATATATATATATATATATATATATATAAAGCATGCCCAAGGTGTTTATTATTTGTTTCATAATTTTAAGGTTTTAAATTGATTTATTTTCTCTCTTTTTATCCATAAAATCCCCAATAATTATTTCCAAAATAATTGTTTTGATAATTCATCTATTGAATTTCTATATTTATGCCAAAATATGGCTAAGGTAATTTTTATATATTTTTATAATTATATTTAGTATTTTTAAAGCTAAATTGCACATAATTGCAATATTAGTTCTTTTAAGATTTAATTATGTTTTATATGTATAAAATTGGATCCTATATTTTTAAATTTCTAATTATGTATTATAAATCATTTTATCATTTTAAATTATTTTTCAGAAATTATCTACTATTTTTTTATAAATTAAATAGTGAAAAAAATTGGCTATTTAAATTATAGTCAAATTGGCTTTCAATTATAGCCAAATCAGACCCCAATTCCCAGCCCAATTTTACAATTAAAAAACACGACCCACACCCTATTAGCCCATACCCAAACGCGGAACCCACCTACCCCATTTAATCTCAATCGTTGATCTCCCAGATCAACGGTCCACGTTAGCCCTTTCCTTTTTAATCAAATGACCCCCCAAACCCTACCCCCATTCTCTCATTTGCACTGCCTCTGAATCCCTCCTCTCCCAAATTCTCTCTCAACTCACCCTAACCCTAATCACCATTACCGGCGAGAACCTCCTTCCTATGGTGTTCTCGTGCCTTCTCCGACCACCTCTGGTCTCCTATACTCCATGGCTCTTCGACTTCATGAGTCCTTGAGAAGATCTCAAGGAAATCCAACCTGTTCCGGTTTGAAACTCGTTCACTGGCCTGTCTCCAGCTATTTTTTGTTTGTAAGAAAGGATTTTCTCTTGTTTTTCGTTTGAATCCATGAGTTTTTAACCGATTTTCTTCATCTCTACTATTTGTTTTCGAAAACCCTAGATTCGCTACTATTCAATTCTTCTTAGATCTTTATAGATCTGAGGATATTGGAGTATAATTAAGCGTTTTCCTTTAAAAATCTCCCATTTTAACTAACTATTTTGATTTTAGTAGCTCTTTTCTAAACTAGGGTTTCTGAAAATCCTTTTCTTCAAAACGCTTTCTGGTTTTAAGTGTTTAGTCCCATGTGTCTTTGTGTTTGATCGATTTTGTTGAGTTCTTCCTTAACCCTAACTAGCTTATGCTAAAACCCCCCAATTTTTGACATTTTGTTTGGATTCCGCACTTGTCCGTGTTATTTGATATTAGGCCAATGTTCTAGGCTTTGATTTACATGATTACTTCTCCGTTTAATTAGAATATCTTGTGATTTTACACTAGTATGCCTCTATTAGGATTTCAAATTCGATTCTTTCCGTTTACACTTGGCTTAGTTGCTTATTCATGGAAAACCTATATCATTTTCATTAAATTAGTATTATTTTTGAATAATTATTCACTGAGTTGCTATGGTAATGCCTATATACTGATTTCCAGTTATTTTCCTATTTCTACGACCTTTGATTATTTTTTGCCTTATTTACAATTAACTGTGGTACTTGCTGATTCTTATTGATTGTTCCCTTAATTGAACTTTTGTTCATTTACCCTTAATTACCCACCTCGTACTTAAGTATTTAATTTTCTTTCCTTAATTATATGCCCTGCTCTTTATCATTAACTGGTCGCCCCTTTACTAGAAGAGGACCTTGCTGATTTTGTGTATGGTTGATTATGTAATTTTTCCTAATTAATGGATGATGGATTCTGTACCTTATTTTACTCTGCTCTCAACTATTATATAAATGACTCTCTTCTACAGTCATAAGACATGAACAATTAGTTCAAAAAAACACACACACATCTTCTCTCTCTGCTACTTGTGCTAACTACTTGTCTAGCCGGCTGAAAGCCAAGGATAGACTGTGGAACTCTACTTGCTTTACTTTCTGCATTTGCTTCCTTAATTGGTATGTTCGTAGTTCAATTCTAAAACTCAACTCTATATGTTCCATGTCTATTAATCCATGTCTCCTTCTACACTAACTTAATCCCTTATGTATTTAATTACTTTTCTTGTTTACTGCTTTATGCAGCATGCTTAAGTTTGCCCTCTCTTGTTCAAGTGTGTAATCAGCATGTCTGGGTATCACTTGTCTTATTTTATACTCGGTCAGCATGTCTACTTGAGTTCTTTTTTATTTCCCTCAACTAGTATGCCATGTTAGTATCATAGACTCCTAATGTACTTGATTAACACTAAGCGGCATGACTAGTTATGTGTAATAGACTCTTGTCCTCAACATGACTACTCCCATACCCTGTCCTTATGTATTATTACTATTCTAATATCGGGCATGATTCCCTCGTTAACACTTTGAAGTAGTAGTTTTGTGTTCTGGACGCCAATCAATTGCTACTTGTTCTTTATACCTGCTAGTCTATATGCTTCTCTTCTCATCCATGTTTATGTGTTTCTGATTTGGGCTCTCTGTGTCCCCAACCCCTTATTTCCCTGCTTGTGAATGTTGAAATTATACTATTCTTTGAACTTGTTCTATGTGTGCTGGCTTGTTCCAAGTTGTTGTTGCTCCTATTCCCTTCTCCTTTCAAAACTGTTTTTCCCTAAGAAACTCTTCTGTTTTGCAAACTTATTTCAAACATGCTGTCACACCTCCTTTTTCCGCCCCCGCGGGGGGTACAAGGAGTTTTTTCCAATTAAAGGACAGTCAAAACGGGATTTGTTTATTTATTTCAGAGTCGCCACTTGGGAGATTTAGGGTGTCCCAAGTCACCAGTTTAATCCCGAATCGAGGAAAAGAATGACTCTGTATTACAGTCCGCGAACCAGAAATCCAGATAAGGAATTCTGTTAACCCGGGAGAAGGTGTTAGGCATTCCCGAGTTCCGTGGTTCTAGCACGGTCGCTCAACTGTCATATTTGGCTTAAATATCTGATTTTTATACAATTATGAGCTCATGTGCAATTTTTATCTTTTTACCGCTTTTATTATTGTTATTATTATTTTTACCAGAATATGAACATTGTTTAAAACATGTCTTTGGATTACATCACATGAAATGCTCCCGCAATCCGGAACACATTTTTATTCAATGTTTTGGGATTTGGATTTGGGTTGCATGAAATACGCACCCGAGTTTAAGAAGATAATATTATTAAATACGCGCCTAAAGCGACTAGCGTATCATTATTTTGGGTAGGGCCGAGAAATTTGCTAAACGGCTCCTCCCGAATTCTAAGCAACTAAATGTACATTTATTGAGGGCCCCGCAATCTATACATTTTATTATGAGAGGCTCATCTCATTTATTTTAAATGGACAAATCTTAAAGCGACTACATTTTTCTATAAAAATTAGTCTCTAAAATAAAGAAAGAAAATCCTAATTAATTACTAGCTTTTATTTTATTTATTTAAGAAAACATGACATACTAATTGCTAGATTAATACAAATATTGATGAAAATGAATTTTATTTAAAAAATAAATAAAAAAATTCGAAATTATAAATAAAATAAAAATTTGACAACTAATATTCAAAAGAATCAAATACAGCTAGATTAAAACTCGGCATTGTTATAAAAAAACTATTGAGATTAATTATTCACAACCATTTGAAACTAGATTTTTACCATAATTACTAAATCTTTTTAGAAAGTCTTTTAGACTTAAACGAAGTTTCTAATCTTGCCTGAACTCAAATGCCTTAATGCCTAATTTTCGAAAATTAATTCAAATTCATGCCTTAACTAAATTTAGCTACTTATTCATGATTAACCTACTGTTGATAATTTTGAAACCTTCATAACTAGTGAATTAACCTGTTTTGCCAAACCGATTCATTAAAGACTAACTTATGTTATTTTTTTTCTTATTTCAATTATTATTCAGTAATACATGAAATAGTTTAAATACAATCGATAAAAGGAAATAAAAATGATATTAAAACTTCAAAATTTCATTCTTCATATGTATTCATGCTTTCCACATTATTAGCTTTGCAATAGCTAGTATTACAGTCGTGTACCTGGTATTAGAAACCAAAGAAGATGAGAATCAGCAGCAGTAATAACAATACAGCACAACAACAACAGTCCAGCAGCAGTAACAACCCAGGAACAGAGTTTGCAAACCAGTGGAGCAATAATCCCAAAAAACAAAAGCTTCAAGCTTTGATGAAACAACAACAATTAATGTTGATTTCAAACAATGAAAGAAAGCAGGAGATTTTTTTTAGTTTTTTTTATTTGAAAGTTTTAATATTTTTCGGAATTTTTCTTTCTCTCTTCAATATTCGGCTCTTTTTTTTTCTCTTATTCTCTGTTATTCTCCTTATCTCCGTCCTCCTCTCTTGATTTCAAGACTTCTATATATATCCCATCCATAAATCTTTTAATCAATTAAAATCAACCCATTTTCTCTACCAAACCCATTATCTTCCCACTCATCCCCATTACATTAAATAAACATATCACACCACCCCATTATATTTTGTCCCCCATGCCTAACATAAACAAATACAAGATTCCCCCACACTAAAATTTGTCTTGTCCCCCCTTTATATTAAATAACTATATCACAACCCACCCCATTTCATTTTGTCCCCCATGCTTCACATAAAAAATTACAAAATGTACAATTCCTAAACTACCCCTCTGACCTTATTGCAATTACCATTTTAACCCTGAACATACTATAAATTACCAAACTACCCCATCAGTTATAACAATCAATTAATCAAACTTAACCAAAATATAGACAATATGATCAATTTCTAACAATGTTCAAACAACAAATCACATGAACATGATTTCTTCAACATTTCAACAACCAATCACATGAACACAAATTGAACAACAAAGAACAACTAAAATTTGATTGAACAATATTTTTAGCAACAAACAAACCTATTTTCAGATTCAACAACAACAATAACAAACAAGTATATTCAGATTTCTAAATTCAATAATATTGAACTTAAAATCAACTCTAACAACATTACAACAAACAATTACTATATTAAACCTTAACCAAGATTATGAGACAAATTCAAGAAATAATCATAAATGGTAAACAAGAAATCAAGCTATACAAATTTCGGATTCAAGAAAAAACAAACAAAGTATGAACATGAATGAATCTATTTTTTAAAACAACAAACATGACGGATTAAATGACTCAAACAACATTAATAATTTCTGGAAAATACATAACAACATGAAACAAATTGAAGAAATAATCAATTAAATTTCAATTTGAATCTAACAAACATCAAACTAACAAATTCTTACCTAAACAATAAAACAAACATGAAATAAACATGAAAAAACACTTAATTAATTTACCATTTGAAATCTGATAATTAATTTAACAAAACATATGAACAAACTAAAAAATTATTTCAACGACGAATAAACAAAACAAGAATTGAATCATTTATCGATTTTGGATCCGAAAAACATCAAACAAAAATATGGACAAAATTGGAACTTAAACCAACTAACCGGGTTCAAAACAACGACGAAGAAACGAAGAAGACGAAGGAACAACAACGTTGGTGAGGCAGTGGCTGGCCATTTTCTCGACGCCGAGGCAGTAGGAGGCAGAAGCGTGAAACGTGAGCAGCAGCAAAACGTAACAGCAGCAGCGGCGACGCAGCTGCAGCAGCAGCGGCGACACAGCGACGACGAACATGAAGAAGAAGTAGCTGGGTTCGTTTGGACGATGAAACAGTAGCTGCAATGGCTGGACGCGAGGAGGAAGGCAGCAGCGACGACACAGCGACGACGAACATGAAGAAGAAGTAGCTGGGTTTGTTTGGACGATGAAACAGTAGCTGCAATGGCTGGACACGAGGAGGAAGGCAGCAGCGATGTGAGCTCGTTTTTGGGCTGGTTTCGAGCAACTTTCATTGCTGCGTTTTGGAGAACGGAGCAGCTTGGTCGTTTGGACTTGAGGTTGAGAAGATGGAAGCAGAAGGACCTCCATGGATGACGAAGGAACAGCAGTAGCAGCTGCAACGACTGGAAGAAAACGCAGCAACAATGGCGGACGTGAAGCTACTCCAATGGTCGTTTGGTTTCGACAACCGAGGGGGGGAAAGCAGCCATGGCTGCTCGTGTTGGGGTCGATGGGACGATGGGGAATGTCGTGTGTGTTGAGGTGGTGGAGGCGTGAGGAAGGGCAACCATGGGAGGTGGGGCTTGGAGGTTGGAGAAGATGAAGATAGGAGGGGGGGCGGATGGCTTAAGTTTAGGGTTTTCTTCTTCTTCTTTTTTGTTTTGTTTTGTTTTTGTTTTGTAAAAATGAAAAAATGAAAATGAAGAGGGGGAGTTGGGTTGTTGGTATTGTACTGGGTCGTTTGGGAAGATTGGGTATTTGTTGGGCTTGTAGCTTGATTTTGAAGAAGAGGCTCAATTCCGACTTTCTTTATTTTTTGCTCTCTTTTCTTCTTTTATTTTTCTAAAACTAAATTATAAAAATACTTAAACTATTATTAAGAACTAAATTAAGTTATAAAAGCGCAAATTAACTCCCAATAACAATTAACATACAATTAAGTAATAATTAAGCATAAAATTGTATATTCGGACATTAAATGCTAAAAATGCAAATGATGCCTATTTTTGTAATTTTTATTTTTTTGTAAAACAAACTTAATTACTAACAATTGTAGAATTAAATCCTACATGCAAAATGCGACATATTTTTTTATTTTTATTAATTTAACAAATAAACATGCACAGACAAACATACAAATAATTACACAAAAATACCACAAAATATCACAAAAATTGCACACCAAGAAAAATTATTTTATTTTTGAATTTTTTGGGAGTAATTCTCATATAGGGCAAAAATCACGTGCTTACACATGCTGTTTCAAAACTGTTTTCCAATTCAACCTTTTCAACACTGTGCTAAGCACTTTTACCTACTCTTAGACTGCTAAGTTTTGCCCTTTTTGTGTGAGCCTTGCCTTAGGACCCTTGAGCTCTCTCTGAACTTGGACACACAAAAGCTGGCCTTTCCACACTACACTTACTCTGTCTTGGCTATGAAATCTGGGTGTGAGCACTGCCCGGGATCCCTTGAGGTTCTTCGGGAACTCTGGCACACCCGGATATGAGAAGGGCTATGAAACAATCTTAGCACTTGATTTATTTTTTACATAACTCATGGAGGAAGTCCTAATCAGGCTCTCTATAGACTTCTTATTTTTCATTTCTACTTATGTAATTCATTTCAGTATTGGTCTGTAATAATCTGTTGTAAACAAGTATTGGGGTTGACTAGTGAAAAGGGGAGGGCGGTTATGTATGCTATCAACATCAATGGGTAGAAACCATGTCTTAGGTTTACATTTCCTCTATGTGCATTATCAACCCATTCAAATCCTGTCATGCATTAGATACCATGTTCTTAGGTTTACATTTCAGCATCTCGTTTGGCATCGTTTTATCACTTAGAAATCCTGTTTTAGGCTAAATAACAGCATTAATATGAAATTGTTACTCCCGCGCACCTTGAAACTATGTTGTAACTCTTTGGGCATTTAAAAACCATGCTCTAGGAATTCTGCATATTTTGCAATCATTCTGCAATTTTTATATGTGCACGTTAGATACCCTATTTTTTAGGATCTTGCTCAGTTACACCTAGTTAAACTACTAATGCATGAAAAAATGCATAAAACAGTCTCGTGTTTGATTATCTTGTTTAAGCGAAACTGGTCATAATCTTGCATGTCTTTGGGATTAGTGCTTAACTGTCAGCTTGTTAAAATCAATAGGCAAGCCTGATTCGGACTTCTTTTCTAAGTCATGTAATAAATTTGGTTCTGCTGTTATCGCTTAGATACCATGCTAAGAATCTGAATCCAGACCTTAACTGTGTATGAGTCGTGTTGTCTATGTGCATTATTTATGGAGGTATATCTGAGCCTTCTATCTATTTTCTGTGTTTTCCCCGTAAATGTAGTCCTATGTGTTCTTATTTGTCGCTTAGTATTTTGCCTTTAAACCTTAGGGTGCCTAGAACCCCTTTTTATAGGAATGGAGTCCCAAATTCCTCCGGGACTGATAGGAGTGGACGGGTAACAACATGCAATAGGTGTCGAGACCAACCCTCGCTTTAGTTACCTTCACGGAGCGGGAAAGGGTAGATATGGATATGATGACCGGTGCGTTAATACCAGGTGTAGTCCCTCTTTGAGGAGTGTCATACCAGGTATTGTATTAATGTGATCCATATTATAAACAAACCTAGGACACCCCTCCCCCCCTTTACATTCACAAATGTGCTTAGATTGTAATTTTTTAAAACTCTTTCTTTTCATTAATTGCTTTTCAAACATCTGCGCTCTTAAACTTAAATCCCCTACTATTTGAGTCATACTTGTTTATTTGCTAATTGTATAAATTCACAAAAACTATTTGGCCAGGAACCACACTAGTGGATCCTGAGGGGTGCCTAACACCTTCCCCTTGGAATAATTTCAAGCTCTTACGAAGTTACCAAACGTAGTTATAAATGAACCCTATAGGTGTCCTAACGCACCTTAAATCGTTAGGTGGCGACTCTTCAAAATTCAAACCCCTTTTCCCAAAAGGAAAAAGTTGTCCCAACCAAAATGTCATAAACTCGATTCCGTGAAGGAAAAAGGGGGCGCGATAGTATGTTAAAGCAATAAACGTGAATATCCTAAGAACAGGATGTCTAGTGTGGAGGTTTTACATGGTTTGAATGCAAATAGACACAGCAATCCTAGAACATGATTTCTAGTGCAGATTTGCGTAATGTAAAGCCTAAAAACATGATTTCTACCCAGCATTACCCCTACAGTACCATATAGCTACCTTCTTGTTTCACTAGTTAACCCAATATCTATTTACAAATAATTATTACTGACTAGAATTGAATAAATTACATAAATACAATAGAAATTAAGCTATAGGGAGCCTGATGCAGGCCCAAAGCAAACCTGGGGTTACCAGGCCTTCAGTAGTCTCAAATGCCCAAGATTTCATTACCATATTTGTGTCCAGGTGTGTCACAGTTCCCTAAGGACCTCAAGGATCCCGGGCAGTACTCACACCAAGACTTTCTCAAATAAAGACGGATTATGTGCAGTGTGGAAAAGCCAGTCCAGATATGCCAGAGTTTAGAGAGATCTCAAGGATCTCTAAGTAGTACACATACCAGAGGGGCAGGACTTAATAACCTAAGAGTAAGTGAGAGTGCTTGATATAATTTTGAAAAGGTTTTGGTAAGCAGTATAAAGAGGGCTCTTAGGAATGAAAGATTTTCTGAAAACCAGAACTAGTTTGGTGGTAAAACAACTTGAGAAAAGTATGAAAACACTTTGAAATCAGAACACAAATCACAGAACAACCAGATTCAGAAATACTTGGCAAACAGATTCCACATAGGGAGAGAGGGGTTGGGGACACATATAATACACCTTAGTGTATAGTGGAGCACATAAGCAACCAGATGCACAGAATTCTCAAGAGTTTGTAGAATAAATAAGTTAGTTACAAGGGTAGGTGATTGAGACATGGAGCAGAGATTACAACAAAGACATGTTGAGAACAGATAAACCTTGGACAAGACCAAACACACAACTAGAGTTGCCTTGAGAGACTAGATGACTTAGCATTATCTCATTAGTAAAGAAGAGTAGGAAAGAACCTAAATGAACAGGCTAGGCAAATATCACACAAGTATTCATAGTGTAGTCATGCTAATCACATACTAAACAAAACAAGATTTAGACATACTAGATAAAGCAGTAGATAGGCAAATATAGTTTAGACATTCTAATCATATATTGAACAAGACAGTGTTAGGCATGCTAAGCAAGACAGTAAACAAGAACAAGAATGGAACTCATAACTGATGAACTAAGGCAGTAGTGAAACACATAGGGTTTAGGTTCTAAAATTTAATTAGAGACATACCAGTTAGGGAAAGAGAACACAAGATGTAAAACAGATGTTGTGCAATATCTAGTCTTAGCTTACAATCAGCAAGAATAATGAATATCATAAGTAGCAGAGAAGAACATAGAGCTTTTTAGAGTGAAAGTGTGTTTTTGAACCAATGTCCGTGTCCAGAAGTGAGAATAGAGGAGAACATATATAGTGGTTAAGAATTGAACAGAATAAGGTAAAAAATCAATTGTTCAGCAATTAGGGAAATTTACAGAATCAATCATGCATAAAATTAGTAAGGTCTCCCCCAATTAAGAGGTAATCAACCAACGATAAAGGGCAAGATAGTATTTAAGGAAAGAAGAATCGAGTAAAACTTAACCACATAATGGGCAATTAGGGGTAAATAACATGGGTTTAATTAAGGAAACCATTTTGAGAAATCTGTAAGTATCATAGTTGATTCTAATAAGGTAAGAAAATAATTAGAAGGTGTAAAAATAGGGAAATAATCAAAACCAACACATAGGTCTTAATAGAGCAAATCAGTGAATCAAAATTCAAACAAATAATACTATTTAAGGGAGAATAATATAGGTTTCCATGAATAAACAAGTAGGCCAAGTATAAACACACAGAATCAGTCGAGAATCAAATCATAAACCCTAATAGAGACATACTAGGGTAGAAATCACAAGATATCGAATTAAGCTAAAGGAAAATCATAAAAATCAAAGCATAGAACGAAAACAGTGCACAAGTAATACGGTCAAACTCAGAATCAAAGGAAAAAATGTCAGAAAATGGGTTTTTAGCATAAACTAGTGAAGGTTGAGGAAAACTCAACATAATCGGTCAAAAGCACATAAGAATAGAGGATCAAACATCCAAAGTCAGAAAAGGTTTTTGGAGAAAAGGATTATTAGGAAACCCTAGTTTGAGAAAATGGAAAGCTACTCGTAAAACCAGAGGATTTCATAAAAAACAAGTGAAATAAGTTCAATCCATTTTAGATCTGTACAGATCTGAGAAGTTCAAAGGACGAAATTAGGGTTTTAAAAAATAGTACAGAGATGAAGACATGGGCTTAGAACTCAATAGGTTCAAGATGAAAATAAGAAATTCTTACTCGAAATCGAACCGGAATGGCCTGAAATAGGCGAGAAAGAACCAAAGGCATAATCGGACTAATCCCGGTCCCTTGGGGACCTTAGAGATGAAAGTACCCAGCATAAGAGAGGCCATTAGAAGCCCGGGGTGGTGAGAAACCACCATGGATGGCAATGGATGAGTGACGGCGAGGGTGATTTAGGGTTAAGATTAGAGAGAATTTGAGAGGAGGAGAGGTGAGTGACGGCGGGTGAGAGGAGAGAATGAGAGGTTTGGGGGTCGGGGGGTCGGTAGGATTTAATTATGGTAAGGGAAATATAGACCGTTGATCAAAATGATCAACGGCTACGATTGGCTAGGGTATTGGGTCAGGTGAATGCAGATTGGTCCTTGGTTTAATATTAAGGGGGTTTTGGGTTGGTATTAAAAGGGTTAAGTCTGAAATAATAAGGGTTATTTGTTAAATACCCAAATAATTGGTAAAAATATTTTATAAAAATAATTAACAGATTATAAAAATTAATTTTCATGCATAGAAATGCTTTAAAATAATTATTTAATATTTTAAAATGCAACAAGTTATTTTCTAGTAAAAGAATATAATAATGCATGCATGGGCAATAATTGCAAAGTTATTGCAATTATAACCAAAAATGTAGATATGGCTACTTATGAAATAATTTAAGCTTAATATGGATAAAATTAAACCATGAAATTGTTATAAAGTCCTTTGCGATGCAATTTGTAATCATTTATATAAATAAAATACTGGGATAAAAAAATTAAAAATCCCTAAAAATGTAGAAATTATGAAAAAATATCAATTGATGCTAATGCATTGTTTTAAAGTTGTATATGTATTTGAAAAATATTATAGGGAAAAATTGGGTATCAACAGATGAGAGGGAGGCCAAGAGGCCTCAAGAATCTGGTAGTTATGGTGGTGCTCCTTCGAAGGGTCAGTTTCAGCACGATAGAGGCCACCCATTCAGACATGCTTAGTCAGCTCGCCCATGTTATCGTGGGGCGTCATCGGGTCATGGTTCTCACAGTTCTCATCAGGGACATTCATCACTTAGTGCCCTTCCAACCCAGAGTTCATCTCGTGCTCTATTAGTTCAGGGTTCTTCTATGCCAGGTGCATCTGCTAGTCATTCCGGTGCTAGGGTTCCCTTCAGTCCCCGTCTCTCGTACCCGGGAGTTGTTATGAATGTGGAGAGTTCGGTCATATGTGGAGGCATTGTCCTCGTCGTCTTGGGGGTTCGTCTCAGCAGAAGAGTCTGCCATCGGCTTCAGCGCCAATTACTTCACCACCACTCACCCAGCCAGCTAGGGGTGGAGGTCAGTCAGCTAGGGGTCGCCCTAGAGGGGAAGGTCGATCAGGTTGTGGTCAGGCCCATTTCTACAAACTTCCAGATAGACCTAATGCTATTGCTTTAGATGCTGTAATTACAGGTATTGTCTCAATCTGCCACAGAGATGCCTCTATGTTATTTGATCCTGGTTCCACTTTTTCATATGTGTCATCATATAATGCTCGTTATTTGGATACGCCCCGTGAGTCTCTTGTTTTATCTGTTCGTGTATCTACTCCGGTAGGCGATACTATTGTTGTGGACCGTGTGTACCAGTCGTGTGTGGTGACTATTGGGGGTCTGGAGACCCGAGTGGACCTGTTATTGCTTTGTATGGTGGACTTTGATGTGATATTGGGCATGGATTGGCTATCTCCATGTCATGCTATTTTGAACTATTGCTAAGACAATGACATTGGCTATGTCGGATGTGCCACGAATTGAGTGGCGAGGTTAGACTGATTATGTTCCTATTAGGGTAATTTCATTCTTGAAGGCCCAGCGTATGGTTGGTAAGGGTTGTCTTTCTTACATAGCCTTTGTGAGGGATGTCGGTGCAGAGGCTCCTAGTATTGATTTTGTTCCTGTTGTGAGGGATTTTTCCGATGTGTTTCTTGCAGACCTATCGGGCATGCCACCGGACAGGGACATTGATTTTGGTATTGACATGGTGGCAGGCACTTAGCCCATTTCTATTCAACTGTATCGTATGGCACCAGTGGAGTTGAATGAGTTAAAGGAGCAGCTTCAAGGAATTCCTTGATAAAGGAGTTTATTCGGCCTAGTGTGTCGCCTTGGGGTGCGCTTGTTCTATTTGTAAAGAAGAAGGATGGCACGATGAGGATGTGCATTGATTACAGGCAGTTGAACAAAGTAACAATCAAGAACAAGTATTCTTTGCCTCGTATCGATGATTTATTTGACTAGCTTCAGGGGGTGAGAGTGTTCTCCAAGATTTATCTCTATTCAGGTTATCACCAGTTGAAGATCATGGACTCTGATATTCTTAAGACAGCTTTCAAGACCCGATATGGTTATTATAAGTTCCTGGTGATGTCTTTAGGGCTGACCAACGCCCCAACAACGTTCATGCATTTGATGAACAACGTGTTTCGGCCTTATCTCGACTCATTTGTCATAGTTTTCATTGATGATATTCTGGTGTACTTGCGCAGTCAGAAGGAGCACCCGGAGCATTTGAGAGTTGTGTTGCAGAGATTGAGGGAGGAGAAACGTTATGCAAAGTTCTCCAAGTGCGAGTTTTGGCTGAGTTCAGTGGCTTTCTTGGGGCACGTCGTGTCCAGTGAGGGTATTCAGGTTGATCCGAAGAAGATAGAGGCGGCTCAGAGTTGGCCCAAACCATCCTCAGCCATAGAGATTCTCAACTTTCTTGGTTTGGCGGGTTATTACCGTCGGTTTGTTCAAGGATTTTCATCTATCGCATCGCCCTTAACCAAGTTGACTCAAAAGGGTGCTCCATTCAGGTGGTCAGATGAGTGTGAGGAGAGCTTTCAGAAGCTCAAGACTGCTTTGACCATAGCTCCAGTGTTAGTTTTGCCATCAGCTTCAAGTTCATATACCATGTATTGTGATGCTTCGAGAGTTGGCATTGGGTGTGTGTTGATGTAGGAGGGTAGAGTTATTATGTGTACTTCTCGTTAGTTGAAGCCCCATGGGAAGAACTACCTTGTGCATGATTTGGAGTTGGCTCCGATTTTTCACGCGTTGAAGATTTGGAGGAATTATTTGTATGGTGTGTCTTGTGAGGTGTTTACTGATCATTGTAGCCTCCAGCACTTGTTCAAATAGAAGGATCTCAATTTGAGGCAGCGGAGATTGTTGGAGCTGCTAAAGGACTATGATATCACTATTTTGTACCATCCGGGGAAGGCCAATATGGTGGTCGATGCCTTGAGTAGGAAGGCGGTGAGTATGGGGAGTTTGGCATATATTCCAGTTAGGGAGAGACCTCTTGCAGTTGATGTTCAAGCCTTGGCCAATCGGTTCGTGAGGTTAGATATTTTGGAGCCCAGTCGGGTATTGGCTTTTGTGATTTCTCGGTCTTCCTTATTTGATCGCATCAAAGAGCGCCAGTATGATGATCCTCATTTGCTTGTCCTTAAGCATATGGTTCAGCACGACGATGCCAGAGATGTGACTATTGGTGATGATGGGGTGTTGAGGATGCAGGGCCGGATATGTGTGACCAATGTAGATGGACTTTGGGAGTTGATTCTAGAAGAAGTCCCATAGCTCATTGTATTCCATTCATTCGGGTGCCGCAAAGATGTATCAGGACCTGAGACAACATTATTGGTGGAGGAGAATGAAGAAGGACAATGTGGGATTTGTAGCTCGGTGTCTTAATTGTCAGTAGGTAAAATATGAGCATCAAAGACTGGGTGGCTTGCTTCAGCAGATGGATATTCTAGAGTGGAAGTGGGAGCGTATCACCATGGACTTTGTAGTCGGGCTCCCACGCACTTTGAAGAAGTTCGATGCTATTTGGGTGATTGTGGATTGGCTGACCAAGTCCGTGCACTTTATTCCTGTGTGTACTACCTATTCGTCTGAGCGGTTGGCAGAGATCTATATCTGGGAGATTGTTCGTTTGTATGGTGTCCCAGTTTCCATCATTTCGGATAGGGGAACTCAATTTACTTTGCAGTTTTAGAGGTCTATACAGCGAGAGTTGGGTACCCAGGTTGAGTTGAGCATAGCTTTTCACCCTTAGACGGACGGGCAGTCCGAGCACACTATTCAGATATTAGAGGACATGTTGCGCGCTTGTGTCATTGATTTTGGAGGGTCATGGGATCAGTTTCTACCGCTCGCAGAGTTTGCTTATAACAACAGTTACCAATCGAGTATTCAGATAGCTCCATATGAGGCTTGGTATGGGAGGCAGTGTAGATCCCTAGTTGGTTAGTTTGAGCCGGGTGACGCTAGGCTATTGGGTACAGACTTGGTGCAGGATGATTTAGACAAGGTGAAGGTGATTCAGGAGAGGCTTCATACAGTGCAGTGGAGACAAAAGAGTTGTGATGACAGGAAGGTTCGGGATGTGGCCTACATGGTTGGTGAGAAGGTTTCACCCATGAAGGGTGTTATGAGATTTGGGAAGAAGGGTAAATTGAGTCCTCGGTTCATTGGGCCTTTTGAAGTATTTCGGAGGATTGGGAAGGTGGCATATGAGCTTGCTTTGCCACCCAGCTTGTCGAGTGTGCATCCTGTATTTCATGTTTCTATGCTTCATAAGTACATTGGCGATCCGTCTCATGTTTTGGATCTCAGCACGGTTTAGTTAGGTGATGATTTGACTTATGATGTGGAGCCAGTAGCTATTTTGGAGCGTCAGGTTCGAAAGTTGAGGTCAAAGGATATAGCTTCAGGGAAAATGCAGTGGAGAGGTCGGCTCGTGGAGGAGGCTACCTGGGAGACCGAGCGGAAGATGTAGAGTAGATATCCTCATCTGTTTGAGGCTTCAGGTATGTTTCTTAACTCGTTTGAGGATGAACGTTTGTTTAAGATGGGGAGGATGTAACGATCCGGTCAGTCGTTTCATGAGTTACCGCTCTGTTTCCCCCATTTTTACTTCTTATTGTCTTGTTCAGCTGTATTATGTGTTATCGGGTTGGTTGGCTCGGGTTCAGAAAGGTTTTGGTAAGGTTTGAGACACCTAATCTCTTTTGAGTGAGCTTAAGTTGCAAAAGTCAAACGGATATTGACTTATGTGAAAAAGGGCTCGGATGTGAATTCTGATGGTTCGGATAGTTTTGGGAGGTAATTTAGGACTTAGGAGTGTGATCGGAACGTGTTTTGGAGGTTCGTAGTAGATTTAGGCTTGAATTGGCGAAATTAGAATTTTGGCATTTTCCGGTTGATAGGTGAGATTTTGATATAAGGGTTGGAATGGAATTTCGAAAGTTTTTTAGGACCGTTGTATCATTTGGGATGTGTGTGCAAAATTTCAGGTCATTCAGACATGGTTTGATAGACTTTTTGATCAAAAGCAGAATTCGGAAGATTTTTGAAACCTTAGGCTTGAATCTGATGTTATTTGGTTGATTCGATGTTGTTTGAGGTGTTTTAAAGATTGGTATAAGTTTGGATAGTGGTATATGACTTGTTCGTGCTTTTGGTTGAGGTCCAGGGGCCTCAGGGTGATTTCGGGTGGTTAACGGGTGATTTTGAGCTGGGTTTGGCAGTTGAAGATTTCTATTACTGTCATAACCGCACCTGTGGCTTGGGGACCATAGGTGCAGGCTCGTAGAAGCGCCCAGTGGGTCGCAGGTGCGGGCTCGCAGAAGCGCCCAGTGGGTCGCAGATGCGGAAATGGCCATGGGGAGCTGGAACCGCAAAAGCAGCTATTTGAGCGCACCTACGGTATCGCAGGTGCGAGTGTTCGATCGCAGGAGCGGAATTGGGATTTTAAGTGAAAACCGCAGATGCGGTGCTTTGGACGTAGATTCTGTATCACGGGTGCGGTATTCCTGGGTCAGAAAGTATATAAACCCTCCTTCGTGATTTTTAGCCTTTCTTCACCATTTTAAATCGATTTTGGAGCTTTTTGGGGGATTTTGAAGAGGGAATCAGATGGAACCTCATTGAGGTAAGATTTTTGAATATAAAACTCGTTCATATGGTGTTATTTCATTGATTAGGCCTGAAATTTATGAAAATTTGTGAGCAAATATTGAAGAGACTAGGGCTTGAGATTGAACACCTTTGATTAAGGATTTGAGGGGTCATTTGTGGTCGGATTTTGGTACTTTTGATATGGATGAACTCGTGGGAGGATAAAGAGTTTATTGATATAATTTTTATCGGATTCCGAGACGTGGGCCCGGGGGTTGGGTTTGGTTAATTTCAGGATTTGTGTTGTAATTTGATTATTTTTGCATGGGCTTCATTCCTTTATCATATTTTGATGTCATGACTTTTATTTTGGATAGATTCGATGCGAGTTGAGGCCGAGACGAGAGGCAAAGGCATCGTGGGCTAGAGTTTGGATCGGATAGAGGTAAGTAATGATTGTAAATGGTGTCCTGAGGGTATGAAACCCCGAATTTCACATCGTTGTGCTACTTCGAGGTGACGCACACGCTAGATGACGAGCGTGGGGCCGTGCACCGTTGGGGATTGTGACCTAGTCCGTTCCGTATAACTATTAAACTGCGTATTTGATTGAAACTGTTTGTTATCATCATGTTTTGAGCTGAATGATATATTTGGGCCTCGTCCCAACTATTTTGGACCCTTAGGGGATTTTTACTACTATTCCTCACTGTTTAAGTTCATATTTGTACTCAGTCTTGTTGTATTCTACTGTTTTCATAATTCGGCCATATTTACTCTGTTTTGACATCTTAAATGATATTTTGGGCTGAGAATCATATTTTACTGTGCCCAAGTGGCTTTGAGAGATTTCTGACTGAGTAAGGCTGAGGGCCTTTATTGTGAGGTTATTATGGGATCGGGCTGCGCGCCGCAGCGGTATTGTATAGATTCATGATTATGAAGCCGAGGGCCTGATTTGTTACGCCACGAGGTGGCTTGTTATAAGGCTGAGCGCCTGTTTGATTATGCCACGAGATGGCTTGTTACGCGCTTGGGCCGTAAGGGGCCCCTCCCGGAGTCTGTACTCTCACGGTGAGCGTGAGTACCCAGTGTCAGATATGATATAGCCCAAGGGGCTGCTGTTGTTCCATGTTATTGCCCGAGGGGCTGATACGAGTGATTATGAGATAAACCGAGAGGCTAGTTCTGTTGGTATTTTGCCCGAGGGGCTGATTTATGTTTTCTATCTTTTCTCCCTGATTTCATTTACTCGTTTTAATCTACTAAAAGAGGTTTTAAAGAGGTTTTACCGAACTAAGATGTTTCTACGAGCTTTTACTATTTTATTTCATTGTCCTGGTTTTATACAACCTCTTTGTAGCATTTTGATGTGTTTTACGTGTTTTCTTATCGCTCAGCTGCCTTTACTTTTATTACTTACTAAGTTGGCGTACTCACATTACTCCCTGCACCCTATGTGCAGATTCAGGAGCCTTGGGTCACGCTAGTGAGGGCTGATTGCTTCCGGCATGCTGTTCGGAGTTCACTAGGTAGCTGCTCGGCGTTCGCAGCCCAGTGCTTCCCCTTCCTATCTTTATTTTCCTTGTACTAACTTTGTACTAGACTGTGTAGCCTTTTCATACTCTTAGACGGATGTTTAGATGCTTATGATTGGTGACACCCCTATGCCGGGCTGTGTTGTTTCCGCGATTGTTCTATTTCACTCTTTATTTTGGAATTTATAGTTTATTTATGACTTAACTATGAATTATTATAACTATTTAATTGATATTGGGAGTTTGTGTCGGCTGGCCTTGTTTCATGATAGATGTCATTACGATCGGGTCCGGTTTAGGATTATGACAATCTCAAGCTAATTCTACTCTTTAAAATTTGCTTTTTAACTCCAAATCCGCCAAACCAGTCCCATCCAGCCCAAAGAATCAGTACTAAAAATTTAACCTACAGCGCTACCAATTTTAGATAACACTTAAAATGTGTTGCCAAAAATATCTATATGAACGTTTTCAAGGAGTGCCCTTTGGTAAGGGTCTACGGCCACGAGATTTAAGGCAACACTTGTAAGCATGCCCTTTAAATGTAAAGATAATATTTTTTAAGTGTTAAGATCAATTAAATATATTAGTTAATTTACCCACGCGTTTCTCGCGATTAGATATATACTTTTGTGACTATTATAGATACAAAAGGGATTAAGAATAAACATATAATGCATGATATACAAAAAAAAATATTAAATGTAAGGATATACTAAAACAATTATTCATGTGAATAACTTTTTTTCGTTTGCCTTTTTACCGTCCAAATAAAAACTATCATAAAATGGGTATATCTAAGTAATACTTTTTGATCCTGCCCTCAACTAACTTCTTTAGATTCTGAATTTTCCTTCTGCTTCGCTGAAATGCCCAAGTATTTGACCTTTCATTTATTTTCAGAAAATTATATATATGATAATTCTTACAGTTTTTTTACAAGTACATGATTGTATCTTGTGTCCGAAATACTTACCAACTGAATGAAAATTTAGTTTTTTCAAGTAACTTATCAGAGTTAACTCTATATTCGCCGTCTCACTGAAAGTTGAAGAAATACTTCATATTGCCTGCAAAATATTAAGGACACAAAAGGTACCCTAAATTATAATGTGAATATTCTTATTGAATATAAATATATCAAATCCTAATAGAGAAATCACCAAAATCCAGATTGTTCTTTTTTTTTCCAAGCATAACGCATAAAACACTAATATTATGTTCTTTCTCACGAGACATAAAATTCATGATAAAAAGTCACCAAGCTTTAAATAATATTTAAAAATAAATATCATATTTCTTATGATCTCAACAATATTTGTAAATATTAATGTAAGTCTAACTCATGTCTAACATCTTCACAATATATAATATTCAACATATTTATATGTGTATAATTAACCAAGTTCTATATAGGCCAATCAATGAAATTTCATTTGACAACAGAGATAACAACTATAACCACTAACCATATGGCATTACTATTTACTACTCATATATGAAGTTTAAACTATGCAATAGATATCACCACTTTATAAATACCTTTACCCTATTTCTCAAAAAAGTTAAGTCACAATGGGGTAAGATGGGAAAACTTTAACTCTAAATTAGTTGATCAAGGGGATAAAACCTAACATTGATGCCACTAAACTGTTTCAATATCTTCAAGAAATAGTTGATCAACCGCTGCATCACCTGGGGGTTAATTCAATTCATCACCTGATATTGATGCCATCAAACCGTTTTTAATATTTGCCAATTGATCTAATTCGTTTCTTTCATTGTATAAAAACACAAAGCCCATTGGCATTTAGTATAAAATGAGTCTTAAACCAATATAGGGGAAATCTTACCAACCTATAGCCATTAATCATAAACTTACTAAAGCTAGCCAAGCACATATAAAAATTAAAAATTAAATAAATAAGCTTCTTTCTCTCCAAGAATCACACATAAATATCTCATTTCTTATTTTTAAACATGATCAATAACATTAGATGCAAGACGGAAAAGAAATTTCATGGATGAGGTAGCAAATTAAATAAGATGATGAAATACAAGAAAATATATATACAAGATTCCAAAAGTCTTAAGGGAAAAAGGATATTTTTCAATGGATATAGTTGAAATTCATTGAAAACATATATATGAGCCATATACAAATTTCGAGAAAGATTGGAGGTGATTTGGACTGACTTGGTATCAAAATTCGTAGTTAAAATCGAATTCAAAAAATTCTTCTGCGATGCATGTATCAAACATGTATCACATTGTATCATACACAGACGTATACATGGATATACATATGATACAAATATGATACATAAATGATACACAATGTGATACACATTTTTTTTCTACTTCGAATTTTCAATTCAAACCACTTCAAAACTCCACTAAATCATCTCAAAACTGAGATTCAAACTCTTTAATATGTACCGAATCTATTCTCATAACCCTCACTCAAAAGAAAACAAAAATTTAAACTTTTGTTTTTGTTACGAATAGCTAATTAGCTAATATTGGTAATATTTGGCTAATATTAATAATATTTAATGAATTGACCAATTTTTATAATAAGCTACTTATAAATGAATATAGCTGGTAATTTCCTAAAATTAATAACTTCCTTCAACACGCATGGATTGGTAAACAAGCGAAAGATGGTAACTATTTTTATTTGCGGCCGACGTAGGAGTGGCAAACGGGTGGGTCGGGTCGGATATGGTTAGGGTTGAAAACGGGTAATGAAAAAACGGATCAATTATCCAACCCGACCCATATTTAATACGGATAGAAAACCGATTAACCGGCGGATAATATGAGTTACCCATATTATCCATGACCTCTTGTATATGATCACTTTTGGGAGAATTTTTAGTCTCTCTAACTTGAGGAACCCCCAATTTGAGGCTTTACAAATGTAAAAATTAGACCCATTGATTATACATTGGTTACTCATTGGTTATCCATTTTCTAAATGGATAATATGGTTCTTATTCATATTTGACCCGTTTTTAAAAAGTTCATTATCCAACGCATTTGTTAGTGGATAATATGGGTGGTTAACTGTTTTCTTTGAACCATTTTGTCACCCCTAGGCCGACGGAACTCCGCTGGTTGTATAAAACTAGTGGTTGTGGGTCCGTGCTGAGCTCGGGCCCGAGCTCATTTTTATGACATCTCTAAATGAAAAAATCTTACTAAACACACGGAGAAACATTTAAAAATACATTCATGCCCACTTCGACTTTATTTGATAAAAATGATACTACCATATGAAGAACCAATTCCATACCTAGCAGTATGTTTATCGCGAAAATGATAATAACAATTAAATTTGTTAATGGGCCTCTAAAGATACTTGATCTATTTTTATGCTAGTTCTTAAAGCAGTTGATGCTAGATAAGTGAAGATAAAAGATGAAATGCGAGCTAAAATAGAGTTATAATCAAACCAATGGATTAGCTGTCCGGGCCTCGGACTAACTGATGAGGGGCCTCGAGGTCGATGCATGGGCTGGGGCTCGAGCTATTGGGGATAACCGAGAAGGGGCTAACAGTTAGGATATAATTAAAAGAGGCTCTTTATGGCCAATATCAAACAATAAATGAAGAACAAGTACGAAGCCAACAGATAAGAGCAATAATATCGAGAGAATGTATTAGAGAGAAAAGAGAGTGTTCTTCTATATTTCTTGCCAGAGAAGATGGAACAACAGAGTTTATAAAGTGCCAAGGACCCCCCCCCTTATATAGGAGGGAAAATCCCAGTATAATACAAAATATATTAATCATAAAGGTAGAGGGATGGGACAACTAGATAGCATTAGGCTCTGTCAATATCAACTGCGTGCCTTGGGAATTCCCCTCTCCTCTATTATTATAACCATTAGTATTCACTGCCCCCCAGGCCGAAACCCGATGGCTCCCAAGGGTGGGTCTCGATCTCGGCTTCAAACCTCGAGAAGCATGTCCGTGAGGCGACCTAATGACGGGAAAATTGGGCCCTTGGTTTTACCGCATACAGATAGTCTCCGCTTTTCTTAGAGTTAAAGTGATAAGAAGCGATAAGAAATGACCTTGAATCTCTTCCTCCTTCGATATTCTTGTAATCGGTAACGTCCACAAGGTGCCAAGATACGACACGCACGCTGCTCCTGCAGGTTCCCGCATTCACTATGCCAGTTGGCTGCCTCTTGGCCTCCTTTAATGCACACATGGTGCTTTTATAAATACTCCCCTTCTTCTTTTCTATAACCCATTGAGTGCCTAAATCCCTGAAAAGTTTGCTCTTCCTTTGCTTTCGTTCTCTCTTAGGGCAACTCTTTTTCTTCCTCCAGAATCTTTTAAGGATGGCAAAAACTTCCACCTCTGCTTCCTATGAGGTTGCGAGCTCATCCTCTTCGCTTCTTTCTCAAGGTGAAATAGCCACACCTCCTCGTACCGAGGAATACGTCCTAGGATCTTTTGCGATGACATCCGATTTCAAGGTCGAGAGACCTTTCTCGAAGCCAGAGCGTTGTGAGCTCGTGACTCGGTATATTAGCTCGGTAACAGACGTCGAGAGAGTGAGGGCTGACTGCCGCTGGGGGATACCATTCTTGTGGAGATTCCTGCTCAGGAATAAGATATTACGGCTCATAAAGTCGGCTTTCTGCGTGTGTACACCTGTCCATTCACCTTGGGGCCGGTGAGGCAATCTTCGCCCCCGATCAACCCCGTGATTCTCGACTTCTGTCGACGTTATCAGGTAACCTTTGGTCAAATTCATCCTTTGTTCTGGCGCGTTGTTTATATGGTCAAGCATTATACAAACATAATAGAGGAGATGCCCTTCACCCTTAACCATCTGATTAGGATGTATAGTCCCCATCTCCTCCGCGGGGGCCTAATCAAACTCCGTTGTCGAGCCCCGAGTTCCCTTGTTGCCTGCACCGAGGAGCTTGGGAACGAGGGATGGGTAAGCCGATTCTTTCGAGTGAGGACTTCTGACCTGATCCCGATGGAAAAGATGTCGTTCCCCGAGAGGTGGAACGCTGGGCATAAGTAAACGTATTATCGGTTCTTCCTTCACTTCTCTTTGACGATATTTCTCTAAGAATTTAATTCTGTTTCTCTTGCTTTTTTAGCCGTAGCAACCTACTCCGGTGCGATTTCGGACCTCCAGGATTAGGTCGGATGCTTATACTTGATTTTCCCATATGCCAAATGAGTGTGGCGAGATTTATCCCGAGCCCCGTGGGAAGCCAATGATCATGGTAAGCTCCGAACCTTGCTGCATCTGCACACTTTGATGCAAATCACTATTAGTAGAATTATTCATTCTTTGTGTTTAACTTCTGCATTTGTGTAGGTCTGGGGGAAGTCCCTTTGATGAAGGAGGTACCACCAATTGACGGGGAAGCCCTAGTGCCTGGCGAGAAGAAGAGAAGGCAGGGGAGTCTGTTGTTCGGGTCGCCAAAGTTCAAGAGGGTTAAGGTGGAAGGATCCAAGGTTGACCCGGCAGCTCTGACCTTGGAGACGGTGGGAAACCCTCGAGTTGAAGGTGAGGGGGAAAGCAGCTTTCCAACGGCCCCCGAGGAGTGTATAGGCTCGGCTGATCCTCAGACCGTGGGGACTAAGGCTTCCGAGCCGGAGCCTGATGCCGTTGTGGACCATCTTTGTGGTGGGGAGGAAACAGATGGAGTATCGAGTACTACCCCCGAGTTGGCTAGCGGCCATAATTCCCCCCGAGTTGAGGTGCCTTTGGTAGGCAGTTCGGAGGGGCCCATCTCTAGGGTCCAGGGTGAACAAGGGATGGAGACTTTGATTGATCCTGCCAACTCTGTGATCGTTATTGATTCTCCTCAGGGAGTGGTCCTACCGCCTCATGGATTGCAAGATGCTCCGCGCGAAGTGCCCTCTGATGCAGGAGTACTAGTCAATGGCGGAGATGCGCTCGAGAGACAGTCAATCGCTCTCGAGGGAATTCCCGAGGTTGACACTTCACTCGTTTTTGGCAAAATGGGCAGACTTTGCAAGCGAGTAATTTTTGCTAACCCTGTCCGCCACTCTAGGTTGCTCCGATCTTTGTTTTTCTAACTTGTCCTTTTTCGTGGCTTCAGTCCAAAGCGTTGTACAACCAGGCTTTCAGTCAATACCAGGATGAGGTAAACTGTCGCGAGCGTGAGAAAGCCTATCTTACCAAGCAGGTTATTTATCCCCCATTTAATATTATCTGAATCTTTGTCAGATTCCAGTGCTTTTAATACCTCGGACATGATCTGTGCAGTTTGAGAAGGAAAACGCCCTGCTAAGAGAGGAGCTCCGGGCCAGAAATGCTAAAATTTTTGAACTCGGCCGGTATTGTAATGACCTGGCTAGTCGTCTTAAGAATTAATGCCTTGATCCCCTATTAACTGCCTTCCCTGTGTATATTTCTGCTATTTTGATTTTCCGGAATATTCGGTTTTGAGTTTCGGAGAGTTTTGGGATACTTAATCCCTAAATGAGAAGTTAAGTTTGGGAAATTTGACTGTAGTCGAAATAGTGTGAAGACAGCCTCGGAATGAAATTCCAATGGTTTCGTTAGCTCCGTTGGGTGATTTTGAACTTAGGAGCGTGATCGGATTATGTTTTGGAGGTCCGTAGCTAATTTAGGCTTGAAATGCCGAAAGGTCGAATTTTGAAGTTTCCGGTTCAATAGTGAGATTTTGATCTGAGGATAAGAATGGAATTCCGGAAGTTGTAGTAGCTTCGTAGTGTTGAATGTGACGTGTGTACAAAATTTCAGGTCATTCGGACGAGGTTTGATAGACTTTTTGATCAAAAGTGTATTTTTAGAGTTTTGGAATTTTTTGGCTTGAATCTGTGGTTGATTTGTCGTTTCGATGTTGTTTTAGGTGCTTTAAGGATTGGTATAAGTTTCAATAGTGGTATTAGACTTGTTGGTGTCTTTGGTTGATATCCCGGGGGCCTTGGGATGATTTTGAATGCTTGACGGAAGGATTTTGGAGTTTGGAGTTGCAGCTTCAGCTGCTGGTTTTCTGTCATAAATGCACCTGCGAGTGTCGGACCGCAGGTGCGACACCACAGAAGTGGCTATGAGGCCACAGAAGCGACATTGACCTAGGGCTCCAAGATCCGCAGGTGCGGCTAGGTTTTCGCAAATGCGGTGTCGCAGATGCTGCCAAGCAACCGCAGATGCGGACCCAGCCCGTTAAGTGACTTTTCGCACCTGTGATGCATTCTTCCACATGTGCGGGACCACTGGTGCACTCTATTGACCGCAGATGCAGTAATCGCTGGGCAGAAACATATAAATACTTACCTTCGCAAAATTTAGCTATTTTTCACCTCTTTTCAAACGGGAAGGAGCTTGGGAAGCATTTTCCAAGAGGGATTTTCAGAGGAGTTCATTGGGGTAAGGTCTTTGGTCCCTAAGCTCGTTATTGGAGTAATATTTATCATTATAAGCATGACAAATTAAGGAAAAATCAGTGATAATTTGGGGGTTAGGGCTTGATTACTTAGAGACCTTTGAATGATGATTTGAGGGACCATTTGAGGTCCGATTTCGGTACTTTTAGTATGACTGAACTCGTGAGAGTGTGAAGATTTTGAAAATGTAAATTTTACTTGATTTCGAGATGTGGGCCCTAGGGGCATTTTGGTTATTTTACCTAATTTTGCGTACTAGCTTAGAATTTCTTTGTAGAATCAGTTACTTGAAGTGTTACTTACATTATGAAATTGAATTGAACAGATTTGGGACATTTAGAGTCGAGTACTCATGGAAAAAACGTGGTCTCAGGTTGATTTTTGAGCTGGTTCGAGGTAAGTGGCTTGCCTATCCTTGTGTGAGGGACTTTCCCCTTAGGATTTGGTATTATTGTTAATTGAAATGCCTTGTATGTGAGGTGACAAGTGCGTACTTGTGCTAATTGGTGAAAATCCGGTTTTCATTAAGTAATTACTAGTATATTTCCTTCCATGTTTATAT
The DNA here is from genome assembly GCF_000715075.1 of Nicotiana tabacum. Taxonomy (NCBI): domain Eukaryota; kingdom Viridiplantae; phylum Streptophyta; class Magnoliopsida; order Solanales; family Solanaceae; genus Nicotiana; species Nicotiana tabacum. The sequence goes on from NC_134100.1 coordinate 26,728,181, forward strand.
TACTTGCACTTTAAGCCTGTTGTTAGCGTAGGAAAGCATGTCTAAGTGATTTAATTATTTTATTTGCTCAAACTACTTTACCTGAATTCTGTGCAGCATGCTAGACTAGAATTACTTGTTTGCCTTAATATGAAATTGACATTTGCTGAATATTTTCCTGTTACTCTTGTGTATTTACATTGGGACTATGGATGTGAGATTCCGATAGCTCCCCCTTGTCTGTTTATTTGGGACTACGAATGTGGGATTCTGGTAGATCCCCTTGTATGTTTAATTGGGACTACGGATGTGGGATTCCGGTAGATCCCCCTGCACAATTATATGGAACTATGGGAGTGCACTCGGTAGATTCCCCTAGTACTGGGTATTTATATTTGGGACTACCGATCGGGATTCCGGTAGATCCCCGCGCACTAATAGTTGGACTATGGGACGGGATCCTAGGAGATCCTTCGAATATATGTGATGGACTACGGAACGGTATCCCGGGAGATACACTAGATAGATGTAATTGGGACTACAGGATGGTATCCTGGAAGGCACCCCAGTTGTTATCTCTGTGTTGAGTTGTATTTTCTTTCCGTGATTATTTTGTCTCTTTTCTAGTTGCTCTTGTTCTTTCTATTCTATGTTATTTATTACTGTTACACTTAATTATATTGTCTTATTCTACACTGTTATACCTTATATTTTATTTAACCTCAATAGGGCCCTGACCTTCCTCGTCACTACCCGACTGAGGTTAGGCTTGGCACTTACTGAGTACCGCTGTGGTGTACTCATGCCCTTTCTGCGCATATTTTTCATGTGCAGATCCAGGTACTTCGACTCAGTCCTATAACCCTTGAGGCGAGGCGACTATTCTAGAGACTTCGTGGTATATCTGTCGTGGCCGCAGACCGAGGAGTCCTTTTCCATTCTATCTTGTAGTGGTAGTCCTTCTATTTTCTTCTGTTGATGTAGACATGCCGAAATTAGAGCATTTTATAATATTCATAGCTTGTGATTCATGGGTTTCCATATTTTGGGAAAAATGTATTGGTTTTTAAGAGTTAATATTGCATTTGCCGAGAGGCACTTTTAAACGTTGTTTTATTACTTTATTCTCTTTTTAAATTGTTTTCTTCCGCAAATTTGGTTTATCTTCTGCATTTTAGGCTTACCTAGTTGTGGAGACTAGGTGTCGCCATGATGGTTTATGGAGGGAGAACCGGGGTCGTGACAAGTTGGTATCAGAGCTCTAGGTTCATAGGAGTCATGAATCACAAGCTGGTTTATTAGAGTCTCGTTGATCGATACGGAGACGTCTGTACTTATCTACGAGAGGCTATGTAACCGTTAGGAAAATTTCAACTTCATTTGATTTCCTTATCGTGTGAGATTTGATGTCACAATTCTAAACTTGCATCTTCTATTATCTCACAGATGGTGAGGACACACACTACCCGATATGATCAGGCACCCGCGCCCCTACTACAACCATCAGAGGTCGGGGTAGAGGCCGAGCATGCGCACGTGGTGCAGCCAGAGCACCTATGTGAGCTGCCACCAAGGTACCACCAGTAGTTCCAGCCGGAGTCCAGGCACCTGATACGGCTGCTGCTACTACTACTCCAGCACTTTAGGAGACTCTGGTATAGCTCATGAGCATGCACAGCTCATGAGCATGTACACCACTTCTAGCTCTGGGATTTCTAGATTAGTGTTACCATATTCTCTGTACCATAGGTATATTAGGATCGAGCGGGGTTTCCTTCACTACTATCCAGCTTTGAGGAGACGCCTATGAGTGGTGGTGCACCTATGAGTTAGACAGTCCGGATGAGGCTGCTTCACTGACTTGGAATCAGTTTTCAGATCTGTTCTTGAGATAGTATGTTCCTTAGAGCCTCAGGGATGCATCGAGCGCAGAGTTTGAGCACTTGCACCAGGGTGCCATAACTGTCTCAGAGTATGCTATCCGTTACACTAGCTTACCTAGACATGCCCCAGTCTTGGTTTCTACTGTTCGTGAGAGGGTTCGCCGGTTTATTGAGGGCCTTATTCCCAACATCAGGTCTAGCATGTCTCGTGAGTTGGAGATGGATATTTCTTATCAGAAGGTGGTGAGCATTGCTAGGAGGATTGAGGGTATGCATGCTAGGGAGATAGAGGAGAGGGAGGCCAAGAGGTCTCGAGAGTCGGGCCATTATTCTGGTGCCCGTGCCCCAGCTGCAGGCCATCGTGGTAGGGGTTATATAAGTCGCCCTGTTCATTCAGCTCTTCCAGCAGCCAGTGGTATTCCAGCTCCTCCTAGACCTCAGGAGCCTTATTATGCACCTCCGGTATCTAGCGCGCCTCCTGCATGGGGTGCTTTCAGAGGTTAGTCCAGCAAACTTGGCCCGAGTCAGTCACAACTACCACGTCCTCGCAGAGTTTGTTTTGAGTGTGGTGACACATGCCATGTGGTAAGGGATTGCCCTAGACTTGGGAGGAGTGCGCCTCCATAGACTTCTCAGCCACAACGCGCCCCGCAGAGTTCTCAGGCTATGGTTGCAGCTCCAGTTGCTACCCCACCTACTCAGCCAGCCAGAGGTGGAGGTCGGGGAGGTAGAGGTCGCCCTAGAGGGGGAGGCCAGGCCCGATACTATGCCCTTCCTGCCCGTACAGAGGCTGTTGCCTCCGATTCTGTCATCATAGGTATTATACTAGTTTGTCACAGAGATGCATCGGCTCCATTACATCCAAGCTCCACTTGCTCTTATGTGTCTTCTTATTTTGATTCGTATTTGGGTGTACATCGGGATTCTTTGAGTTCCCCTGTTTATGTTTCTACTCCTGTGGGATATTCTCTAGTTGTAGACCGCATTTATCGGTCGTGTTTGGTTTCTCTTAGTGGTTTTGAGACCAAAGCCGATTTTTGTTGCTCATCATGGTAGATTTTGATATTATCTTAGGCATGGACTGGTTGTCGCCCCATTTTGCTATTCTTGATTGTCACGCCAAAACGGTGATGCTGGCTATGCCACATGTATCGCGTGTTGAGTGGAGGGATACTTTATATCACACTCCTAGTAAAGTTAGTTTTTATCTTAAAGCTCACCATATGGTTGAGAAGGGGTGTGACGCGTATTTAGCTTATGTGAGAGATGTCAGTATTGATACCTTTTCAGTTGATTCAGTCCCACTAGTACGGGATTTTTCCGATGTGTTTCCAACTGATCTTCTGGGCATGCTGCCTGATAGAGATATTGATTTTGACATTGATCTATTGCCGGTAACTCAACCCATTTCTATTCCTCCGTATCGTATGGCTCCTCCTGAGTTGAAGGAATTGAAGGATCAGTTACAGGAATTGCTTGATAAGGGTTTTATTCGGCCCAGTGTATCACCTTGGGGTGCTCCTGTCTTGTTTGTGAAGAAAAATGATGGTTCTATGTGTATGTGTATTGATTATCGTCAGTTGAACAAGGTTACAATGAAGAACTGTTATCTTTGCCTCGTATTGATGATCTTTTTGACCAGCTTCAGGGCGTGCAGGTGTTTTCTAAGATTGACTTGCGCACAAGTTACTATCAGTTGAAGATTCGAGATCCAGATATCCTGAAGACTGCTTTCAGGACTCGGTATGGTCATTACAAGTTCCTTGTCATGTCATTTCGGCTAACCAATTCCCCAGCAACCTTTATGTATTTGATGCACAGCGTGTTCTGGCTGTATCTTGACTCGTTTATCATTGTCTTTATTGATGATATTCTTGTGTATTCCCGGAGTCGGGAAGATCATGAGCAACACCTAAGGACTGTGCTTCAGACTCTGAGAGAGAAGAATTTATATGCTAAGTTCTCGAAATGTGAGTTTTGGTTGGATTCCATGGCATTCCTAAGCCACGTGGTATCGAATGAGGATATTCAGGTGGATCTGAAGAAAATAGAGGTCGTACAAAGTTGGCCCAGACCATCCTCAGCTACAGAGAACCGTAGTTTCCTTGGCTTGGCGGGTTACTACCATCATTTTGTGGAGGGTTTTTTATCGATTGCAGCCTCTATGACCAGGTTGACCCAGAAGGGTGCTCCGTTCCAATGGATGGAGGAGTGTGAGGAGAGCTTTCAGAAGCTTAAGACAGCTTTGACTACAACCCCAATTTTGATACTGCCTACAGGTTCGGGGTCTTATACGATCTATTAGATGCCTCACAGATGGCCTAGGAGCGGTGCTGATGCAGGATGGTAGGGTGATTGCCTCTGCGTCCAGACAGTTGAAGTTACATTAGAAGAATTATCTAGTCCATGACCTTGAGTTAGCTGCCATTATTCACGCCTTGAAGATCTGGCGTCAGTATTTGTATGGTGTTCCTTATGAGATTTATACTGACCATCGGAGCTTGCAGCACCTGTTCAAGCAAAAGGATCTGCATTTGTGACAGAGGAGGTGGTTAGAGTTGCTGAAGGACTATGATATCACTATTTTATATCACCAGGGCAAGGCCAATGTGGTGGCCGATGCCTTGAGTCGTCGGGCAAAGAGTCTGGGGAGTTTGGCTTATTTACCAGCATCGGAGAGACCTATGGCGATGGATGTTCAGGCCTTGGCCAGCCAGTTTATGAGATTGGATCTTTCGGAGCCCAGTCGGGTTCTAGCTTGCGTGGTTTCTCGGTCTTCCTTATTTGATCGTATCAGGGAGCGTCAATATGATGACCCTAATTTGCTTGTTCTCAAGGACAAGGTTCAGCACGGTGATGCTAGAGATGTGACTATTGGTGACGATGGGGTATTGAGGATGTAGGGTCGGATGTTTGTACCCAATATTGATGGGCTTCGGGAGTTTTTTTTGGAGGAGTCCCACAGTTTACGGTATTCCATTCATTCGGGTGCCGCGAAGATGTATCAGGATTTGAGGCAGCACTACTAGTGGAGGCAGATGAAGAAAGATATAGTTAGATTTGTAGCTCGGTGCCTTAACTGTCAGTAGGTGAAGTATGAGCACCAGAGACCGGGTAGGTTGCTTCAGCAGATAGAGATTCCATAGTGGAAGTGGGAGCGGATCACCATGGACTTTGTAGTTGGGCTCCCATAGACTTTGAGAAAGTTCGATGCTAACTGGATGATTGTGGATCGACTGACCAAGTTCGCTCACTTCATTCCTGTGTATATCACTTATTCTTTGGAGCGGTTGGCGGAGATCTATATCCGAGAGATTATTCGTCTGCATGGTATTCCAGTTTCCATCATTTCAGATAGAGGTACTCAGTCACATCACGATTCTAGAGAGTCATTCAGGATGAGTTGGGTACTCAGGTGGAGTTGAGTACAATAATTTACCCTCAGATGGACGGACAGTTTGAGTGCATTATTCAAATTCTTGAGGATATACTTTGTGCGTGTGTGATTGAGTTTGGAGGATCTTGGGATCAGTTCTTTCCATTGGCGGAGTTTGCATACAACAACAACTATCAGTCCAGCATTCAGATGGCACTGTATGAGGCTTTATATGGGAGGCGGTGTAGATCCCCGGTGGGTTGGTTTGAGTCGGGTGAGGCTAGATTGTTGGGCACAGACTTGGTTCAGGATGCTTTGGAGAAGGTTAAGGTGATTGAGGATAGACTCCGTACAGCCCAGTCCAGACAAAAGAGTTACGTGGACTGGAAAGTTTGTGATGTTTCCTACATGGTTGGAGAGCAGGTTCTGCTTCGGGTTTCGCCTATGAAGGGCGTTATGAGATTCGGGAAGAAAGAAAAGTTGAGTTCGAGGTTTATTGTTCCTTTTGAGATACTGCGGCATGTTGTGGAGGTTGCTTATGAGCTTGCCCTACCTCCCAGCTTGGCAGGAGTTCATCCGGTATTTCATGTTTCAATGCTTCGGAGGTATCGCGGTGATCCGTTGCACGTGTTAGATTTCAGTTCAGTCTAGTTGGACAAGGATCTATCTTATGTTGAGGAGCCAGTGGCAACATTGGACAGACAGGTTAGAAAGGTGAGGTCGAAGAACATTGCATAAGTAAAGGTTCAGTAGCGGGGTCAACCGGTCGAGAAGGCGACCTGGGAGACCGAGCAGGATATACGCAGCCATTACCCTCATCTTTTCACTGCTTCAGGTATGTCTCTATGCTCGTTCGAGGATGAACGAATGTTTAAGTGTAAGAGGATGTGACGACCCGGCCGATCGTCTTAAGAATTAATGCCTCGATCCCCTATTAACTGCCTTCCCCGTGTTTATTTATGCTATTTTGATTGGCCGGGATGTACGGTTTTGAGTTTCGTAGAGTTTTGGGAAACTTAGTCCCTAAATAAGAGCTTAAGTTTGGAAAATTTGACCGTAGTCGAAACAGTGTGAAGACGGCCTCGGAATGAAATTCTAATGGTTCCGTTAGCTCCATTGGGTAATTTTGGGCTAATTTTTAGAGGAGTTCATTGGGGTAAGGTCTTTGGTCCCTAAACTCATTATTGGAGTAATTTTTATCATTATAAGCATGAAAAATTAAGGAAAATCAATGGTAATTTAGGGGTTAGGGCTTGATTAATTAGAGACATTTGAATGATGATTTGAGGGACCATTTGAGATCCGATTTTGGTAATTTTGGTATGACTGAACTCGTGGGAGTGTGAAGATTCTGGAAATGTAAATTTTACTTGATTTCGAGAAGTGGGCCCGAGGGGCGTTTTGGCCATTTTACCTAATTTCTCGTACTAGCTTAGAATTTTTTTGTAGAATCAGTTACTTGAAGTGTTATTTATATTATGAAATTGAATTGAATAGATTTGCGCCATTTGGAGTCGAGTACTCGTGGCAAGAATGTGGTCTCGGGTTGATTTTTGAGTCAGTTCGAGGTAACTGGCTTGCCTAACCTTGTGTGGGGGACCTTCCCCTTAGGATTTGGTATTATTGTTATTTGAAATGCCTTGTACGTGAGGTGACGAGTGCGTACTTGTGCTAATTTTTGCAAATCCGATTTTCATTAAGTAATTACTAGTATGTTTCCTTCCCTGTTTATATTACTTGCACTTTAAGCCTGCTGTTAGCGTAGGAAAGTATGTCTAAGTGATTTAATTGCTTTATTTGCTCAAACTGCTTTACCTGAATTCAGTGCAATATGCTAGACTAGAATTACTTGTTTGCCTTAATATGAAATTGACATTTGCTGAATATTTTACTGTTGCTGTTTATTTGGGACTATGGATGTGGGATTTCAGTAGATCCCCCTTGTTTGATTATTTGGGACTACAGACGTGGGATTCCTGTAGATCCCCGGGCACTGATAGTTGGACTATGGGACGGGATCCCAGGAGATCCTTGGGATATATATGATGGACTACGAGACGGTATCCTGTGAGATCCACTGGATAGATGTAATTGGGACTACAGGACGGTATCCTGGAAGGCACCCCGGTTGTTATCTCTGTGTTGAGTTGTATTTTCTTTCCGTGATTATTTTATCTCTGTTCTAGTTGTTGTTGTTCTTTCTATTCTATGTTATTTATTACTGTTACACTTAATTATATTGTCTTATTCTACATTATTATACCTTATATTTTATTTAACCTTAGTAGGGCCCTAACCTTCCTCGTCACTACCCGACGCGGTTAGGCTTGGCACTTACTGAGTACCGTTGTGTTGTACTCATGCCCTTTCTACGCATGTTTTTCATGTGCAGATCCAGGTACTTCGACCCAGTCCTATCACCCTTGAGGCGAAGAGACTGTTCCAAAGAATTCGAGGTATATCTGTCGCGTCCGCAGACCGAAGAGTCCCTTTCCATTCTATCTTGTAGTGATAGCCCTTCTATTTTCTTCTGTTGATGTAGACATTCCGGAGTTAGAGCACTTTAGTATATTCATAGCTTGTGATTCATGGGTTTCCGGGTTTTGAGAAAAATGTATTGGTTTTTAAGAGTTAATATTGTGTATGCCGAGCGGCACTTTTAAACGTTGTTTTATTAATTTATTCTTGTTTTAAATTGTTTTCTTCCGCAAATTTGGTTTATCTTCCGTATTTTAGGCTTACCTAGTCATAGAGACTAGGTGCCGTCATGATGGTTCACGGAGGGCGAATCGGGGTCATGACAGGTATATAAGGGAAACAACTTCTGAGAGGAACACCCTCCAGGAGAAGGTAACCTCAGTCGAGCGTCAACTCCAAGATGCGAGGAGGACAGTGACAAGTACAGAGGTTTCCATTCTAAGCTGGTAGTTGCACTATCTAGTATCAAAATCAAAGCCGAGGCGCTTGTATCCTAGCATGGGGAGGAAGCTATTGTCACAAGTGCTCACGTTGAGAGGGCGTCTGAGGAGGCTAGCCCGAATTTACCTCGAGCTGCAGATCATGCTTGGTCGAATTCTCAAAAGCAGGTTGTTGGAGGTGTACCGGGTGACAGTTCGGGCGATACTAAAAGCAAGGGTGGATCCTCAGGAAGGGAAGATGTTGTTGAGAAGGGGTTGTTGGGGGACTCATAGCTATCGGGGTGCAACCCTCGGGGGAGCCTTTGAGAATGTAGGCACGTTAATGGATTAGGATCTTGTCGATTTTCCTGTTTGTATATAGTGCTTTCATACTGGCATATGTAAAAAGTAAACCCTGTGGCTTTGCTTCTTCCACTCAAATTTTTGTCCAGAATTCAGCCGAGTGAACCCGTTTTAAAGTTGGAAAGAATCCTTAGATTCGTGATACGGCCCTAGGGCTCATTAGGCAGACTCGGAGTATCTTACGCGCCTAGTCGATGCGACCTTTGGTATAAACTGGCGTTAGGGCTCTTATGCTTTTTCCCGACTGTTTTGGTTTTAGTCTTCGAGTCAAGCTTCGACTCGAGCTCATTTGACCCTCAAGCTTTCACGTCTGCATGGGTTGGCAACAATGGTCTTTACACCTCCGATCGAAGCGATCCCTTATATGCACAGCCTTGAGGCTCGTTAAGTTGGCGACAATGGCTCTTACGCTTTGCCCTGAGGCATTTGTATTTTAACTATTTTTGGTTCAATCTCCAAGTCGGGTTTTGACTCGAGCTCAATCGACCCTCAAGTTTTGCATTTGTGTGGGCTGGCGACAATGGCTCTTACGCCTTCGGCCAAAGCGACAATGTAAGCTGGCAATAATGGCTCTTACGCTTTACCCTTAGGCATATATAGTTAACTATTTTGGGTCTGGTCTCCGAATCGGGTTATGACTTGAGCTTATTTTGACCCTCAAGTTTTCAAATTTTCAGTCGGCGATGATGGCTCTTACGCTTTCAATCGATGCATCCTTTTAGTGTGTGGCCCTGAGGCTCGTTAGGCTGGAGACAATGGCTCTTACGCTTTGACCTTAGGCATATGTAGTCTTTGTTTTTCTCTCGTTAAGGACTTTTTGAAATGATTTTGCCTAACCCATCATCGGTTCAGGAAGAACCTCGATTTCAAGTCGTTTGCAGCGATGTTCGAGCACCTTGGAAGGTTTGTCTCGTAGGCTGAGTAGCTCGAAGACTTGTGATTTTGAGCTGACATGGTTGAAGCTCTTTTGCCTGTCGAGGGTATCCTGTTTAACCGGTTCTTTTTGAAGTATATTTGAGGCAATGGCCTATGATTTTGTAGTGATGGTCGGGCGTCCCCGAGTCGCGTTAATTCGGCTGGTACAGCCGTATGACCGTAGTCATTTGTGTTTGGCCGGAGCCATGTTTGATCCCGAGTGTAGTAGTTTAGGCGTCCATATCGAGGGTATGCCCTTTCGGGAGTTTTACAAATGCGACATACAGCCTAAACTTCGGGATTGAATTTATGCATGTAGTAAGGTCTTACAAAATTTTCATGTGGAAGGAAAAGGTGTTGCCATATAGGTGTTGTATTCCCCTTAGATACCATATAGGTGTTGCCTCGTTAAAAACCTTGCCATTAAAACCCTCCTTGGGACAAAACACGGTTGAAGGAAAAGAGTGCAACGCTTGCTCGAGGGTATTTACGATATTTTTCGATCGGATGCCCTAGCAGTAATACCGTTTTAGCATCGATATATTCCAGTTGTTAGGAAGCGGTTTGCCCTCCACGGTGCCGAGCTTATAATATCCCTTGCCGACTACTCCGAGGACACGATACGGTCCTTCCCAGTTTTGGCCCAGCTTCCCTTCATTAGGGTTTCGGGTGTTGAGAGTGACCTTCCTTAGACTAAGTCCCCGATCCCGAAATACCGGAGATTTGTTCTCCTATTATAATATCTTTCGATTCTCTACTTCTAGGCGGCCATCCGGATCAGCGAGGCTTCTCGGTTTTCGTCCAGTAGTTCGAGGGTCGTTGTTATGGCCTCGTTGTTCGAGCCCTCATTAGTGTGTTGGAATATTTCGCTCGGCTCCCCGACTTCCACTGGTATCAAAGCCTCGGCGCCGTATACTAGAGAGAAAGGTGTTTCCCCGGTGCTTGATTTTAGTGTTGTTCGATATGCCCAAAGCACCTCGGGTAGCGTTTCTCTCCATTTTCCCTTGGCGCTCTCCAGCTTCTTTTTTAAGTTCTGAATGATGGTTTTATTTGTGGACTCGGCCTGGCCGTTTGCACATGGATGGTAAGGCGTCGACAGGATTCTCTTGATTTTGTGATCTTCAAGGAACTCTATTACCTTGCTCCCAATGAACTGCCTCCCATTATCGCACGTTATTTTGGATGAGATTCCGAATCGGCATATGATGTGATCCCATATAAAATTGATGACTTCCTTTTCTCTTATTTTTTTGAAGGCCTACTCTTCCACCTATTTTGAAAAGTAGTCAGTCCTAAATAAAATGAATCTAGCTTTACCTGGTGTCGTCGGCAAAAGGGCCGACGATGTCCATTCCCCATTTCATGAATGGCCATGCTGATAAAATGGAATGTAGTTGCTCGCCGGGTTGGTGAATCATGGGAGCAAATCTCTGTCATTTGTCGCACTTTCGGACGAATTATTTGGTGTCGTTTTCCATGTTGTCCCAATAGTAGCATGCTCTAATCACCTTCCAAACTAAGGAGTCGACACCAAAATGATTTCCACAAGTACCCTTGTGAATTTCTTATAGTACATAATCTGTGTCACCTGGCCCTAGGCATACCGCCAGGGCCATTGAATGTTCTCCTGTACAGAGTCTTATTTTCGTCGAGCGAGAACCGGGCTACTTTGGTTCGCAGGGCCCTCGATTCTTTTGGATCCGCGGGAAACTTCCCGTCTTTTAAATAATCAATATACTTATTTCTCCAATCCCATGTTAGGCTGGTGGAATTAATCTTTGTGTGACCTTCCTCGACTACTGATTTAAACAATTGGACAATAGACCCGAGGAGTAGGTCCTCTTCTTCAACAGAAGATCCTAGATTCGCGAGGGCATCAGCCTCGCTATTCTACTCTCCAGGTACATGGACTAAGGTCCATTCTTTGAAGCGACGCAGTGCGATTTGGATTTTGTCCAAGTACCTCTGCATCCTGTCTTCTCGAGCTTCGTAGCTCCCATTCATCTGGCTTACTACGAGGAGCGAATCGCATTCGCCTCGATGGTCTCGGCTCCCAAGCTTTTGGCCAGTTCTAAACCTGCAATCATAGCCTCGTACTCGACTTCATTGTCAGTCAATTTTGTGGGTATTATGGATTGTCTGATTACGCCGCCAACGGGTGGCTTTAGGACTATACCGATCCCGAACCCTCTTATGTTTGTGGTGCCATCTGAGAATAGGGTCCATACCCCGAGAGATATGCTTGATTTTAATAAAAGCTCCCTCTCTACCTCAGGTACAAGGGAGGGCGAGAAATCGGCCACGAAGTCCGCCAAAATTTGGGACTTGATGGTCGTTCGAGGTTGATAATCGATATCGTACCCTTCGAGTTCGATGTCCCATTTGTCCAATCATCCTGATAGCTCGGGTTTATGCAGTATGCTCTGGAGGGGATACATCGACAGAACGCAGTTACAGTGACATTGAAAATATGGCTTCAGCTTTCGTGAGGCGCTTATTAGCGCAAGAGCCAATATTTCTAGATGGGGATACCGGGTAGTGTTTCATCCTCCTTTGGCGTGTGCAGCAAAGGTGGACTAGTCAGGTATCATTTTAGTTCCTCTAAGGTGTGTTGGTATTCTGGAGTCCATTCGAAGTTTGTTCTTTCTTTTGAGTAAAGAGAAGAAATGATGGCTTTTGTTTGATGACCTTGATATGAATTTGTCCAGGGCTGCTATTCGCCTTGTTAGCCGTTGTACGGCCTTTACATTGTTCACCATCGTGATTTTTTCGATGTCCTTTATTTTTTTGGGATTAATCTCGATCCCCTTGTTTAATACCATGAAACCCAAGAATTTTCCCGAACCCACTCCCAAGGCGCACTTCTCGGGGTTGAGCTTCAAGTTGTAACTTCTGAGGATGTCAAAAGTTTTCTGCAAATGAGTCAAATGGTCCTCTGCGCGTAGGGACGTATCTAGCATATTATCAATATATGCCTCCATTGATTTACCTGCTTGATGCTCGAACATTTTATTAACTAGGCGCTGGTATGCTGCCCCTGCATTTTTTAGCCTGAAGGGCATTACATTGTAGCAGTAGGTAACATACTTTGTGATGAACGAGGTTTTTTCCCTATCCTCGGGGTTCATCTGGATTTGATTATACCCCGAGTAGGTATTGAGAAAGGTGAGGGTCCTGTGGCTGGCCGTAGCATCGATCAGATGATCGATATTAGGCAATGGGAAGGAATCTTTGGGGCACGCCTTATTCAAGTCTTTATAATCTACACACATTCTTAGCTTGTTTCCTTTTTAGGCACTACTACTACGTTGGCCAGCCATTCAGGGTATTTGACCTCTCTGATGGATCCTATTTTAAGAAGTTTTGTTACCTCTTCTTTGATGAAGACATGTTTTACCTCGGACTACGGTCTTCTCTTCTACTTTACAGGTTTAAATTTGGGATCGACCCTCAACCTTTGGGAGGTTATTTCTGGCAAAATTCTTGTTATATCTAAGTGGGACCAAGTGAAACAGTCGATATTGTTACTAAGAAATTGAATGAACCCTTTCCTGTGTTTGGGGGTTAACCCCGTTCCCAGGTATACCTTACGATCCGGGAGGTGTTCTATTAAAATGGTCTGCTCCAGCTCTTCGACTGTCGATTTAGTTTCATCCGATTCTTCGGGGGCAACGAATGTCCGAGGAGCGAAGAAATCTTCTTCGTCGTCCTCGGGAATCTATGTGTTCCTAACCTCATTGGAGATCGGGTGCGTGGGGATTAGCACCTTATGGTGAACTGCGAACATCTCTTTAGCTGCCCGCTGTTCTCCAAGTATGGTCGTTATGTCGTCCTTTGTGGGAAATTTTATCACCTGGTGTAAGGTTGACGGTATTACCCTTATGCTATGTATCTAAGGCCTGCCGAGCAATGCATTGTATCTCATGTTGCCATCGATGACTTGGAATTCGGTGTTCTGAATTGCGCCGGACGTGTCGATCGGGAGGGTGATCTCTCCTTTTGTTACTTCGCCTATCATGTTGAAGCCGTGGAGGACTCGAGGGATGGGGGCGACTCGATTGAGCAATCCCAGTTGTCCTACTACCTCTGATCTGATTATGTTGGCCGAGTTGCATGGATCCACGAGCACGCGTTTTATCCTGACATTGCTTAAAAGAAACAAGATTACCAGCGCGTCGTTGTGTGGTTCTATCATGGCCTCGAGGTCCTCCTCGCTGAACACGAGGGTGTCTTCGGGCACGCGGTTTTGGGTCGGTCCCTCTTCTATGGTGGACGTTCTCGTTCGTTTAAACATGGGTCCTTGGGGAACGTCGGTTCCTCCAATAATCATATAGACGTCGTGTCGGAGAGTCTCCCCCTCCGCCCGGGTTGAATTTTGCGGTAGTGTACCAACATCTGTTGTAGTCATGTCCTTTTCTTTGTTGTTTTCGATGTTGTTGTTCTCAGCTCTGTTCACCGAGCCAAGCATTTTGTCCTGAAATCGAAGATTTGCACAGGAAAAAGTGCGAAAGGCAACTTGATTTGTGTATTGAAACCAGCAAGAAAATAATCACTATTATTTTTAGCCCTACGGTTGGTGCCAAACTGTTTACCACGAAAATGGTAATAACAATTAAATTTGTTAATGGGACTCTAAAAATACGTGATCTATTTTTATGCTAGTTGTTAAATCAGTTAATGCTAGATATGTGAAGATAAAAGATGAAATGCGAGCTAAAATATAGTTATAATCAAACCAAGGGGTTAGCTGTCCGGGCCTCGGACTAACCGATGAGAGGCCTCGAGGATGATGCCTAGGCTCGGACTCGAGCTATCGGGGATAACCGAGAAGGGGCTAACAGTTAGGATATAATTAAAGGAGTCTTTATATGGTCAATAACAAGCAATAAGTGAAGAACAAGTACGAAGCCAACAGATAAGAGCAATAATATTGAGAGAATAAATTAGAGAGAAAAGAGAGTGTTCTTCTATATTTCTAGTGGAGCGGATGGAACAATAGAGTTTACAAAGTGCCAAGGACCCCCCTTATATAGGAGGAAAAATCCCAGCATGGTACAAAATGCATTTATCATAAAGGTAGAGGGATAGGACAACTAGATAGCATAATCGTTAGTACGCACTGCCCCCCGGAGTCGGAACCCGACGACTCCCGAGGGTGAGTCTCGATCTCGGCTTCAAACCTCGAGAAGCATGTCCGTGAGGCGACCTAATGACGGGGAAATCGGGCCCTCGGTTTTACCGCATACATAGTTGTTGAAGAAGCTAAAGACATGCCCTGCATTTCCCTTAGCCTTAGGTGGATCTTTGCTTTCTATTCTCGCCCCTTTATTCGGGAAACTATATAATCTTGGATTTGGTATCTAACACCTAAAAATCAAGGCTATATCAAGGCTTGATTAAATACTTGTGTGTTTAAGTATAAATGATGGGAAAAAAATGCACTTTAGAGTACAAAGAAACCTAATATTTCAATCTCCACTACATAAAGCCTGATCGGTACGATGATGGAGATGGAAAGAAAAAGAGAAGCATGATTTTTAACAATCTACAGGAATGCATCTACATCAGTACAAATTCAAGTGGGACTTGAGAGAGAGAGACACATACTGCACTCTTATGTTGGAATATAAGTTCAATATCATACAGGCACAATCGGTAAGCATAAACACCAAGACCAATAGCTGTAGAAAAAAGCACACCTAATAGCTGTCTAAACTAAAAAGAAAGAACTTACTGCATTTTTCCGCACTTGCAGCGGATAAGAACTAGATGATTTCTGACATCTAGATATAATAAGAAATAAAGAAAATAAAGTCAGTATCATTCATTGTGACTATTAGCCTAAAACGTGACAGCGAGAATGATAGAGATTGTACACCTATTAGTACTTTCAAAGCCCCTGTTATAGCACACCTGGACATAGCTGATTTTTCCTGAAAACAAAAAATGTTAAAATTTTCGGTCCTTGAGATAGAAAAAGAAATTATCATGAGGCTAATCTTGTTGCTAGATACTTTTCTTGGAACATTAGCTGACTTTAATACAATCTAAACTTTGAGCTTGGTAGCTTGTTCTAATGTGGAACATATACTGACTATTCAGTTTTGACATATAAACAAAAGAAATAAAACATGGGTGTCCTATATTGCAACTCTTTTGGGAACAAAATAGACCTCCTAGGTAATTAAGGTATACCTTTTCATTTCTTCACCATAATTTTTTCCATTCTACATCATATCGTAAACGATTTACAAAAGAAATCACAATATGGGACACCAAAACAAAGGCATAATTACGAAGAAACCATATTTTTCATTTCCTAGGAGAGGGTTTTAAGTTATTATGACCTACTGTGTGTGTCATTCACAATGACCTAAATCAAGAAATTTTTTTCCAGTAATCACTACAAATTTCAACGTACTCACATTCGTGTGTAACAAGTACTAGAAAGTTAACCTTGAGATATGGAGCCGGAACACAATTGTGGTTCTTTTGGATTCAAATTATGTAAATAAATATATAACAAAAAGTTACCTTGCTATATATAACGCCAAAATATACCACGCTATACCTTAACGGTAACTTTTGCTGTTAGGTATAGCGTGTCGTATTTTGGCACTATATATACTGACGATTTGACTGACAGGTATAGCGTGCTGTATTTTTACGCTATATATATATCATAAAAATACAGTACGCTATACCCCTGATTAAATAATTCCCTTCGTCTTCTTTCCCGACTAGAACGAGTCGTCCCCATTTTTTTACTTCAACCTGTTTCTGGTCCCCCACCCCATCGTCTTCTTTGGAAAAAAAATTATGGGTCTCACCCGTCACACAAAACGTTAAGAACATAGGTCCCACAATAGTAGAGCATCGTATTATTGTGGTTTCACTCTTTCGGACTCAAATTTTCATACAAAATACTACATCGAGGTATTTTGATTTATTTTATGTCGAAACTTGTATAATAATGCATTAGTTGATTGAATGTGTTCCCATGTCGTTTTGTGTTTTATTTGCGAAACTAGTATGTTATATTTATCCGGACTTAGATATTAGTGTTCTAAAAAAATGTAAAATTGAGAAATAATTTTTTCTGTTAATATCAGGATTTAGATATCAGTGTTTCCATGTCGTTTTGTGTTTTATTTGCGAAACTAGTATGTTATATGTATTTTTCCAAATGTTATGTGATTAAAATGTATTTGTTGTTTATATTTAGTTTAGATTATTTATTAGCTAGTAAAATATAGAACCTTTTAGCGTAGTAAACTGTAGAGTATTTTAGCGTAGAATCCCTGTAGTTTAAGTATTTGTTATACTGGTAGATGAAAATATATACTTTATACAATTAAATAATTAAAAATTAAGAATGTAAATTATAAAACAAACACACACAAAATTATCAAATATTGAATTTGATACACATAATTATTCATGATAGTTTGGTGCTACTGGGCCTCAAATATCGAGCCTGGAACCGAATAAGTATATATACTTTGTACAATTAAATAATTAAAAATTAAGAATATAAAACAAACACACACAAAATTATCAAACTATTGAATTTGACACACATAATTACTCATGATAGTTTGGTGTTACTGGGCCTTAAATATCGAGTCTGGAACCCAATATGTATATATACTTTGTACAATTAAATAATTAAAAATTAAGAATTTAAATTATAAAACAAACACACACAAAATTATCAAAATATTGAATTTGACACACATAATTATTCATGATAGTTTGGTGCTACTGGGCCTCAAATATCGAGCCTGGAACACAATAGGTATATATACTTTGTACAATTACATATTAAACATACAATTAATGTTGTTTAATTTACAGTAAACTACATGGACGCGCCGCCTATACACCCTGATCCTTACTCTCATGAGCTATTAGTGCTATAGGGCGATCATAGGTCCGCGCATATATGGGACGGAGAGTTACTGTCCCAGACTCTCCGCGCTAGGAGAGTGGACGACCTATGGGATTTTTTGAGGCCCAGAGATCTCCATGCCCGTCCAGCGCCTAGAGGATACGGGATTTTATAGGATTATTAATATCGGGCGGATGCACCTCGACTGGGCTTTGATCATGGTGTTGATTGAGCGGTGGTGACCGGAGACGCACACATCTCACCTGCCCATTGGCGAGGCTACCATCACGCTGCAAGACGTGGAGGTTTTATATGGCCTGCCCGTTGATGGCATGGCCATTTCACTGCCTATTGCTATGCATGCAAGTTCTCCACAGAACTTAAGATACCACCGTGCCGATCAAATATTAGACAAATACCGGAACGTTGTTTGACAATGTGCTCTTTCAAGTGGTTCAAAAATAGCGTCCACGTCTTTTGGTTTTCATTGGCACAAATAGCAAAAGCTAGAGGAAATATCTGTCCATTAGCATCTACTGCCACGGCTATCAACAACTTGATATTGTACTTTCCATAAACATGAGTGCCGTCTATGGATATTACGGGTCGGCAATGCGAAAAACCATTAATTGATGGTTTTAATGCCCAGAACACGTAATTGAATATATATTCTAGTTTACCTGGACTCCGCTCAAGCTTCCATTTAACAACCGTCCCGGGGTTAAACTTCTGCAGTGCGGCCATGTACCTGGGCAGAGCTGCAATTGGCTTATCCCAGTTGCCATAGACTATTTCAAACGCTCGTTTGCGCCCGAGATATTCCTTTCTTTTGGTAATGGTATGGCCATGTTCCTGGTGGACTGATGTAATGCATTCTTTGATTTTATACCTTATGGATGCTTTGATATGTAGGATAAGGACAAGAGAAATCAAGTCAATATCCAAGTTGAAGCGATTCCCGTTGAATGTGTTCATTTCACATGTGTGAGTGGGAATGTATTTACCCACATTCCACAGACCTGTCTTCTTCTTTCTCGCATGCAACACCTAATGACATGGCCAAAACCACCAGCGACAAACAACCTTTTATCCAACCGGACTTGACTCCCATACCGTCATCTCACGATACTCTTTTACGCTGTGCATTTTACAAGCCCTACTTACGCGCGCTTTATCAGGAAAAAACATGCCCTTTGCCAGCACCGTTGGTCTAGACTCATCCCACATTGATGTCTGAATTTCCTCAAAATCCCTTGTGAGAGCTTCCACATCCAGCATGCTTGGCAAGTTATCAAGGTAAGGAATCTCCCTTGAATAAAACAACACTTGGGACTCGTACACACTTCATCTAGGGGGGTGTAGCATACTCTCTTGTCGAATCAGGTCCTTCCTTCTCATCCTCCTCATCACCGTCCTCACGAGGAAAGGGCGTCTCGTCTCCATATTCATCAACATTGTTGTCGTAATCACTGTTCTCTTCCTCACTCTGTGCATCTGCTAGATCCCGATTTAATACGTCGTCTTCGGGCAATTGAGTGAGTACATGTGGTTCAACTTGCTCGTTTTCACTGCACAATCAACAAAATAATAAGCTACTGAAATTAATAAATACTTTCCATATAGCTGTATCACTTCACTTACAAGTCGTAATGTGATGAAATTCCATGATGGACATTTTTATTTAGGTGATGACTACCGGATGGACCACCATGATCCAACACACCAAAACTATGCTTGGGTTCATAATTTGTAAAATTCATATCCGGTCGGTACCCCATGTTAAATGTATGAGCATTAATACAAATTCAATACAACAAAAATGTACATCGTAACACAAAGAAAAATTAAGGTTTACCACTCGTCTTGTGAATTATGAAAAGCAGACGGTGATAAGTTTAAATCAAGGAAAATTCTTTCATCCGGAACATGTCCGGTAAAAACTGCTCCAAAATAACCACCCGATGACTGGGGGTTATCCGGAACCTATATGACAACCTCATTGTTGGGAACGTCTTTGACCTTGACGTACATATCCAACATTTTGATTACAAGAAATTCCCGGTATTCATCCGGAGTCCTCAGAAAATCCCTCAAAGTTTCATCATCGTAGATGTTTAACTCCGAGTAAAAAGCAGCCCCTTGCGGAGTGACAAAATACAGATATCTTTCGGTTACTTTAAGTATCAATCGGTGTTTCCTCACACTCATTTTTTTGCATAATAACGAAATCAATTTATCGTACTCCATTGTAAGGGTAATTTAACATGACTCCGTGGAGATAAACTATACCTCACAGAGTTATCCTCCATCACAACCCCACCTCCCCCCATCCAATATAATGAAACTCTTATTCTACACTCTTCAGACATTACGAAAAAATGCTTGAGAATTTAACTAGAAGAAAAGATTGAATGGGAGTTTGAATTTTTTGTGAATAGATTTTCCTCAAATCCTAACCCCTTTATATAGGAAATAGCTAGCCCGGGGGTTTGAAATTTTTGATGTATAGAGCTCTTTGAATATACGCTATACATATTTGAATTATTGTTATGTCAGTTAACTTATTGGTGGACCCATAATCAGGGGTATAGCGTGCTGTATTTTTACGCTATATATATACCGTAAAAATACAACACGCTATACCTGTTAGTCAAATCGTCAGTATATATAGCACCAAAATATGTCACGCTATACCTTAACGGCAAAAGTTACCGTTAAAGTATAGTGAGGCGTATTTTGACGTAATATATAAAAACGTAACTTTTTTTAAAATTTATTTACGTAATTTGAGTCCAAAAGAACCACAATTGGGTTACGGACTCCTGAGATATGTCTTCTGAGACATAGTACACGATTGCACGTTAAACCACCAAAACTGGACACTGCTGAATTATCGACAAAGCCTGTTAAAATTCTCCTTGCGTCCTTGCGTTTAAAAGTTGGACGTACAGTTCTTTTGTTCTTCTTCAACACTCTCTTTCCACCTCTTAAGCCTGACCCGTGCGATCTCCATCTACTCTGACCGGCACATGCGCTCTTTCTCTGACAGAATCGAGAAAGTGGAGTTCGAGATTACCGAGGACAGTTAAGAGTGCCTAGGAAAGTACCTCTTCAATCAAAATCACAGTCACACTACCATAATTAGATGGTGGTTTAGAGTTCTAAGGCATCTCAAAAAGAAGGAAATATTTGGGACTGATTATACATAAGGTTATTGCCGTACAATCAAATTGGAGGAAAATCATCAAACTAATTTTTCTAATTAAAAAATCATCAACCATCCAATACCCCACCCATCTTCGGCATCATAATACCAATTTTTTGACGAGGCAAACACACAAGGGAGGTAGCTGATCAGTTTACCAGCTATCATACTCTTTTTTATGATACGGAGTTTATTAGCTATCATACTACACAAAAAGTTTATTACTTTCAACCCCTTACTACTCGGCCTTCTAAGGATCCATACGAACTACTTCCGCAAGACCCTCAAGTGCTGCCTCCGGCTTTGTTTCAACCAAAGCCTTGAATTACATAATAACGATTAATCAAAGATAAGTAGCCCAAGATGCATAAATAGAGTATGCACAGAGCAGTCTGAACATCATTACATGGGATATATCATGGCTTACTTCTATTTTTCGACCAAGAAGCAATTTTCGAGGACTCGGAAAGCCTCTATTTTTTTGACTAAGGAGTAATTTTTAGGGACTCGGAAAGCCTCTAGTTTTTGACCAAGGAGTAACATACATAATAATGTGACAACAAATCTAACTTACTTGCAGTTTACCAAGAGAAAATCCCAAGGAAGTGGAGATTTTTTATCACATTATTCTATTGCTAATTGATGTTGTTAAGTAGAACTACCATTACTTAACTATGTTGTTAGTTTCTTCAAACGTAGAAAGTAATGGTCGGATTTTTCTTTATTTTGACTCCCTCTTGTACTAATTATCATCTCTTTTAGAAGTATCTTCCAAAATCATAGCCACAGAAGAATATGTAATCACTGCAATACATAGTGGAAACTGCAGCCAAAATACAACAATTAACTTTGGATTATTTCTTTTAGGAGTTATTTCTGTTTCCCTTTACATTTAAGAAAATGAACTTTGAAAGTTACCTGGTAGAAGCTTTCGATATAAACCCTAAAGGATATTTTATCAAGCAGCTTCTATGCATTCACTAACAACTCGATAAACGTTCTCATCTCATTCAAAATACTCGAGGGACAAAATAATTAGACCTCCATTAACTATGGCTTCATTCACAGCAGATTACAGGATTTCTCAGACGGAAAGGAAATTAGCAGAAAGATTTACTCAAATCGACACGAAATTCCAAAGTTTAAAATTTAAATAAAAATGCATTTTAATCCTTTCTATCCAAAAACACAAAAGAAACAGAAATATAATTGCACGAAATGCTAAATAGAGATATGAAACAATAAATTTTTATTTTTGGATATTCTAATAATCGGCTCCAAACAGCTCCTTGGCCAACCTCCAGCCGAAATAAAAGCTGAAAATAATGGATAAAGGGGCAAACATGTCACTCGTTATGCATAGGTGATATATCTTAATCCAAATGTATATTTCAAATTTATATGTTCTTCCTTAACTCTTGAGAAAGGGGTACCCGGTGAAGTGCAAACTGCAAATTGAGTGGTATCACCTGCTCTCGTCACTCCATGTGCTTTTCTAATGGCATACATCATTAAGAATAAAATTCTCAGTGACTGACTACACTCTAAGTCCCCAGCGAGAAGAAATCAAAATCCAAGTATTGTGTCACAACTCAAACTGGAGGGCCATGACTAGCACTCGGCCATACTTGCCGAACACCAACGTACATTTTATCTAACCTTCTTTATTATCTTTTAGGGCCGATGAGATCAATATAAATGGTAGACATGGATCATGGACGACCAACAATAAAAGATGATGGCATGAACATACAAAACATGGGATGACCAGACAATCAAGAGACTATATATAAGGTACAAGCTACCATGAAAGACTATACAACAAAATCAGCCGACAAGACATACCAAACTATACATGAGTCGACACCTGTCTATGAGCCTCTAAAGGAACATAAGTGTTGCAACATTACCGGAACAGGGCCTCGACATACCCATAATGTCTATAACAAAAATTCATACCAAGACCTCGACAAGTCCGAAGAAGGGATCTCGCCAATAACCGCCGAACTGGACAACCTACTGTGGTGGGGGAGCTACGCATGCCTGTCTATCAGGACCTGCAACACGACATACAACATCTACAAATAAAAGGATGTCAGTACGAATAAAGTACTGAGTATGTAAGGCAGGGAACCATAAGTACAAACAGTAATGTAAGCAGGGATAAAGAATATACAACTTGTAACATCTGCGTAACTCTGAGGGCTACTGACATGAAATGCATGATACATATGTATATATACATAAACTTTGAAAACATACGCCTCTTTGGGCATCATCATTATTATATCGTACCCGACCGTAATAGGCTCGGTAAACATGTACCCAACCATCATAAGGCTCGGTAGAATCGTACCCGACCACATGGAGCTCGATAAAACCCAACTGATTAGTGGTTGCATAATAGGTGTCATACATGGCCGACTATAGCGCGGCTCAGTAGAGTAAAATAGATACATATATATAATGCATGCTCAACTCATGGAATCAAGTTCTAAATCTTTCGGAGTGATGTAAGGTCGGTATCCTTTGTACACGTTATTAGGACTAGCTTTTCACTATGAACCTTATAAGAATCAGGAAGTACCAACAATGTTGATAACATAAGAATAAGATAAGCAACATCAACATCAATCGTTCTATTAGAGGGGAAACAATGTAAGTACTATTAGCTTCTAAGAGTAGAGTATCTTTGGAAGCTTGTTCATTACATTATGTAAAATCGGAGTCGTGCAAAAGAAGGAAAGGGATAGCCTCACATACCTGGTATATTCTTCCCAACCTCAAGCTATACAATTTCACAACTTCTTAGTCTATAATAAAAGAAATGACACTATCGTTATCGTTTAGGCATTGTAACTATTATGTATCGAACATAACCTATTTTACGAGGAAACAAACAGAACCTCCCCTATATATATGACTAAATACAAGTCAAAACAATCACCAAATAGGCCAACATTCCCTATCACTTCATACACAAAACGACAACCATAATAGTGTCAAACAATCCGAAGATGTTACAACGAACGACAAGCAAACCACCCCACCATTATGTGGTGTTTCTCTACACCCTTTCTCTTTTCAACTCCATAAAAACAGTAGCAAAAGAGACAATCCAATAGCAACACGAAACAACCAACAAAAAAGCCCCACAAGTTCCGCAACTCAAAATTTATTTTTCGGTTTATTTAAATATGTTTCAACTTGTCTTTTCTTTAAAATTGAGAAACACAACCAAAAGTACATAATTAAGCCTCTTATCTAATAAACTAGCAGGACCTCACTGGTTCAGAACTCAAGTCATGGAAAATAACTCATGTTGCCATGCCCTAAGTCATCACTTACAAACACATAGGGGTAATAGGGTAGGGAGCAAAGATTCACAGTAGAAACATGTAGTAGAACATAGGCATATTAAGTTAAATATTGAACTCTACATAAGCAGTAAGGTAGCCATAGATATAAAAACTTTAAGTAAACACATTGGGGTGATGCTGAAACTTAAATTAAGACATACCAGTTTCAGAGAAAACAAACAAAGAGAAAGCAGTAGTCTTGTAAAGCCAAAGTGCAAACGAGCAATCAGAATGCTATGAGTTTAGAAGAGAATTGTGAAGTCTGAAGTGTAGAAGTATTGAATTGAAGGTGTCCTAAAGTGCAGAAGGGTTGTGCCCTTAAAAATAAATTCACAGATAGCCAACCATGAAGCAAGAACAAACAATATACCACTCTTTCAAAACTCACTAGGTCTAGTCTTTACGATCGAGTTACAACTCGTAAACGTATAGATAATGGAAGGAAGAGCATAATCTTACCTTGTACTGAATATAACCCACGAAACCTGGTCCTTCTTAATCAAAAACCAGTTCCTCAATGCAGCTACAAGAAGGAGAAAGAGAAACTAGCAAGCTGTCCGAACTTCTAGGCACTAGAATCACGTCGTAACACTTGAAATACCCTAGGGTTTGTGTGGGAATTTTGGGGAGGAGTTGCAAGGGTTAAATTTGGTTTTAAAGGTCTGAAATATGGGTGAAATAACTGAGTTGATAATCCCTTAAAAGTCCCTTCTTGGCCGACTTTGGGGCTTTTAATTTTGTCCTCTTATTTTGGCAAGTAGGTGATGCACCTACTTGTCACCTACCAATCTGCGTAGGCTTGCGAAAATATGAATATCTCTATACTCCGAGAACGTATTGACAAACTGTTTAATTCATTAGAAGATAGACTCATAGATCTTTAATTTGGTTGGTAGATCACCCCATAATTCCTAGTAAATTGGGAGAAAAGCTTAGTACCATTTGACCTAATATTTAAGTAAAATTATGAACCTAAGTTGCAACAACTTTTGTCGACTTTTGTTTCATAGCTCGTTTGACTTCAAGACTTATGATACGGATATTATATGATTCAAATACCTTAAAACACGGCCTCTTGAGTGTATTAAACACATCTAAATTTACCTGAAAATATGGTTGACAACATCCTTATTTCGTTTAACTTCTAATACTCGTTAACCACCCTTATACACCTTTGTATAATTTAAGACCAATAGGATTAACTTCTTATCATCTTAAAGAAAATCTCTTCATGGATTTACATCGACTACTTTATAGCATGAACTAACGTATGTGAATAAGGGTTGTAACATATTGAACCCTTCAATGGTATGAGAACCCTATGGACTATAGCTGTTGCTAGTGCTAAAAAACTAAATATGTTTTTCTTTTAAAAAAATTATTAATCAACAAACAGGAAAAATAGCAGAAAAGATTTAAGAAAAAACTAAATATGCAGCCTTAAAAAGTTCCTAATTTCAATTCCAAAGCTAATAAGGAAGAGAGTATATCCCGGGTGGTAAGGGACAGAGAGCTCTATTGAACTTAAATGTTAGATTCATTGGAGAAGAAAGTTTCAGTCCGAAGAAGAGTGAAAGGATGAAGAGCCTTAGATTTTTAGAAGTCCACGTATCGTCGTCAATGTGATGGGTCCCACTATGCCTCCTTTTCAGGCCTAGTGTTGCCCTTGATTTTGCTATTATTTATGCAAAAGTCAGGGAAAGATTTAAGTCATGAGAACTATCACAAAGGTCATAATAGACATTCAAATATCATGACAGAAGAAACGCGAATGAAATTACCAAAATACCCCTCAAAGGACAACGAAGAGCTGCTAACTCCCGCATCTAAATAAGTAGAATATACATAGTTTACGTGTTGATGTATAAATTGATTAAATCATTTGTTAAGAGTTTAAATTGGTATTATATATTGAGTATGTATCAAATTTTCACTATATATTATGGTACATAAAAAGCACATTACAGGTTACATTCTATAGAAAATGGCAACTTGAATTGGAAGGTGCATTTTTGTATAACAAACTTGTTAGTTTGAGTGACCTCGTGAATTATTAAAGAACTTGGTTCTTTACCTTACTCCGTGAAGTAAAATAAGTAATAAAGTAAAAGACAATAATTTTACGTAGAAAATCACCAGGCTCGACAAAGGTGTAAAAACCATGACCTACTGTATAAAATTTTCAACTTCAACCCCACTAGAACAATGAGCCAAAATATATTGATTACAAGACTGTACTTCAATACTCTCCAGAACTCTTACTACAACTATTTGATTTACAAGTTACTCTAACTTGTAAAGCAAACACTCACTCCAACTCACCAATTATTTGTGACACTTTGATTATAATTCGATTTCCTAAAACACATTCACTAGACTGACTCAAGAAGAGAATAACACTGGCACTAGACTAGAGTGTGAAAAATGTAGTTCTTTTGTTGATATGCAAAAGGATATGTACAACAGTCCAGATGGATAGTATTTAAATTCATGGACTCCAAGATCTTCTAGGAGTCTTATGTGTAGTCAACTTCTTGTTTGATATGACTCCTACTGTTCTAATGACTCCACAAGTCTTGGGACTCTTGTCTCTCACTTATTTATTCGTATCTTCAAACCTTATTATGCATAGCATCCTTCTTCCACCAAACCCGGACATGGGTAACTTTGAAATAAAGTTATTGTTATGCAAAGACGTTCAATCATCAACCATGAAGAGTTGGTCCTTTACCATGAGGAGCTAGTTCTTAGAGCAGTTAAGCAGCTACATTGAGGACATGGTTCTTCGAATATTTGCATCTGAACAAACTTTGTTAATCATCAAAATCTCAATACTCAACAAATTCTCCCTTTTTATGATGACAAACTTTGTACATACTAGAACCAGGTAATCACAACAAATCATGATCAACAAGCACATCACACCACCGACAGACATATTCACCCCAACATATATACAACACCCCCAACTCTATTTTCCCTCTTTTGGCATCATCGAAAAATAACAAAAAGATATTAGACATATTAAGCACAGTTAATGTAAGATTCAAGGCTATACAAGCTACAACACAAGCTCAAGAATTATCAAAGCAAACAAACTAAGCTGATAATCTAACACTGTACGAAGCATGAAAATAATATAAGAGAAGTCATTTAGCAGTACCACATTAAGCTTAGGGCCTTGTTTTCAACCATTAGAACAAAATAAATTAAACATGCTGCAACCCACTCAGACTAGAACAGAAAAAGATAAAAATTAAAGTATCGCTGGGATAACAAAAGAAACTAAGGACACTGGGGAATGAACAAGTTCATGGGTGAGAGGTAGAGGGGGTAAATGCTTTCACAAGGGTGACAATCTGTTGGGCATGAGCTTTCCTATCCCTTCTGAGCTCTTTCCTAAGATGTCTGGTTTCTTTTCTCAACTCATCATTTTCTTCTCGAAGCTTGGCATTCTCTTCAACAGCCAACTCTAACCTCTTAGTGAGCTCTCCTGCCCCTGCCAGCTAGAATAGTAGATCATGTTGGTTCTCTAGTCTTGATCCCATCATAGCCGCACTGCTTGAGAGTAACAACATCCAAAACATCATTGTGATTTTCATACTTAAGCTCAGGCAAGGAAATGTTGAGCTTGTCAAATAGCTCAGTCAATATGAAGCCATAAGGCATAACATGATTAGGCTTAGAAGTGTCTGCAGCTCTTGCCATATGCTAAATCATCACACTAGGGAGATTGATAGGTTTACCAATGTCAAGCAGTTCCATTACATCCATGTCCAATAGGGTAGCCTCATGCCTTCTCTAAGACTTCTGCAAAATGCAGGAATTGACACAGTGAAACAACAGCTTGTCGAAGGGGGTCATATCAGTCTTGTACACCTTCTGGGGAACATCCACTTCAAACTTTTGAGAGAACTTTCTTGTGATTACAATTCCTGTGTCCATATCATTGTCTATAACTTGCCACTTTTTCTTCAGGTAATTGTCAAAACCTAAAGAAGAAATATTCAGAAGCATTCCCAGCTCCTCAACATCAAATTCCATCTCAAACCCCCTTACCTTACTCTTGACCACCTTTCCATCAAACTGGAAGTTTGTATAGAACTCCACCACAACAGGAACACACACAGGAGGGAAAGTTTTAACAAACATGTGTTTCCATCCCTATAGCTAAAAAAATTCAACCAGTTGAGCCATCCTTTTTTTATGAGTATTTGCAAGAATCTTCCCATTAAGCACTTTTCTGTTCTTGAACTCTATGAGTCTATCAACCGCAACTGGTACACTATTTCTCTTCTTTCCTCTATTGGCCCTTGTAGATAAGGTAGAAATTTTTATAGCTTTGACAATATTTCCCTTTTGTGTTGATGACTTTTCTGGAAAAACAGAATCAGACTCATCTTTTCCATCTAACTGAACATAGGTTCCATAACTGAAACTTGCCTTCTTGGCTTCTTGGCCCCTCTAGACTCCTTAATAATTTGTTCATAAACGACCTTTCTTTTACTCCTTGTGAGAGGAGTCCTGGCAGGAGGAGCCACTTCTTTTCTTGCAGGGACTATAGACTTTGTTGCTTTCATAGGAGTCTTCCTATGTTTCTTCCCTACTTTAGATAAGGACAAGTTATCTTCATCTTGCTGACCTCTTCTTCTTTAGTGAAAGGAGTTAACAAGGGCCCAGGTTCTTCATTCATTTTCTCTCCACTTGCTTCTTCTGAAGGGGCTATGACAATGTTCTCAATAGTCATAGAGCCTTCGGATCCTCCACTCGTAGTCTCATTCTCTTCCTCACTTTCTTTATCCTTACATTCACTCTCACTTGCCTTTTCTGATCCTCGCCTTCACTCTCAAAATCGCCCTCTTCTTCAATGTTCTTTCTTCTTCTACAGAGTCATCCACTTATTTATCTATCCTATCTTCTATCTCACTCTCTTTCTCTTCACCAGAATCTCCCTCATTCTCACTCCTTTTCTCTTCATTAGCAATGTCCTGAGTAGTATGTCCCTCATGACTACCCACAACTTTTCTTCTTTTTTACCCCTATTATTATCTTCATCCTCCGTCCAACTGAAAGAAAGAAAATTAGATGCCTCCTTTTGTGCTGGTTCTTTACTGCCTTCCCCCTCAACCATAGGCATCACTGTAGTGTATCTGCCCCTTTCTCTAGAGTTGCTGCATTCTTTTCTATAGTGGGTTGCTCCACTTGTGGGTGAGACAGTATCTAATAGGTGCAACATCTATAGTGGATACTAGAACATCTAATTTCGAGGAAGGGAGTTTTACCTGACCTGTAGTAACTGAAACTAATTCCCCCTGAACCACAACTTCCTTAACCATTGTGTCTACTTTAGCAGCAGCATCAGGCACTGCCATGTCACTCTTGACTGATTTTCTTGGAGTAGCCTTGATCTTGGTTGACTTAGAGGTATTTTTTGAAGTAGACATTGATAGATAGGTGGTTGGTTTTGGAAGTGAAGGCCCAGTGGAGGTGGTGATGGTGAAAGCAATAAGAACATGGGATGATGGTGTAGGTATAGTAGAGGATATCGATGAAGAGGGAGCAGGTGTGGGTGTGGGTCCGCTTGATGGCTTGACACTTTTCTTTAATTTGGGTTTCATGTTCTTGGATGATGACTTAGCTTTAGAAGAGGTTTGGCTGGATTTAGGCATAGTGATAAGAAAGAAAAATTGATGAAGGGAAAGGGAGAATTATTTCTTGATTCTTGCTTAGGGTTTGAGAGAAACAGTAAGGCCTAAGAAAGTGATCATAAGGGGCTTTTAAAGATGTTACTCTTAATTTGACTGGAAGAGAAAGAGAGGGACCAAAATTTGAGCTTTAACGGGACTCTAATAACGATTACTTTGACTGTTAGGATTTCATGAGTAATTAAACTCTAATTTCTCTATGATTTCCCCTTACTCTTTAACTAGTTTACAACTAGGAATGATGCTAACAGGATTAGAAAGTCTGAGCATATCAGTAATTTAGGATATTAAGCCCCAGTGAATTAAGACAAGATGGCACGTACCTGAGTCAAAGAACCAACTCCTTAGTAACTCCTTACTCATTTATGCAATAAAGCTTCAGCACCACATGTTAGTATTATACAACATAGTTATCGGCTAAATTTTTCTAGGCAAGTGTGCGTGCTTAATACAAGCATAAGACTGATTCAAACACACTGTACTTGATTATCTACATCTAATTATACTTTTTTCTAGCCAATCATTAGGGTTCAACTTGTTGGAAGTATTGATTAGACCTAGTTCCAGTCTATTCCTTTCAAAGTGATTCCTACTCAGAGCTTTTGTAAAACTATCTGCAATTTGGTCTTTAATTTTATAGAAGTTAATTGAGATATTTCCCTTTTTAGCATTTTCTTTGAGAAAGTGATTTCTAATGTCAATGTGCTTGGTTCTCGTGCGCTGACATGCATTTTTAGCAATATTTATGGCACTAGTGTTGTCATAGAAAATAGGAACACAATCAACAAAAATACCATAGTCCCTTAGATGTTGTTTTATACACAGCAACTTAGCACAACAAGATGTTGTTGTCACATATTCAGCCTCAGCTTTGGATAAAGCCATTGAGTTCTACTTCTTTGTTTCCCAAGACACCAGATAAGAACCTAGAAAATATGTTGTTTCTGAAGTGCCTTTCCTATCAACATGATAACATGTATAGTCAGCATTAGCATAACCAATTAGATCAAAGTTATACCCTTTTGGATACCATAAGCATAGATTAGGAGCCCCTTTAAGATATCTGAGTATCCTCTTGACATCCTTCAGATGAGACTCTTTTGGATTTTCCTGAAATCTTGCACACAGTCCCACACTGAATACAATATTAGGTCTGCTTGCGGTGAGATACAACCTCGACCCAATCATTCCTCAATATAGCTTATGTTCAATATTTTTCTCTTCTTTATCAAGGTCCAGCTTTGTTGCAATGGCAATGGGAGTGTCAGTGGACTTAGAGGAGTCCATGTTGAATTTCTTCAGCAGCTCCTTGATGTATTTTTGCTGATGTATCATGGTTCTAGTAGGTTTTTGCTTGATTTGCAACCCTAGAAAAAAGTGCAATTCACCCATCATGCTCATTTCTAACTTATTCCCCATCATCTGAGCAAATTCCTTGCACATTTGTTGGCCCAAGTAAAGGTTAAGTTTTGAAGATTGACAAAGGAACTTAGACATGAACCAGGTCCATCCCAGTGGTCCATCCCTCAGGTTCATAAAAACGGGCAGAATCGAGCATATGGGATGCACGTGAAGGAGATAAGCTTAACTTGGTGTATTTAATATCTCCTGATCGAAAAGGTTGCATAATTGATAAGGAGAAGGACTCTTTAATCAATGAGAACATGAAGGAGTTAGAAGTTGAAATCAACTAGAACTCTTCCACCAAGAAAGAGTTGCATCAGAACTCTAGTTATTTCTTCATCTACTAACTCTATAAATTGTAGGATGTTCTCACATTACAGCGGTTGCACAAAAATGCAGAAGTTAAACGTGAATTGAGAGCAAAATAGCAAGGCTTTTTGCAAGCAGTTCGTGTGTGATTCAAGTGTGCAAACCTGAAGCTACATGAACCAGATTGAAGAACCAGCTCCATAAAGAGTTTTATCTGTCTTTTTTTTTATTTCTAGTTCAATTGTAGTTGGTGTTTTATATTGTACCTTTCAGCATTATATAAAGGCAATTGTAATAGGTACTCAGAGTATTCAAGTTAGAGTTAACTTGAAGTTGTCACAACAGTTAGAGTATGTTTGCTACAATGGGATTAGAGGTAATCTTTAGGTTTACAAAGAGTTTCGTAAATGCTGTTTTGGCTCAGTGATTTAGTGAAGTGCTGGGGAAAATTCTACTGAGTAGTAGGTCATGGTTTTTTCACCTTTTGATCTAGGTGTTTTCCATGTAAAATCTTTGTGTTCTTTAATTTCTGAACTTATCATTCCGCAACAATAGTAGTTGGAACACATAGAAAAACCAAGTCCTTCCATAATCAGTTTAAGCAAAAAATTGGTCACCACGCAAATCACATCCCCTCTTGTGTGTATTTAAGTCTAAAACATCAATTGGTATCAGAGCAGGTTATCCTCGAAAAGGCTAACACCTTAGGAATAGATCAACATGAGTGCATCACCTGGAAACTGGGAAGGACAATCCACTGATAGGCCTCCACTCTTTAATGGCCACTACTACTCTTGGTGGAAAAACAAGATGAGAGATCAAATCATCGGAGAAGACTATCAGTTATGGGACATTGTCACTGATGGTCCCCTGGCTACCATGACGAAGAATGTTCAAGGAGTAGATGTGCCAAAAACAAGAGCTGACTGCAATGCTGAGGACTTGAGGAAGTGGAAAAAAGAATGCTAAGTCCAAAAAATGGCTTGTGTGTGGACTTGGTCCAGACGAGTACAGTAGAATTCAAAGTTGTACCACTGCTACGGAAATTTGGGACACATTGCAAGTGGCTCATGAAGGAACACCTCAAGTGAAGAGGTCCAGAGGAACACTGTTGTATTCTCAATATGAGAATTTCACCATGAAGGAAGGGGAAACCATCCAAGAGATGTATAAAAGATTCACCACACTAACAAATGAACTTAAGTCTCTTGGAAGGGTTATTCTTGAAGAGGACAAAGTTGAGAAAATTTTGACGGAAAGCAAAATCACTGCCATTCAGGAATCAAAGAACATTGTCACTCTTAAGTTGGACGAGCTAATTGGAAATCTCACAGCCTATGAACTTAGAAGGTAAACCATGAAGATGGATGAACCTAAGAATGAAAGGAGCCTGGCATTCAGAATCACTAAAGGTGCTGATATAGAGGAGGATGAAATAACCATGATCACAAAGGACTTCAAAAAGTACCTAATGAGAGGAAAGAGTCCTTCAAGAAGTGGAAGCTACAGCAAACCAAGGGTTCCTGAAAAACAAACCAATGAGGGGTGTTACAAATGTGGGAAGACTGATCACCACATCAAAAATTGCCCTCAATGGGAAATTGAATGGAAGAAGGAAAGAGCTTAATGAAGGAACAGGAAGAAGGAAAAAATTTAACCCAAGAAGAACAAAGGATCAACAAAGGCTATGGTTGCTGCCTGGGGAGAAAGCTCAGATGAGGACTCAATGGGTGAAGATGGAGATGAACAAGCACTTATGGCAATTGGAGAATCCGATGAGGAATCTAAGGTAAGTATAATTCATCTCAAAGACAAGATTATTTTTTGTCTAAAGAAAGGTTATCTGATTTACTCCTAGATTTCATTGATGAATGTGAGGATCTAAACAATGAAAAGGAACAGTTGTCTAAGCAGTGTGTGGTTTTGAAAGCTAAGTGCAAACATCTAGAACTTAGGGCTAGTGAAAGTGAAAATAAAAAGTCTGAGTTAAAGAACCAGGTTCATGAATTTGACACCACTGTCCTAGAGCTTAGATCTGAAAATTTAAAATTGAAATTAGGAACTGGTAAAAAGAAAGTTGATCACACACAACTCACTTTAGAAGAAAATGTAGGAAAAATGAAAGATGAGTTGTACAAAAGAGATGAGCAGATAAGAGTCCTTAAGGAGGATCTAAACAAGGTTAAGCACGAGCTAGACAGAACCTGTAAATGGAATAGGTCCTCCAATGCACTTTCATGGCTATATGAACACCATAATAGTAATAAGAGAGGACTTGGCTACGGGACCCCAGCACGTAAGCGGGATCCCAAAAGCAAGTACCTCACATTTCTTGAGAACATAATTTCCACACACTATGGTAAAACTGGTCACTATAAATCTGAATGTATTGCAAAAGAAAAGGCTAGTCAAAAGAATAAAGAATTTTTTCAAGGAAAAAATAGACTGCCAGGTTGGGCTAAAAAGAATATGATTCACCCTTTTGCCTATATAAAGGGACCCAAACTAGTTTGAGTTCCTAAGACTAACCCCTGATTTTCTTTTGCGGGTCCAAGTGAAGGGGAGCAGCCAAATATAGTACATGGATAGTGGCTGCTCAACGCATATGACAGGAAGTAAGAACCAGTTCCTTTCACTTGAGGACCTCAAAGGAGGTAATGTCTCCTTTGGAAATGGGAATAACGGTGAGATCATTGGGGCTGGAAAGGTAGGTAAGACTGATTCTCACTCTATTGAGAATATCTACTTGATAGATGTCCTAAAATACAGCCTAATAAGACAATCACAATTGTGTGATAGAGGTAACTTGGTAGCATTCACCTCTACCAAATGTTTTGTGATTAATCTTACCACTGACAAGATTGTTTTGCGGGAAAAAAGAGTAAACAATATATACATTGTAGATTTGTCCACACTTTTAGAAAATGAACTCACTTGCTTAAGTGTGTTGGACAATGATCCCCTCTTTTTGCACAAGAGACTTGGACATGACAGTCTAAGCCAACTCAACAAACTAGTTTTCAAGGACTTGGTGATAGGACTACCTAAAATTAAGTTCAAGGAAGACAAAATTTGTGAGGCTTGTGCAAGGGGGAAGCAGGTAAGATCCTCTTTCAAAAGCAAGAAAATGGTAAACACCACCAGAACGATGGAACAGGTCCATATAGATCTCTATGGTCCAATGAGAACATTAAGCAGGGGTGGTAAAAGATATGTGATAGTGCTTGTTGATGATTACTCTAGGTTTACTTGGACATTGTTTTTAACATCTAAAGATGAAACATTTGTCATATTTACTTCTCAGAAATAGCTAGGTAATCAACTTGTATCAATTAGGTCTGATCATGGAACTGAATTTGAAAATGCTAAGTTTGCTGAATTTTTACACGCTACATCATAAATAGTTGCATGACTAGACCTCTTGTTAAAAAGATTCCCTATGAGTCACTTAAAGGGAGAAAGCTAAATATATCTCATCTTAGGGAAATTAGATGCAAGTGCTTTGTGCATAATATTGACAAATAATACCTAGGTAAGTGTGATCCCAGAAGTGATGAGGGAGTATTCTTGGGATATTCTTCACACAGTAAAGCTTATAAGATATACAGTAAAAGAACTATGTGTGTAGAAAAAATATATATGTTATTTTTTAAAAAACTAACATTCTTTCTGAGAGGAAGGAACAAGATAATGAAGAGATTGGGCTGATATGAAATTCAAATGGTGAAATCATAGTCCATTCTGAAGATGCATCACAGGAAGGAACATGTGATAGAACAGATCCTTCCACCCGGGGCAACATGACAGGGGGAACTGACTAGAGAGGAACGGATCCTCAAACCTCGAGGGAACCTGTCCATGAACCTATTCCTTAGTAACAAAACCAGGAAGGAACATCCAAAAAAATTGACACTCCTATTCCAACATCCACGAAATTGGATAAAGATGAACCTGGCTCATCTATTGATCAGAAATTGTATAGGGAAATGATTGATTCTCTTTTGTATCTTACTACTAGCAGACCTGACATTGTTTTCAGTATAGGTCTTTGCACTCGATTTCAGGCAAATCCAAAGAAGTCCCACTTGACTGATGTCAAGAGAATAATGAGATACTTGAAAGGCACTACTGACCTTTGCCTTTGATATCCATAAGGTAGTAATTTTAACCTAGTGGGATATGCTGACGCTGATTATACAGGTTCCTTGTGGATAGGAAGAGCACCTCAGGTTTGACACACTTCCTTAGTTCATGTCTTGTGTCATGGGCTATTAAAAAACAAAATTCAGTGGTCTTATCTACTGTTGAAGCTGAGTATGTTGTTGTTGCTTCATGTTGTGCTCAATTGATGTGAATCAAATAGCAATTAATGGATTTTGGAATTGATGTGGGTTGCATCCCTAATTTTTGTGATAACACTAGTGTCACACCCCTTTTCTACCCCTCAAAATAATAATAAAAATATGTGTATGGGCCAAAGAGTTTTTCCAATTAAAGTGACAAAATTTGAATAGGGATTATTTTATTGTTCAGAGTCGCCACTTAGAATTGATTTTTTCGGTGTTCCAAGTCACCATTTATTTGAATCCCTAGTCAAAGGAAGGTTTGACTCTATTTTAATCGGTCCGCGAAAATAAAGTTTGGGTAAGGAATTCTGTTGACCGGGGAGAAGGTATAAGGCATTTCCCGAGTCACGTGGTTCTAGCACGGTCGCTTTTTTGACTTAAACTTGGCTTGAATTAATTCTGGACAAACTGTGATTTATATTATTTTCATGTTTTACCTATCCTCTTTTATCTCATGATTATTAGAAAAAATTAAAGAATATTTTTGAATAATAAGATGTCATAACCACACTACGCAAGCGAATGCGTGATCAACGAAATTTATTATTTAGTCATAACGGCGCTACGCAAGCGAATCCGCAGTCATGACAGACGATTGTTAGCACGTTATTTACTTTTGAAAAATTGTTGTAATTGTGTTGGAGGAAACATTAACCGTCTTTTTTCAGAAAATTTATTAAATGTCACTACCATGCTACGCAAGCGAATCCGTGATTATGACAAAAGATTTATAAATTAATTAAAACTATTGAATATGGCATGAAATTGATGAATTAACTTATTAAAAGTTAAGCGTCACGCTACACAAGTGAGTCCGTGAAGTTAAAGCGCACCTACTATTTGCCTAACGTTTAAATTAATTAAAGGGGAACTAGTTAATTAAAATAGTAGAAAAATCTGATATTATTATTATTATTATTTTGAGCTTTATAGTTGGGAAAAATTATGCAAATAAATGTTGGACCAACTTTATCTATTTCAAAAGAAATGAGCCAACTTCTTGTTAAATTATTCAATGCACT
This sequence comes from Nicotiana tabacum, assembly GCF_000715075.1. NCBI lineage: Eukaryota > Viridiplantae > Streptophyta > Magnoliopsida > Solanales > Solanaceae > Nicotiana > Nicotiana tabacum. The sequence goes on from NC_134100.1 coordinate 26,764,835, forward strand.
TTCATTGGGGCTGGAAAGGTAGGTAAGACTGATTCTCACTCTATTGAGAATATCTACTTGATAGATGTCCTAAAATACAGCCTAATAAGACAATCACAATTGTGTGATAGAGGTAACTTGGTAGCATTCACCTCTACCAAATGTTTTGTGATTAATCTTACCACTGACAAGATTGTTTTGCGGGAAAAAGGAGTAAACAATATATACATTGTAGATTTGTCCACACTTTTAGAAAATGAACTCACTTACTTAAGTGTGTTGGACAATGATCCCCTCTTTTTGCACAAGAGAATTGGACATGACAGTCTAAGCCAACTCAACAAACTAGTTTTCAAGGACTTGGTGATAGGACTACCTAAAATTAAGTTCAAGGAAGACAAAATTTGTGAGGCTTGTGCAAGGGGGAAGCAGGTAAGATCCTCTTTCAAAAGCAAGAAAATGGTAAGCACCACCAGAACGATGGAACAGGTCCATATAGATCTCTATGGTCCAATGAGAACATTAAGCAGAGGTGGTAAAAGATATTTGATAGTGCTTGTTGATGATTACTCTAGGTTTACTTGGACATTATTTTTAACATCTAAAGATGAAACATTTGTCATATTTACTTCTCAGAAATAGCTAGGTAATCAACTTGTATCAATTAGGTCTGATCATGGAACTGAATTTGAAAATGCTAAGTTTGCTGAATTTTTACATGCTACATCATAAATAGTTGCATGACTAGACCTCTTGTTAAAAAGATTCCCTATGAGTCACTTAAAGGGAGAAAGCTAAATATATCCCATCTTAGGGAAATTAGATGCAAGTGCTTTGTGCATAATATTGACAAATAATACCTAGGTAAGTATGATCCCAGAAGTGATGAGGGAGTATTCTTGGGATATTCTTCACACAGTAAAGCTTATAAGATATACAGTAAAAGAACTATGTGTGTAGAAAAAATATATATGTTATTTTTTAAAAAACTAACATTCTTTCTGAGAGGAAGGAACAAGATAATGAAGAGATTGGGCTGATATGAAATTCAAATGGTGAAACCACAGTCCAGTCTGAAGATGCATCACAGGAAGGAACAGGTGATAGAACAGATTCTTCCACCCGGGGCAACATGACAGGGGGAACTGACTAGAGAGGAACGGATCCTCAAACCTCGAGGGAACCTGTCCATGAACCTATTCCTTAGTAACAAAACCAGGAAGGAACATCCAAAAAAATTGACACTCCTATTCCAACATCCACGAAATTGGATATAGATGAACCTGGCTCATCTATTGATCAGAAGTTGTATAGGGAAATGATTGATTCTCTTTTGTATCTTACTACTAGCAGACCTGACATTATTTTCAGTATAGGTCTTTGCACTCGATTTCAGGCAAATCCAAAGAAGTCCCACTTGACTGATGTCAAGAGAATAATGAGATACTTGAAAGGCACTACTGACCTTTGCCTTTGATATCCATAAGGTAGTAATTTTAATCTAGTGGGATATGCTGACGCTGATTATACAGGTTCCTTGTGGATAGAAAGAGCACCTCAGGTTTGACACACTTCCTTAGTTCATGTCTTGTGTCATGGGCTATTAAAAAACAAAATTCAGTGGCCTTATCTACTGCTGAAGCTGAGTATGTTGTTGTTGCTTCATGTTGTGCTCAATTGATGTGAATCAAATAGCAATTAATGGATTTTGGAATTGATGTGGGTTGCATCCTTAATTTTTGTGATAACACTAGTGTCACACCCCTTTTCTACCCCTCAAAATAATAATAAAAATATGTGTATGGGCCAAAGAGTTTTTCCAATTAAAGTGACAAAATTTGAATAGGGATTATTTTATTGTTTAGAGTCGCCACTTAGAATTGATTTTTTCGGTGTTCCAAGTCACCATTTATTTGAATCCCTAGTCAAAGGAAGGTTTGACTCTATTTTAATCGGTCCGCGAAAATAAAGTTTGGGTAAGGAATTCTGTTGACCGAGGAGAAGGTATAAGGCATTCCCCGAGTCACGTGGTTCTAGCACGGTCGCTTTTTTGACTTAAACTTGGCTTGAATTAATTTTGGACAAACTGTGATTTATATTATTTTCATGTTTTACCTATCCTCTTTTATCTCATGGTTATTAGAAAAAATTAAAGAATATTTTTGAATAATAAGATGTCATAACCATACTACGCAAGCGAATGCGTGATCAACGAAATTTATTATTTAGTCATAACGGTGCTACGCAAGTGAATCCGCAGTCATGACAGACGATTGTTAGCACGTTATTTACTTTTGAAAAATTGTTGCAATTGTGTTGGAGGAAACATTAACCCTCTTTTTTCAGAAAATTTATTAAATGTCACTACCATGCTACGCAAGCGAATCCGTGATTATGACAAAAGATTTATAAATTAATTAAAACTATTGAATATGGCATGAAATTGATGAATTAACTTATTAAAAGTTAAGCGTCACGCTACACAAGTGAGTCCGTGAAGTTAAAGTGCACCTACTATTTGCCTAACGTTTAAATTAATTAAAGGGAAACTAGTTAATTAAAATAGTAGAAAAATCTGATATTATTATTTTTTTTTTGAGCTTTATAGTTGGGAAAAATTATGCAAATAAATGTTGGACCAACTTTATCTATTTCAAAAGAAATGAGCCAACTTCTTGTTAAATTATCCAATGCACTTTCATGGCTATATGAACACCATAATAGTAGTAATAAGAGAGGACTTGGCTACGGGACCCCAGCACGTAAGCGGGATCCCAAAAGCAAGTACCTCACATTTCTTGAGAACATAATTTCCACACACTATGGTAAAACTGGTCACTATAAATCTGAATGTATTGCAAAAGAAAAGGCTACTCAAAAGAATAAAGAATTTTTTCAAGGAAAAAATAGACTGCCAGGTTGGGCTAAAAAGAATCTGATTCACCCTTTTGCCTATATAAAGGGACCCAAACTAGTTTGAGTTCCTAAGACTAACCCCTGATTTTCTTTTGCGGGTCCAAGTGAAGGGGAGCAGCCAAATATAGTACATGGATAGTGGCTGCTCAACGCATATGACAGGAAGTAAGAACCAGTTCCTTTCACTTGAGGACCTCAAAGGAGGTAATGTCTTCTTTGGAAATGGGAATAACGGTGAGATCATTGGGGCTGGAAAGGTAGGTAAGACTGATTCTCACTCTATTGAGAATATCTACTTGATAAATGTCCTAAAATACAGCCTAATAAGACAATCACAATTGTGTGATAGAGGTAACTTGGTAGCATTCACCTCTACCAAATGTTTTGTGATTAATCTTACCACTAACAAGATTGTTTTGCGGGAAAAAGGAGTAAACAATATATACATTGTAGATTTGTCCACACTTTTAGAAAATGAACTCACTTGCTTAAGTGTGTTGGACAATGATCCCCTCTTTTTGCACAAGAGACTTGGACATGACAGTCTAAGCCAACTCAACAAACTAGTTTTCAATGACTTGGTGATAGGACTACCTAAAATTAAGTTCAAGGAAGACAAAATTTGTGAGGCTTGTGCAAGGGGGAAGCAGGTAAGATCCTCTTTCAAAAGCAAGAAAATGGTAAGCACCACCAGAACGATAGAACAGGTCCATATAGATCTCTATGGTCCAATGAGAACATTAAGCAGAGGTGGTAAAAGATATGTGATAGTGCTTGTTGATGATTACTCTAGGTTTACTTGGACATTGTTTTTAACATCTAAAGATGAAACATTTGTCATATTTACTTCTCAGAAATAGCTAGGTAATCAACTTGTATCAATTAGGTCTGATCATTGAACTGAATTTGAAAATGCTAAGTTTGCTGAATTTTTACATGTTACATCATAAATAGTTGCATGACTAGACCTCTTGTTAAAAAGATTCCCTATGAGTCACTTAAAGGGAGAAAGCTAAATATATCCCATCTTAGGGAAATTAGATGCAAGTGCTTTGTGCATAATATTGACAAATAATACCTAGGTAAGTATGATCCCAGAAGTGATGAGGGAGTATTCTTGGGATATTCTTCACACAGTAAAGCTTATAAGATATACAGTAAAAGAACTATGTGTGTAGAAAAAATATATATGTTATTTTTTAAAAAACTAACATTCTTTCTGAGAGGAAGGAACAAGATAATGAAGAGATTGGGCTGATATGAAATTCAAATGGTGAAACCACAGTCCAATCTGAAGATGCATCACAGGAAGGAACAGGTGATAGAACAGATCCTTCCACCCGGGGCAACATGACAGGGGGAACTGACTAGAGAGGAACGGATCCTCAAACCTCGAGGGAACCTGTCCATGAACCTATTCCTTAGTAACAAAACCAGGAAGGAACATCCAAAAAAATTGACACTCCTATTCCAACATCCACGAAATTGGATATAGATGAACCTGGCTCATCTATTGATCAGAAGTTGTATAGGGAAATGATTGATTCTCTTTTGTATCTTACTACTAGCAGACCTGACATTGTTTTCAGTATAGGTCTTTGCACTCGATTTCAGGCAAATCCAAAGAAGTCCCACTTGACTGATGTCAAGAGAATAATGAGATACTTGAAAGGCACTACTGACCTTTGCCTTTGGTATCCATAAGGTAGTAATTTTAACCTAGTGGGATATGCTGACGCTGATTATACAGGTTCCTTGTGGATAGGAAGAGCACCTCAGGTTTGACACACTTCCTTAGTTCATGTCTTGTGTCATGGGCTATTAAAAAACAAAATTCAGTGTCCTTATCTACTGCTGAAGCTGAGTATGTTGTTGTTGCTTCATGTTGTGCTCAATTGATGTGAATCAAATAGCAATTAATGGATTTTGGAATTGATGTGGGTTGCATCCCTAATTTTTGTGATAACACTAGTGTCACACCCCTTTTCTACCCCTCAAAATAATAATAAAAATATGTGTATGGGCCAAAGAGTTTTTCCAATTAAAGTGACAAAATTTGAATAGGGATTATTTTATTGTTCAGAGTCGCCACTTAGAATTGATTTTTTCGGTGTTCCAAGTCACCATTTATTTGAATCCCTAGTCAAAGGAAGGTTTGACTCTATTTTAATCGGTCCGCGAAAATAAAGTTTGGGTAAGGAATTCTGTTGACCGGGGAGAAGGTATAAGGCATTCCCCGAGTCACGTGGTTCTAGCACGGTCGCTTTTTTGACTTAAACTTGGCTTGAATTAATTTTGGACAAACTGTGATTTATATTATTTTCATGTTTTACCTATCCTCTTTTATCTCATGATTATTAGAAAAAATTAAAGAATATTTTTGAATAATAAGATGTCATAACCACACTACGCAAGCGAATGCGTGATCAACGAAATTTATTATTTAGTCATAACGGCGCTACGCAAGCGAATCCGCAGTCATGACAGACGATTGTTAGCATGTTATTTACTTTTGAAAAATTGTTGCAATTGTGTTGGAGGAAACATTAACCCTCTTTTTTCAGAAAATTTATTAAATGTCACTACCATGCTACGCAAGCGAATCCGTGATTATGACAAAAGATTTATAAATTAATTAAAACTATTGAATATGGCATGAAATTGATGAATTAACTTATTAAAAGTTAAGCGTCACGCTACACAAGTGAGTCCGTGAAGTTAAAGCGCACCTACTATTTGCCTAACGTTTAAATTAATTAAAGGGAAACTAGTTAATTAAAATAGTGGAAAAATCTGATATTATTATTATTTTTTTGAGCTTTATAGTTGGGAAAAATTATGCAAATAAATGTTGGACCAACTTTATCTATTTCAAAAGAAATGAGCCAACTTGTTGTTAAAAAAAATGGGCCAGCTTGTATGGAGCTTTTGGGCTGCTGGAATTTATTATTAAAATGGGCCAAGAAATGAATTTCAATTGGCCCAATGCTATATAGAAGAAAAGGGGTAATTTTGTTGTTTAAAGGTAAATGAGCCAACTTTTATCTTTGATTCAATAAGGCCCAAAGTTGATACAATCTTAGCTCTTTACTTAGTTTGAGTTCATGACCATTAACTACATAGTCACAATTGTATAAACGCCCACTTTACAAAAATAGCCATTTTTTCAAATCTGGCAAAATGGCCAGATTCACAAAGATATTATCACAGCATTCCTAGAAGCATATGTTGGTAGTGAAATTTCAGCAACAAAAACGAACTCATGCTATGTGTTATACACCTAAAGTCTTTCATGGCATACTTAGCATTGTACTCGGATATAATAGCTTGAAAACGTGCTTAAAAAAAATCCATAAACGACTTACATATCACATTCAAAAACTTACAACTCAATATTCAAGTATTATGAAGGACTATATTCACATTATCACATGCTTGATACATAACAATAACATACAAGCTCTTTTGTTGTCAAACTATTCATCACATCAAACACATTTAAATGGTGCAACATGTTCAAGTTGTTCCTATTGCTGAAAATACGTACATTACGAGTCTTAAAGGATTACCTGGTAGCAAAAGAATAAACAGTAGTTCAGCAACTAAAGCAGCATAAAAACAGTAGCAAAACCAGTAGCAAATCCGTGTTAAAACAACCTAAAAACTTAGAGAGGGAACCTAGAAACGAACTCTAAAGAGGACTTATACTTTTCTAAAAGCTTGCACTCTAAGATTCACTCCCAAAGCTCATCATTTCAGCTTATTTTTCATGTGTTCAACTGCTGATTTTTTTTTTGTTTTTGTGACAAAGCAATTATAAAAAATACCCCCTGGAAGTGTGATGGAGTCCCCCCTATATATCAAAACAACCAGTTATTTCAAAAAAATAAAAATCAATCTTTTTGACAGATTTTTCTACAAAATCTGCTCTTAAATTCAAAAGGCCAGACTTTTTGGTTCAAATCTTGTCAAGTATTTCAAACAAATCTGCTCTCCACTATTCAAAGACGGACTTTTATTCAAACACTGTCCAAAGATCTACATTTTCTTACCAAACAATTTGACTTTTGAGTGTTGTACTCAAAGAGTCTTCAGCAACAAATAAACAACCCAACAAGTACCATATACTCTTAAGTATTTTTCACTACCTCACTTTTATTAATACAAAACTATTTTACTACTTCAACAAGTGCAAAAACAGAAAATTTAACATTTCAAACTTCAAAAACTAATGCTAAAATAATTAATAATAGACAAAATAAAATCTGAAAAATAAAAATAAAAATAAAAACTCAGCCATGAAAAAGAATAGGATTTTACCATTTTACAATTCAAGTGGCCGAAAAATGGTGGTATGCCAAAAGAGGGTGTTCGAGGAGGTCGCCGAAATTTTGCCGGATTTTCAGGGTGAAATTGGCATCAATAGCTAGGTCTTGAGGAGCTCTATCCATTGATGTAGGTATTGTGGGGGTGGTAGTGGTTGGAGCTTCAATAATTTGGGCAAAAAAAGTGACGGAAAAGTTTCCTAGATCTAAGATTCAAGGAGTTTGAGGGATTTTTGAAGGATTTAGTTTGGAGATATGGAAAGAGGAAGTTGTGGAGATTACATGGTGTGAATTTGGAGGTGTTTGGAGGTAGTCCGCCGGTGGCGGCGATTTACGGCCGGCGGCGGTGGGCGGAGCTGGGGCAGCGTAGAGAGAGTGAAGATAGAGTGGAGAGAAGAAGGAGAAAAGAATTATGGATGAAAATGAAGACAATTTTCAGATTTTTTAGGCTTTAAATACCTAAGACAAGAGTGAATGAGATCCATTGGATCAAGATGGAATGGATGAGTATGATTTGATCTTGTTTTATTTAGTGAAACGACGTAGTTTTGAGGCAAAACTACGTAGTTTCAAACTCTTTCAATGGCAGCCCTTTATCTTGCACTCTTGGACACTTTTTCTTTCAAATTTGGCCAAATTTCTTCCTTAATCCTACTTATTAAACTAATTTTACACAAATAAATTAATTAAATAACTTATTCTAATGATCAATTAACTAGATTAATTCACCAATTGGACAGCTAGTTAATTCTTAAAATGCACAAATGAAGAAAGAACTATTTTTTTAGTATTTTATGATAGGAAATATGCAATTAAAGTCACAAAAATTGAGAAAAATAATTAAAATAACAAAACACTAATAACTTTAGGAGGTATTAAAATAGTGCAAAAGTTAGGTGTTCACAACTGCCCCTCTTTGCTCGAGAACATGAAGAGTTTTCGTGCAAAGAAAAGTGAATGCCATAGCTAATTTTTGCTCACATGTCACTCCAATGGAAACAATTTTTTTTTTTGAAAAAAAAGGTGACCGAACCTTGCTTCCGAGGCTGCCTACATATCCTTGGCTATAAAGGAATCAGGTCAGTGTAGTTCTGGAAAAATTTGGTAGCTGGGACTACTGGACGCTAGAGTTAAGACTGTTGCTGTTGTTGCTGTCGCTGTTGCTATTGCTGGTACTCGCTTCTTACATCAAAAATGAAAAGGAGAAGAGTATTATATATGTCTGCAAACTAAGAGTACAAAATTCCTATCTATGCGTCTTTTGGAGTCAAATCTTGATTCTTGACCTGCTCGCTTGCGTTGACCTTAGATTGGATTTTGATACTCTTTGAAGAAACGATTATGACTCAATTTCAGTTGCTTGCTTTCCTGATTTGAAATTGAGAAGATGAATCTTGAGAAGCTGGGTTACTGACACATTATCAAAGTTAACTCCAACTATCCTGTGATCGAAAGACTTCTTCCTTCTTATGAGAAACTGAAACTGCAAGCTTTAATCTTCACTTGTGCTATACGACCGAGCCTGTAAAACCATAAAAGACAAACAAAAAAGAACAAAAAAATTTCTGCCCCAGTCTGGCACTAGAAAAATTTTGTGAGTTATTAGCGAAATCTGTAAATTATCTAATTTATTGAAAAGGCAGACAGAAATAGTAGTATAAACTAGCTAAAAGAGATAAAATTTGGTAATGAATGATTGTGTAACCAGAGATCGATATCCCGTACTACTAAAAGGAAATGTAACCAGGGGCCGGTACCCTATCTTACTGGAAGGAAATAGAATCAGGTGTTAGCACCATGTATTATTGATAAAGTGTTGAATCCCTCTAGGTGAAAAAGGTTCTACTTGAGTTAAACTGTATGAAACAACCTGAGAGAAGATTACTTCTAAACGAAACTATGAGCTGGATCCCTCCAGGCGAAATAGTTCTACGTGAGTTAGGCTACATAAAACACCCTGAGCAAAGAGTATTTCTACCCGGAACTATGAGCAGGATCCCCCTAGGCAAAACGGTTCTACCTAGGTTAAGCTACATAAAACACCCTGAGCGAAGAGTAATTCTACCCGGAAACTATGAACTAGATCCCCCTAAGCGAAATGGTTCTACCTGGGTTAAGCTACGTAAAATACCCTGAGCGAAGAGTACTTCTACCCGGAAACTATGAGTTGGATCCCCCTAGGCAAAACGGTTCTACCTGGGTTAAGCTACATAAAACATCTTGAGCGAAGAGTGCTTCTACCCGGAAACTATGAGTTGGATCCCTCTAGGCGAAATGGTTCTACCTGGGTTAAGCTACGTAAAACACCTTGAGTGAAGAGTACTTCTACCCGGAAACTATGAGTTGGATCCCCCTAGGCGAAACGGTTCTACCTGGGTTAAGCTACGTAAAACACCCTGAGCAAAGAGTACTTCTACCCGGAAACTATGAGCTGAATCCCCCTAGGCGAAATGGTTCTACCTGGGTTAAGCTACGTAAAACACCCTGAGCGAAGAGTACTTCTACTTGAAAACTATGAGCTGGATCCCCCTAGGTAAAATGGTTCTACCTGGGTTAAGCTACGTAAAACACCCTGAGCGAAGAGTACTTCTACCCTGAGACTATGGAGTTGGATCCCCCTAGGCGAAAAGGTTCTATCTGGGTTAAGCTGCGTAAAAACAACCTGAGAGAAGAGTACTTCTACCCGGAACTATGAGCCGAATCCCCCTACGCAAAAAGGTTCTACCTGGGTTAAGCTATGTAAAACTAAGCCTAGGCGAAAAGTACTTCTACCCGGAACTTTGAACTGGATCCCCCTTGGCAAAAAGGTTCTACCTGGGTTAAGCTGCGTAAAAACAACCTGAGCGAAAAGTACTTCTACCCGAAAATATGAATTGAATCCCCCTAGGCGAAAAAGTTCTACCTGGGTTAAGCTGCGTAAAAAAACCCTGAGCGAAGAGTACTTCTACCCAAAACTATGAGCTGGATCCCCCTAGGAGAAAAAGGTTCTACCTGGGTTAAGCTACGTAAAAACAACCTGAGAGAAGAGTACTTCTACCCAAAACTATGAGCTAGATCCCCCTAGGAGAAAAAGGTTCTACCTGGGTTAAGCTACGTAAAATAAACTGAGCGAAGAGTACTTCTACCCGGAACAATGAGCTGGATCCCCTAGGCGAAAATGTTCTACCTAGGTTAAGCTATGTAAAAATAGGAGGTGTGAACAATAGTGATGTATGCCGAAAGTAAAAGAAAATGGAGATTTTAAGGAGCTTACGTTGGTTAAGCTATGTAAAACAACCTGAGCGAATAGTACTTTTACCCGAAAATATGGAGCTGGATCCCCCTAGGTGACAAGGTTCTACCTGGGTTAAGCTGCGTAAAAACAACCTGAGTGAAGAGTACTTCTACCCGGAAATATGAGTTGGATCCCCCTAGGTGAAAACGGTTCTACCTGGGTTAAGCTAATGTAAAACAACCTGAGCGAAGAGTACTTCTACCCGGAAATATGAGCTGGATCCCCCTAGGCGAAAAGGTTCTACCTGGGTTAAGCTACGTAAAAACAACCTGAGCGAAGAGTACTTCTACCCGGAACTATGAGCTAGATCCCCCTAGGCAAAAAGGTTCTACCTGGGTTAAGCTGCGTAAAAACAACCTGAGCGAAGAGTACTTCTACCCGGAACAATGAGCTGGATCCCCCAGGTGAAAATGTTCTACCTAGGTTAAGCTACGTATAAATAGGAGGTGTGAACAATAGTGATGTATGCCGAAAGTAAAAGAAAAATGGAGATTTTAAGGAGCTTACGTTTGGTGACATTCGTTCTTTTAGAATCACCATTCTGCATGTTGTGTTCCTGCTTCAAACAAAGAAATATTTGTGAGTTTTCAAAGTGGTGGTTGGTTTTGTGGCCTTGATTGTTTTGATCACTTGATCTCGGCCCTTTCAACTGAAACTGGTTGCTTCCTGAATACCGATTGCCTTTCTGACTCTGGAGAAACTCTAGCTTATCTAGACTTTGTCATGATGATTGGTTGGTGGAACTCAACCTTTTAGACTTTATCTTGCCTTCGTAGGCCTTTTCCTTCTGATTTCTCTTTTTTTATTTTTTTTATATTCTTTTTCTTATCATTTTTTTCTTTTCTTTTCTTCGGATCATTGGGGAACTTTCGTCTCCTCAAACTTTGCTGCAACGGCTAGTCGCGTGGGACTTAACCTTTTCCAATTTTATTTCACCTTCGTTGGCCTTTCTTTTCTGACTTCTTTCTCCCAACTTCAAATTCAGAGCATTTGGGATGCCTTGGCTTTTTTCAACTCTTTGCCGAGACGGTTAGCCACGTGGGACTTAACCTTTTCGACTTCATTTGCCTTTATAGGCACTCCATTTGATTTTCTCTTTCCAACAGTTTTGATTTCGAAGCATCGGCCACCATGGCTAGTCGGGGTCGACTTGATGCCCGTACGAGGCTGGGTGCCTTTCTGCACATTAGCTCGCGCCAAATGAGAACCCTATAAAACAGTCTTGTCATCCTTTATTTGTCTTAGTTTAGGAACAGTGTTAGACCGAAAGGGGTTCTCACCGATTGATCGTAAAACCTGATTTTTTTTTGTTTTTGTGACAAAGCAATTATAAAAAATGCCCCCTGGAAGTGTGATGGAGTCCCCCATATATATTAAAACAACCAGCTATTTCAAAAAATTAAAAATCAATCTTTTTGACAGATTTTTCTACAAAATCTGCTCTTAAATTCAAATGGCCAGAATTTTTGGTTCAAATCTTGTCAAGTATTTCAAACAAATCTGCTCTCCACTATTCAAAGACAGGCTTTTATTCAAACACTGTCCAAAGATCTACATTTTCTTACCAAACAATTTGACTTTTGAGTTTTGTACTCAAAGAGTCTTCAGCAGCAAATTAACAACCTAACAAGTACCATATACTCTTAAGTATTTTACACTACCTCGCTTTTATCAATACAAAACTATTTTACTACTTCAACAAGTGCAAAAACAGAAAATTTAACATTTCAAACTTCAAAAACTAATGCTAAAATAATTAATAATAGACAAAATAAAATCTGAAAAATAAAAATAAAAATAAAAAATCAGCCATGAAAAAGAATAGGATTTTACCATTTTACAATTCATGTGGCCGAAAAAATGGTGGTATGCCAAAAGAGGGTGTTCGGGGAGGTCGCCGAAATATGGCCGGATTTTGGTCGCCGGATTTTCAGGGTGAAATTGACATCAATAGCTAGGTCTTGATGAGCTCTATCCATTGATGTAGGTATTGTGGAATGGTAGTGGTTGGAGCTTCGATAATTTGGGCAAAAAAGTGACGGGAAAGTTTCCTAAATCTAAGATTCAAGGAGTTTGAGTGATTTATGAAGGATTTGGTTTGGAGATATGGAAAGAGGAAGTTGTGGAGATTACATGGTGTGAATTTGGAGGTGTTTGGAGGTGGTCCGCCGGCGGCGGCGATTTACGGCCGGCGGCGGTGGGCGGAGCTGGGGCGGCGTAGAGAGAGAGAAGAAGGAGAAAAGAATTATGAGTGAAAATGAAGACAATTTTCAGATTTTTGAGGCTTTAAATACCTAAGCCAAGAGTGAATGAGATCCATTGGATCAAGATAGAATGGATGGGTATGATTTGATCTTGTTTCATTTAGTGAAACAACGTAGTTTTGAGGCAAAACTACGTAGTTTCAGACCCTTTCAATGACAGCCCTTTATCTTGCACTCTTGGACACTTTTTCTTTCAAATTTGGCCAAATTTCTTCCTTAATCCTACTTATTAAACTAATTTTACACAAATAAATTAATTAAATAATTTATTCTAATGATCAACTAACTAGATTAATTCACCAACTGAACAGTTAGTTAATTCTTAAAATGCACAAATGAAGAGAGAACTATTTTTTTTAGTATTTTATGATAGGAAATATGCAATTAAAGTCACAAAAATTGAGAAAAATAATTAAAATAACAAAACACTAATAACTTTAGGAGATGTTAAAATAGTGCAAAAGTTAGGTGTTCACAACTAGTGCTATTAGTATGACAAAGAATTCGGTTCATCATAAGAGAACTAAGCACGTAGTTGTTAGGCACCACTTTTTTGGGACAACTATGAGAAAGGCTTGATCACTGTGGAGTTTTGTGCTACTAACAAGCAAATTGTTGACATCTTCACAAAATCATTCATAGAGATCACTTTGAGAGGAACAGGTTGGAATTAGGGATGATTAAGATCACTTAAAAGGACCAGTTCAAGGTTAAACGGAAAAAAATGAAAAAAAATTGAAAAAAAAATATATTCGTTTAGATAGTCTGTAAATTGTGTATAGCTAGATTAAATCTTGCTCACTCTCACACATTCCATAGTATACTCTTGTGCCATGTGTTAAAATGACTCATTAATCTCTAATTATATTTTCTCTATTTTGGCAAATTTAGACTTACACAAGAGAATTATCAGTGAAGAACCTGGTTCATCAAGATAGCACAGTATGTTTTCTACACTCTACATAATTTGAAATAACTATATTTGGATCATGAGCAGATTCCTACCAAATACCAAAGTTCTTTTGAACTAATCCGTTACAAGTGAACCAGTTATGTTCAAGACTCCTGACCGAATTAAACTACCTTGACTCTTTTAAGTCTGCTACTCAGGGGGAAGAAAGTGGTTCTTCTAAAATTGAACATGTATCTTCTGATTCTAAAGTTTCTCTTGAGATAATTTCTAAAGTTGCTGCAAATTTGGAGAATAGATTTGTAGGATCTATAGCAGGTGTTGAGACTACAGAATCTGGAGAAGTTGGTGGTAAAAATGAAAAAAAAAAGGAGAAGGGTGCTAGGAGTATTGTGAGGGGAAAGGGGGCAAGTGTGGTTGATTCTTCACCCGCTCCTGTGAGTTTAACCAAAGATGCAGGTGCAATGATTATTTGGGGAGATGAACCTGGTTCATCTATAGAGGAAACACTCGTAGACCTGCTGAAGAAAGTGACTGAAAGCTATAATCCAGCTTCTTGATCGAGTTATCAATGGCATCAAAACTCATACCATCTATGGCTTCATTCTCACAACTGTGCTTGTACATTTCAATGTACCTATGAAAAAGTGGGAGGTTAGTACAAGTATGGATCATTTTTGGATTAATACTCTACTTGCTTGTGATTATGAAGTCAATGTCACGCCTAAAGAACCTAGTTCATCAAAAGTACCAGTGAATAGCAAGGTCAAAGCTTTGGTGAAAGAAGGTGGGGCTAAGGATGCTGAGATTGAAAGCTTGAAGAAGAGGTTGGTTGAGGTGGAGACTAAGAGAGATGCTCTCAGAATTGAGCTGGTAATAGAAAAAGAGAAAAATGATGGCATTCTTCAAGGTATGCTGAAACTCCTCCAAGTCAAAAACCAAGCACCTAGTTCTTCCCAGCCTTAATCCTCATAGCCTAGTGTAGATCAAATAGTGATCAAGCTCGGGATGTTTTGTTTCTTTTGCTCATGTTTTTAGTATTTTTATTTCTTTTTATGCTTTATGGTAGAATCTTATCAATCATCAATGAAATTCACTGTCTTTTGCTCTAATTGTTTGTCTATATTTCTTTGATGGTTAAAAATTCTTAGCTTTATCTATGATGATTAATTCATGATTGCATTTGAAGTAGCCCCAATGGCCATGAATAAGTTTTAAAATCTGGTTACCTCACATTTTATGCAACTTTTCGATGATTTCAAAAGGGGGAAAAAGGTTGTGCTTTACACTTTGAACAACAATGTTTATAACCTAATGTACCTGGTCCTTGATGATAAGTGAAAAATTTCTAACTTTGCATTGATGTTGAGTTGAGTTCTGGCAGGGCCTAAGTGTATGAAAAGCATAGAGTTTGTCATCATCAAAAAGGAGGAATTTGTTGGCCCAAGTAAAGGTTAAGTTTTGAAGATTGACAAAGGAACTCAGACATGAACCAAGTCCATCCCAGTGGTCCATCCCTCAGGTTCATAAAAACGGGAAGATTCTAGCATGTGGGATGCACGTAAAGGAGATAAGCTTAACTTGGTGTATAGAGAACGCTATCCAAGATAGGGAAGGATTTAGAAGTTGAAATCAACTAGAACTCTTCCACCAAGGAAGAGTTGCATCAGAACTCTAGTTATTTCTTCATCTACTAACTTTATAAATTGTAGGATGTTCTCACATTACAGTGGTTGCACAAAAACACAGAAGTTAAACGTGAATTGAGAGCAAAATAGCATGGCTTTTTGCAAGCAGTTCGTATGTGATTCAAGTGTGTAACCTGAAGCTACATGAACCAGATTGAAGAACCATCTCCATAAAGAGTTTAATGTGTCTTTCTTTATTTCTAGTTCAATTGTAGTAGGTGTTTTATATTGTATTTTTCAGCTTTATCTAGAGGCAATTTTAATAGGTACTCAGAGTATTCAAGTTAGAGTTAACTTGAAGTTGTCGTAACAGTTAGAGGCTATGTGATACAACGTGATTAGAGGTAATCCTTAGGTTTACAAAGAATTTTGTAAATGCTATTTTGGCTCAATGATTTAGTGAAGTGTTGGGTAAAAATCCTACTGAGTAGTAGATCGTGATTTTTTTTACCTTTTAAGCCAGGTGTTTTTCACGTAAAATCTTTGTGTTCTTTTATTTCTGTACTTATTGTTCTGCAACAATAGTAGTTGGAACAAATAGAAGAACCAGGTTCTTCCATAATTAGTTTAAGCAAAAAATTGGTCACCACACAAATCAACTTCCCTCTTGTGTGGTATTAAAGTCTAAAACATCAACATTGCTTCATTAGTACCTCCAAAGATAATGTCATCCACATATACTTGCATAATCAGAATATTCTTGCCTTTGGTCCTAAGAAATAGAGTGTTGTCCACCTTTCCTCTTACAAAGTTGTTGGTTAAGATGAATTTTGAGTGTCCTTCATACCAAGCTCTTGGAGCCTGTTCTAGTCCATGCAGGGCTTTGTCTAACTTGAACACACTCAGGAAATTCTTCACTCTCAAACCTAGAAGGTTGTTTAACAAATACTTCCTGCTTCAAATAAATGTTCAGGAATGCACCCTTTACATCCATATGATACAAGGTGAACTCCATGTGTGCAGCAAAAGCTATTAGCATTCTTATAGCTTCCGTTCTAGCTACAGGTGCAAACGTCTCATCATAGTCAATGCTTTCCTCTTGATTGTAACCCTGAACCATTAGTCTAGCCTTGTTCCTTGTGATATCTCCTTGTTTATCCAACTTATTTCTGAACACCCATCTGTTACCTATATTAGTTCTGTTTTTGGGTCTTTGTACCAAGTGTCGGACCTTGCTTCTTTCA
This sequence comes from Nicotiana tabacum, assembly GCF_000715075.1. Classification (NCBI taxonomy): domain Eukaryota; kingdom Viridiplantae; phylum Streptophyta; class Magnoliopsida; order Solanales; family Solanaceae; genus Nicotiana; species Nicotiana tabacum. The sequence goes on from NC_134100.1 coordinate 26,781,375, forward strand.
AAGTAATTTAGCTCCTCTTGCATGTCTATAATCCAATTTGGATCTTTTAGAGCTTCCTTGATGTTCTTAGGTTCGACTTGTGAGAGGAATGTTGTGAGTGCACATAGATTTCTTAGAGATAACCTGGTTTGTACTCCTGTATTAGGATCAGAGATTATGTTCTCAAAAAGATGTGACTTTTGATGTTTCCATGGCCTAATCTACATTCCTAGAGATAGTTCACCCAAGAAGAGAACAAAAGGAACATGTTCAGTAGGTACAGATTCATCAGTCTGGTTAGCAGTCAGAGTGGTTCTCTCTTCTTCTCGTTCCTCATGATCACTGTCAACTTCCTTGTGATCTATGGATCCATATTTAGGTTGAGGTTCAGGTTCCTTAGGAGCTTCTTCACCAATGAGTTCTATGTCATAATCTTCATCTTGAAGACCTTTCTCAGCCAATTTGTTAGATTCATCAAAAATAACATGAATATTTTCTTTAGCACACATAGTTCTTTTATTAAAAATTTTGTAGGCCTTACTATGTAGAGAGTAACCCAAGAAAATTTCTTCATCACTTCTGTCATCAAACTTACCTAGAGCTTCTTTGTCATTATTGTGTGTAAAACATTTGCACCCAAATGATATCAAGTGAGTGATGTTAGGCTTTCTCCCTCGAAGTAACTCATAGGGAGTTTTCTCAAGAATAGGTCTGGCCATGTATCTGTTTAGCAGGTAACAAGTAGTACTGACTACCTCAACTCAGAAGCTTTTAGGCAGTCTACTAGCAATCAACATGGTCCTCCCTATGTCTTCTAGAGATCTATTCTTTCTTTCTACAACACCATTTTGTTGTGGAGTTCTAGGAACGGAGAAGTTATGATCAATGCCATGTGTGTTACATAACTCAAGGAACTTGGAATTTTCAAACTCAGTTCTATGGTCTGTTCTTATACTTAATACATTACAACCCAGTTTCTGTTAGATCATTTTGACAAACACACAGAAAACATCAAAAGTTTCAACTTTAGATCCCAAAAACTGAGGCCATTTTACTTGGAAAAGTCATTTACAATGACAAAAATATGCCTCTTACCTCCTCTACTCCTCACTCTAATTGGTCCACATAGGTCCATGTGAAGGAGTTCTTTGAGGTTTGGAGGTGCTGACAACCTTTTTAGATTTAAAAGGTGACCTTACATATTTCCCTCTAACACAGGCATCACAAACCTGTCTGAGAAGAACTCAACTTTTGGTAGGCTAAGAACCAAGTCCTTTGCTGCCAACTTGTTAAATTGAGAAAGACTAGAATGACCCATTCTTCTATGCCATAATAGTGGATCATCCTCCACTACACATAAGTATGTGTAATCACTCTAAGGAAGAGACATAATGGATATCTTGTAAACATTGTTATGTCTCTTACCTTTTAACATAATTTCATAAGTATCAAGCTTAGTGATAATGCAGATTTTGGAGTTGAGTTTTACCTTATTTCCTTATCACACATTTGGGAGATTCTAAGAAGATTATTTTTGAGTCCTACAACATAATACATATCTTCTATAGCATGAGAGAGTGACTTTCCAACCTTACCAATACCTGTTATCTAGCCCTTTTTTCCATTTCCAAATGACGCACTCCCTCTTTGAAAAGCTGTCAGTGAGAGGAAGTTTTTCTTTTCTATAGTCATATTTCTTGAGCATCCATTGTCTAGATACCAGTCTTGATTGTTTCCTCTCACTTTAGCCTATACCAAAAATCACAAGTTAGTCTTGGAAACCCAAACAAGTTTGGGTCCCTTTTTATTTGAAGAAAGATGAATTAGATCTATTCTTGACTAGAAGGGAAGAGGATTAGTAACTATTTTTTTGTTAACCTTAATACACTTAGTATGGACAAGAGGCTTAGCTTTTTAGTTCCTCCTCCTTCTTTACATTTTTAGCAAGACCAAAGGTAGTCTTAAACTAAGCATGAATTAAGGCAGGATATATATCTCTAACGCGTCCTACCTTTCCACAATGAGTGCACATTTTATTATCAGAAATTCCTACATACTTTCGATTAAATGTGGGAATAGGTTTTCTATAGCCAATTCCAGATTTGTTAGTATTGCAGTTTTCATTCAGCCAATTCAAAGCATCCGAGGATCTATGCCATTTTCTTAGTCTAGATAGTTCATAATTAGCCTTTTCTAGATTTTGTTGCAAGATTTTATTCCTACATTCAGCATCACAAAGATTATCTTTAGCCCTTTTAGTTCATTTTCAAGCTTATCCTCCATATCACTTATTTTTCCCTTACTATGTGTATCAAGTGACTTCTCATTTTTAGAAGTGAGCTTAAGAACCAGGTTCTTAAGGTCCTTGACCTATCCTTTAAGATCAGCTTTGTCAGATTCAAGTTCTTTGAGATCAAGTTTGACACATGAAAGGTTGCTTATTAACTGATTATTTCCAGCACTCATTTTGTCCATTTCACTCATCATGGTCATAATTATGGTCATTAGTTATTTTTTAGACATAGCATGAATATTTTTTTTTCACGTTAGAGATACTTACCTGACTTGTTTCATCTTCAGCCTCCGAATCACTCATGATCATCATTCCTATCACTTCTTTTTCAGTTTGGCTTTCTTCAATCGCGATCAGTACCACTTCAACATTTTTATCTCCAAAACCAGCTTCCAAGGTCCTCCATATGTTATGGGCAAAGATGTAAGAGGACGTATTGTAGAAAACATTCTGGGCAGACTTCTGTAGAGCAGGTCCTTTGCTTAAGAACCGGGTTCTTAAGGTCTTTGACCTATCCTTTAAGATCAGCATTGTCAGATTCAAGTTCTTTGAGATCAAGTTTGACACATGAAATGTTGCTTATTAACTGATCATTTCCAGCACTCATTTTATCCATTTCACTCATCATGGTCATAATTATGGCCATCAGTTATTTTTTAGACATAGCATGAATATTTTATTTCAAGTTAGAGATACTTACATGACTTGTTTCATCTTCAGCCTCCGAATCACTCATGACCATCATTCCTATCACTTATTCTTCAGTTTGGATTTCTTCAATTGCCATTAGTACCACTTCAATGTTTTTATCTGCAAAACCAGCTTACAAGGTCCTCCATATATTATGGGCAAAGATGCAAGAGGAAACATTGTAGAAAATATTTCTGGGCAGATTTCTATAAAGCAAGTCCTTAGTTTTAGCATTTTTCTGGATTATCTGATGATCTTCATATCATATTATTCTTCTCTCTTATTACATTTGTTACCTTCACCATCCATTTTGGTAGGGATGACTGGTCCATGACTGACAATTTTCCATAGGTCAAAGTAAGTGGCCGGAAGGAATGTTTCCATATGCATCTTCCATTCATCATAGTGATGTCCATCAAATAGAGGAGGTCTTCCAATGTGTATTCCAAGTTGTACTAGAGGTTCTGTCTCTACTGTCTGATGTTCATCAATTAAAACATAGAGACTTATGGCCCTATCCTTCTTTTCTTCATCTTCATCACTTTCATTGTCCTCATATGCTACTAAAAGGTGTGCTTTATTGCTTCAGTGAATCCTTTACCTAGGATTGTTCCTTTGTTGGGACCTTTTTCTCTCATTTTTTCCCGTTTTTCTTTTCAGCTCATTCTTTCCTCCACTCAATTTTTAAACCATGTGGTCTAGCTTGCTACACTTATATCACACATCATAATTAGTTTTGTTGATCTGCTTAGGCTTACCGTTGGTATCTCTCTTAGATGCATTTTTGGAGTTCTTTATGAACTTCTTGAACTTAGCAAACATTGCTAGGTCAGGATCATCACTGTCAAATTCATCTTCCTCATACGCTTTAAGGACTAAGGCCTTATACCTCTTTGGTTCTTCCTTGCGCAGTTCTATCTTTCTCATTTTATGAGTCTTTAAGTTTCCAACCAACTCATCGAGTGAGTTCTTGTCCAGCTCCTTGGCTTCCTAAATAGCTGTGACTTTTGATTCCCATAAAGCTGGAAGGATCCTTAGAACTTTGCTAACCAATTCTTCTAAGGTGAACACCTTTCCAAGTGACTTTAGTTCATCAGTTATTATGGTAAACCTAGTCATCATCTCCTGGATGGGCTCAGACTCCTTCATGGAAAAGAGTTCATAGTTTCTCATAATAATTATATCCTTGATCTCTTCACTTGGTTTGTTCCTTCATGAGCAGTTTGGAGTGTATCCCAGATCTCCTTTACATTGCAGTAAGCAGATATTCTGTTGTACTCATCAGGACCAAGTCCACAGATAAGGATTTTCTTAGCCTTTACATTCTTCTCCATCATTCTGAAATCTACTGCCACAAATTCAGAGGGGTCCTTAGGAATTATTTCATTTTGCGCATTTTATTTAGTGGGAGTTAATGGACCTTGGTTCACTATGGTAAATAGTTCATAGTCTTCAGATGTCAGAAAATCTTTCATCCTTGCTTTCCACCAACTAAAATATTTTTTATTGAACAAGAGTGGTCTGGTAGTTGATTTTCCTTCATTAATTTCGGGTGGAGCACTCATTTTGCTTCCAAGATCTCTATAGATATTAGCCATGTGTGTGAGAGAACCTGTTCTGATAACAATTGTTAGTTTGAGTGCCCTTATGAATTAATAAAGAACTTGGCTTTTTACCATCACTACAAGAAATTGAGGATACGACGACATTTATTTAGTGACTATTGAAATAAATGTTGGAATTATTTTTTGACATTTATGACAAAATGTCGTAAAAACTACGACATTTAATATTAATTGTCATAGAAACAATGACATTTGATACTAAATATCGTAAAAATAATGACATTTGATAGGAAATATCATTAAAACAACAATATTTGATACAAAATGTCGTCAACATAATGATATTTCTTAAGAAATATCGTAAAAAGTATGACATTTGCTACAAAATATCATAAAAATTAGATATTTGATACAAAATGTCGTAAAAAGGACGACATTTGGTATAAAATGTCATAAAAATAATGACATTTGGTCCAAACTGTAGTAAAAATACGACACTTATATCAAATGTTGTAAAAATATTTTTGATACAAATGACAAAAAAATATGACCTTACTTTAAATGTCATATTATTTGTCGGTAATCACGAACATTTACATCTACAATTGAGAAATTTCTCTATACTTTCTAATTTTTAAATCATTTTTTGTCTTGTAAAAAATATCACACCCTTTATATTTAATATTTAATTTGTTAAAATATTGTGATAATTACCTACAATATAGACGATTTCTCTTCTTGTTGCTTAATATTTTAAAAGGCTCGTCCAGGACTAGCTCATGGGCGAGGCATTTGCACAATGCCTTGAGGCGGCTCAAGTGTAGGGCTTAATTTGTGAGGCTTACATCCACCACAAACATAAGATTATGCACCCTACATGCCTATCGCTCAGCGTTTGGGCTCGCTCAATAAGTACTAGGTAAATCATCTGTTAAATTTTCTAATTAATGGTGTAGACCCTCAAAATACATTAACAAATGAATGATCTTAACTCAAATAACGAGTCATAGTATTGTATAGTATTTACTAAGTGAGAGTTAATATTATTTGAACATTTTCTCTGAATATATAGATAATCGAACTGTATATCTTCACTCGCTATTGATTTTTATTTCTTAATTTTTTGTCTACCAAAAGAGACTTTAATACTTTGTATTTATTTCTGAAGGAGTAATATTTTGAATTATAATATTGATAAAGTTTATTGATTATTACTTTTAGAAAGGTAATTAAATGTCTATTTGGAAACAACCTATCTACCCCAGTAGGGGTAAGGTCTGCATACATACTACCCTCTCGAGACCCCACTAAGTGGGATTATACTGGGTTGTTGTTGTTGTAATGTTTAATAAGCTAACTTGTGGTACTCTCTCCGAGAAATCCTTAGTCCTTTGATTTTCTTAAACTTTTAATGTACTTTCTATATTTTTATGTTATATAAATTTTTTTTTTGATTTCTTGAACTAAAAAATTTAAAGATTCATGAGGCTTACGACTCGCCCGATATTAAGTGAAATGCCCACGTATGATGGACTTTCGGACATAATTAATTAAGTAATTGAAACAAAAAATTAATTATATATGGGCTTTCGGACAGAATAAGTATGATTATTACTACTACTTGTTAGATGTTGGATTTAAAGAAGAAATATTTAAAATAAAACAAAAATATATATGAAATCAAGGAACCAACATTTACTGACCAAACTTGAGAAAGTCGTAGCCTTACAAGCATCTCAAGACCCATACCCTCTCTTCTCTCAATCTAAAATCAATTTTGGCTCAAAATCTCAAATTGGGTTTAGCCAAAATTTCTCAAGTCCGCTCCCTCCACCCCAAGACTCAAAAGGAGCTATGTATGGAGAGTATTGGAGATTTAGAAGGAAAAGATTTTGGCGGTAAGAATTTTGCTTCCCTCCTCCCAATTCTAAAAAATATAGTTTTCCTCCCTTAGTTAGAATTCTACAAAAAAACCTAATTTTTTGCATTTCACTGTGCTATAATAGATACTTGGAGACGAAAATCTCTGAGGCTTTTGCTGCTAAGATTCACAAAGGTTATTTTCTACAAATTCAAGGTACCCAATTTAGTTAACAAATATCTTTCTTTTTCTTAGTTGTTCGTATTTGGGTTAACAAATTTCTTTCTTTTTCTTAATTATTCGGATTTGAGTTAACAATTTTCTCTTTTAGGTATTGATTGGTAGATTGATTTTGATTTTTTTGGTGTGTTTCTGGGTGTTTGTTGTTTAATACATTTATAAAGCTGGATATAAGATTTTCATTATTTAGTGGTTGATTATGCTTAGAGTTCAATTAGATTATTAGTTTCTTGGTGATTAAAGCATTAATTATTGTATAGTAACTAATTGGTTATTCTTTTTGTTGTCTATTTGGTTGAAAAAATTGGATCTTGCATTTTTTTTTGTGAGAGAGAGAGAGAAATTTTGGTGTTAATCTTTGTGACGAGTACCTCATTTTGTTGTTTTTAATAAATATATTAATATTAATTTTTATCAAGTAAAAGTTTCTGTTGTCTATACAGTTGTGTCAGTTTATACAAAATATCTTTTAGATATTGATTATTAGATTGTTTTTGATTTGGTTTTGGTTTATTGGGGTAATTATAGTTTAATCCATCACTAAAGATTTCATTATTAACCACTGATACCACAACGCCTTCTTCATTGATAAGAAAAATAGCGGTGAATCCTCTGTTGTCGCCAGATAAACTGTTTATAAGGGGAAACTACAATCTTTATTAAACGTTTGTAGTGTTGCAATATGTTGATTTAATTATTTGCTTGTCTTTTTCTGTGCTCTAGCATTCATATGAAATAGTCTTAAGCTATATAATAGACTCGGGTATGATTTGGTAAATGTGCATCCTCTATGTATATTGGTCAATTGTTGCAGAGAGAAGCAATCCAGTTTTTTGACTTATATTTGTGCCTGCAAAAATGTCTTGTTAGGTTGGAATTAGGAGAAACACATGTGGTATAATGAAATGTTATGAAATACTATAATTGCCTTACACCATCTGTTTCCTTCCCATTCTTGGAAAACTGAATTTAATGTCATTACCATTTCGTGCGATAGTCATATTACTAGAACCAATTCTTAGACCTATAATATATTCCTGAATGTTGTTGTTAGTGCGTGGATTCATCTATCGATATATGTTTTCTTATTTCATCATTCATTGAGAGTTTAATTGGATTATGGTATCTTGATTATCGGATACTTTGTTCATTTTTGTTGAGTTTGCGGGTTGATTTTCTATTTGATAATAGTACGAATTGGTTATTCATTATAGTTATATCCTGCATTGAGTCGAGGGTATGTCGAAAACAGCCTCCCTACCTTTTAGGTAGGGGTAAGATCTTCGTACATACTACCCTCCCTAGACCCCACTAGTAGGATTATACTGGGTTTGTTTTTGTTGTTGTTGTTGTTGTTGTTGTTCTTAGTTGTTCAGATTTTATTTGTGAAGAATGTTAATCTTTTTAACATGATAAAAGAAGAGAGTCGAGTAGGTTATTTGACCAACATAGAAATAGTATATGGAAGAGCACATGGAATTGTGGCCCGAACAACAACTGGATGATAATATATTTGAAAATGAAGAGGATATTAAATGGGTTAGAGAAGGTGTGCCGGGAATAGAAATTGACCCACTTACTTTGGAAGTAATGAAACATATGATGAAGAAGACGACATATCTTAGTTACTTTATTTTTTTGTCGCTATTTTAGTAAAGATTGTTATTAAACATAGATCATCGAGTTGGGGATTTCTTATTATGTTTTTTAGTTGTTTAAATCTCATATGTGTATGTGTCTTTCGTTTGGCTTGCTAGTTTGATATTATTTTATATGTCTGGATAGTAGAAAATATTTTTCAATTTTGCAGGAACTATAGTATTTGAGCAACTTTGTTGTGATGGCAAGAAAAAGACAGAGAAATTTCAGTCAAGAAATGCTTCTGCCTGATGTTCCGGAGCAACAAGAAGAACAAATGGGAGGTGCGGCGATGCCTCAACCACCTCAAAACTGGCCACAAAATGAAGGACAAGATATCCGATCCGGTAAATCAAGAAATGATTCGCATGAAACAGAAAATTTCCTATGTACTTATTCTGTATAATATCTTATCTTTATTGAATAGCTACACTTTGTGTATTTGTACCTTTCCAAGCAACCAAGTAGACCTAAATGTAAAATATCAACTCAAGCAAATCCACCAAGAGTACTTGTACTTTGACCACTCATCTTTATCATTGTTCCTAAAATAATATACTTATAAGTTCCCCACCGAAGCAGAGACACCACTTAAACATACAAATAGTATCATGAATGTGCAGACACCTATATTCTGATTTTATGAAGGTAGCACTTGCTTTGCTATTAGAAGCTATCTTCTGCAGTACATTGGCCAATTACACTTAGCTCTTCATATACAACTTGAAAACATGAGACAGATTGTGAGCACATCAATATTATCGCTAAGATATGTTTAATGGATCTAGCTGAGGCATCTAATAATCTAGCAGATATGTTATCCAACAAAGAATTCATATCACTATACCTACCTGTATCGCTGTAGTTTTTTTCCCCAAAAATATATATGCTTCATTTATGGCAGCTTTTTCTCTATCACTTTATTATTCTAATCCCTTGGTATTAATGGAGTGTTTATGTGAATTTTTAAAAGAAGAAAGAAGAATTAATTGAGTTTTACTAGTTATGGATGACTCTCTTTTTTATATTTGGTTATTGCAGACTCTAGTACTAATGAAGAGCAATCTAAGCGACCTAGGGGTCTTACTATGATGCACTCAGGATGGGAAAAAGATGGTGGCATTTTACATGTTGAGTTGAATCATCTTAATCAAGCTATTGGACCTGATGCAGCTAGATTGAGTTCAAAACTTGGAGTCATAGCACGAAATGGAATTTTAGCTCCTTTAAATCATAAAGATTGGAGGCTTGTGCCTAAACTGTACAAGAATAGGATATGGGCTCATATTAAGGTGCTTAGAAAATTAAAGAAAAAGGTTATGTACTAAGATGCTTATTGATTTTATGCTTTTATACATGTGTTATACGTTGATGTTTGCAAGAAAATACTGATGCAACTGAGGATATGAGACGTATTTTGATGATATCGGTTGGATCTAAATAGAAAGAACGGAAGCATGAAGTAAAAATGATTGGTTATGAGCCATACAACAACGATATCGAGCGCTTAGCTAAACGTCCAGATAGGGTAGAAGAAGACTAGTGACGTGCATTAGTTCATTATTGGAGCTCTAATGAAGCAAAGGTATTCTCCGAGCATCAAGCATCTTCTTCTCTTGCCCTTGGCACATGCTATTAGCGCATTCCTTATGCGGATCATACTTTTTCCTTTAAATATTTTTATGCTTTTCCTCTGTAGTTCTTCTTACCATTTTTTTTCCTTTAAAAGTTTTATTCTTTGGTCTGATGTTTGGCCATGAATTAGCTTTAATATGTAAAATTACGTGTAACTTTTCTAGGAAAAGAGCGAGAGGAACAAAGAAAGTCGAAGGAAGTTGACTATGTCACACGCATCAGGAAGAAAAAGTCATTCTCAAATTATAGATGATGTATGCCATATTTACTATAAGCTTTCTGCAATTTATATAACAATACTTATTTTCTTGAATATATTTATTACAAATTTTTTACTATTTAAACAGATGACAAAGAAGAATGGTGTAAAACCAAGTCGTATCGAGGTATTCAAAGAAACACATACGAGAAAGAATAAACAACCAGTAAATGAGATAGCTGATGAAACTATGGTAAATTCTCATTCTTTATGAATATGAATTACTTTCTTTCCAATATAAAATTTTATTAACTTTTCATTGTTTTACCTTTTCTTTCCAAAAGAAAGAAATGGATGAACTTGCTAAGGTGTATCCCGAGTTAAATGTCCCTGGAAGTGCTCTCAATGATGTGTATGCACAGGTTATGGGACAAGACACTCATGGAAATGTTCGAACTTTAGGAAAAGGAGCAGCTCCAAGTTTTGTTTATGGCCCTGCATATAAGCGGTCCCATGCTGAGCAAAGAGATTTTGATAGAAGGGTTGAGATAGAAGTTGAAAAAACTACCTCCGCTATGAGAATTGCAATGGAAGAAAAATTGTCTGAAGCAAAAGAAGAAATAGAAGCAACGGAGAAAGAGTTATTTGAAGCAAAAGAAGAAATAAAAGCGATGGGGGAAAAAATGTTAGAAGCATTAAAGGATATGGATGCAAAAATAGAAGATAAAGTAAAGCTGGGTATAAATGCATATCTTAAATCTTTGGGTATTACTATTGGCTCAATTAAGAAATTATCTGGTGATGAGCAGGTAAAAAATATTGTGCTCTTTAGCAAAAATTTATTGTATTTAAGATAATCTTGTAATTTAGTTTTCTTTTAATTATAGTAATCTTCCTCTTTTGTGATAGCTTTCTGATAACTCAATGGACGATCACCAACAATCACTATCACCTATTTCACTTGTTCACACAAAGATGGTGAGTTCGTAAACTCATTTTAACTAAATCTTTTTCTGCATACATTCGAAGAGTATAGTTTTAACTATGTCAATTTTCACTTTAGTTACGTAAAGCTTCAAAATAACATTTTAAAGTATAGAGGCTATTTTGCAGTAAAAAAAGATTATGAGTATGTTCTCTCAAGGATGGAGTTCCATTTTTTAAACTTGTGTTTGACGATGATGGTGGCATTCCTGTTACAGCTGTGAATAAGTTAGATTCTTTTTTCTTTTTGTTAATTGATAGATTCCCATCAAACATGATTTTACCCTCCTACATAAGATATTTAGCCTCTTGTAGAACCTGGAAGATTTTCCTGCTTTACCAGGATTTAAAGGTGCTCATCTACATGCACAAAACTCTATCTTAGCGGGTTGATCCAAGTGGCAGCATTCTGCACATGTTTTCTTTTACACTTTTGGATGGGATCAGAAAAGTAAAGGCAGGTTAGGGAAGTAAAAAGAGGACGTGTAAGAGACATTCCCTGTTCTTTCTGTTATAAAGGAGGAGGTTAAGTAAAACTGGATGTTTTCATAACGTTCCATGTCAGTCTTTTATTTCCTTAATTCGATAGAATTAGAAGGGAGTGTTATTTACTTCCCTTTGTTTGTACCAAACAACATAAAATGAAGGATGATTACTTCTCCGTGGTAAGGAGATAATGGAATAGCATATCCACTTAATCCTTATCTCTCCTCCCTTGAATGTTAGTGTTGAGTTGCAACTTAACAGTTTCTACCATGACAGTAGAGGCTGTCAATTCACAAACTTTGTCGTATAGCTCTTTTTTTCCCTGAGAAGGCAAGGGACATCGGTGTTACCATGCTTTATGGCCTTTGTTGCTAGATATTTTTGCCTAAAAAGAAAAGCCCTAGTAGTTGAGCCCATAAATAGGACCTCTTATCCTCATTAGGGATTCATACTCAGCGGCCATAAAACATCAGTTGAGATCTGAAATTACAAAGAGCTTCAAAAACAAGGAAAAAAATAGGACAAAAAAGGGTTTCAACACCTGTTTTCAATCCTGGTTTTAATTGCTTTGTATTTCTGAGTTTGAGGAGTAATTTAACTTAAAGAGTTATTGTTGTTTGCCGGTGATTTCTGGTAGCTGAACCCACCATTTCTTTGCTTTCACACCTTTATTTGGTAAATATTTGTTCTCCTCCATAACTAAGTATGTTTTGTGTAACTGTCAATACATAATGATGAATGAAACTTGATGTATCTATACCATGTGTAATTTAGTGAATCTAGAATGTTCACTCTCTAATTTATGTCTGCAAATTTTAGTCTACTAATATCATGTTTAGACAGTAAGTAAATAGTTGTGTTTTAAATCATTATGACTTTGTTTTGTTTTTTTTATATCTTGTATTCACAATTTTTTAAGTTGTAAAGTTTATAAACTACCATAGTAACCAATCTAATATTTCTTCTCAGGTTAACATAATCAAGAAGACTGGAGTTAGTGAAGTAGGCACAAAGAAAAAAAAGAGCGGGTAAGTGTGAAAAAATTACAAGGTTCTTGGGCGATTGCGTTCACTTTCTTGGATTTTTTGCTTTATGTTGTCTGTTTCTTTCTCTCTTCAGTTGCTAGTATTATATTCATTATCATTTTGTTTCTCTTTTAGAACATGAATCTGTTATTATTTTTGGTATTCCAATTTTTTTAGAGGATGAAAGAATTCACTTTATTATAAAGGTATAATTCTTTTTTTATTCTTGTGACTTCTTGTGCAGCATTCTTGAAGGAAGTGATGTCAATTACTAGCAGTGAAAAGCTTGATTTGTGGAGAGTTGGTTTTATAAGATTTAGCCTAGAAGTTGAGGAAAATTAATTCGAATTAGGAGCGATCTTACAGTACTTATACATTGAAATTACTATCTTTTATGATTTAGTTAGATTTGGGTTTTACGTGAGAGAAAATCATTTAATTTGACATTATCTATCTTGTACTAAGTACGTTTTATATTGCTATTTTGTTCTTTGGTTACTGTGCTAAAAGATATTTGCTTTACATCTATTTCATGTTTGTTATAAAAGTTGACATTTGTGAATGTAAATGTGTTCATGATGAAACTAAACAGAACATTATTATTTACATTCTAAAAAATATGATAGCGACATTAATTTAAATGTTAAAACATTTAATGCGATATTTTGCTATGTTGTAAAAGATGTAACTAATTTTTTTTTAATGACATTCACATAAAGTGAAAACGATATTTTGTATATGTTGTGAATTTTCTTAGTGACATTTACCAAAATGTCGGATATTTCAATATGACATTTTGTGAAGATTATACGTAAATGTCGTATTTTTTAGTAACATTAATCTAATTGTCGAAAATTTTAAGTGACATTTCTTATATGTTGTAAACCAAATGTCATAACGTTCTTACCGATATTTACCTAAATATCATAAATTAAATGTCATAAATTTCTTATTGACATTTACCTAAATGTTGCAAAGTAAGTGTCGCAAATTTCTTATCGACATTTACCTAAATGTCGTAAAATAAGTGTCATAATTTCTTATTAACATTTACCTAAATGTCGTAAAGTAAGTGTCATAATTTCTTTACCGACATTTACCTAAATGTCGGAAAATTATCGACATTGAAATTAACGACATTTGATGCAAATGTAAATTAAATGTCGGTAAATAAATTTATGACATTTAAACAGCATAATACGATATTTATTAAATGTCGTCATATCTCCATTTTCTTGGAGTGCATACTCCGTGAAGTAGAATAAGCAGTAAAGTAAAAGATAACAATTTTATGTGAAAAGTCACCCGGCTCAAAGGTACAAAAACCACGACCTACTGCATAGGATTTTCAACTTCAACTCCACTAGAACAATGAGCCAAAATGTATCGATTACAAGACTGTAACTCAATGCTCTCCAGTACTCCTACTATAACTATTTGATTTACAAGTTACTCTAACCTGTAAAGTAAACACACACTCCAACTCACCAATTGTTTGTGACACTTTGATTACAACTCGATTTCCTAAAATACATTCATTAGACTGACTCAAGAAGAACACAACACTGATACTCGACTAGAGTGTGTAAAATGTTGTTCTTCAATTGATGTGTAAAAGGATATGTAGAACAGTCCAAATGGATAGTATTTAAATGCCTGGACTCCAAGATCTTCTAGGAGTCCTATGCGTAGTCAGCTTCTCGTTTGATAGGACTCCTACTGTTCCAAAGACTCCACAAGTCTTGGGCTCTTGTCTCTCACTTATTTATTCGTAACTTCTTGGGCAACAACTCTTATTATGTGCAGCAACATTCTTCCACCAAACTCGGACCCGGGTAATTTTGAGATAAAGTTACTGTCTTGCAAATGCGTTCAATCATCAACCATGAGGAGCTGGACCTTTAACCTGGGAAGCTGGTTCTTAGAGCAGTTAAGCAGCTATGTTAAGCATCATATTCTTCGAACATTTACATCTGAACAAACTTTGTTAATTATCAAAATCTCAATGCTCAACACAACTTGTATTGTAGCTTCTCTATTTAAAAGATTGGCATCATTTTTTTTAATCGGAAGAACCTTCAAATTGCAAACTCAATTGCAACTCTTTAGACAGCATGACTTAGAAAAATTAATAATAACAATATATATTAGGCCTTACTAAGCATTACTTAACAGAAACTAAAGCCTTTAGAACTCAAAAGTTACTAAGTTCCGCTTTTGGTGCCCTACTCCCTGTGGGAATGGCTAACAGTTTACTTCTTTTCAGCTTTGAAATGAGTGGCTGGATTCCTTTATTTGGTCTAAGAAAGAACGCTGCTTTAGACTTTTTGTAAAGCAACTTTTTTTTTTTGAGTCTTAAAAGGTGAGGAATTGCGGCAGCCTAACTCTTGCATATTCAATGAACGAATCTCGTCACTATAAAACTACTAAACTTTTTGCGGAATAATGATGGTTTTTTCCCTTGTTTTTAAACAAAACCAAATAGCCGACCAATTTAAACTCGCATAAGGTTGGCCTACTAGTGTACATAGGACTATGGGAGGGATAAAGCTCTTAAAAGAGAAAAAAATTCATTATCATATTTCAATCCCGATATTTGAGCCGAGGATCTATCGAAAACAGTCTTTCTACTATTGCAAGGTATAGGTAAGGGTGCGTACACACTACCCTCTTCAAACACCACTTGTAAAATTATACTGGGTTTGTTATTATTGTTATATCTCTGACACCTTTAATTATGGCCGAAGAGATCCCGATCATTCCCTCGTACATCCCTTGATAATGAATAATGATAATAGATATTGTCTTAATGATAAAGATGATAATGATAATTAATGCATGTGATTATGACTAAGCAAGAATTAACATCATATTCTGGTGTTGTTCAATCTTTTAAACACACTTACGATCATCATTGCTTAATGTTCCTTGCTCCAGCAACTGCAGTTTGCAACATCGCTGTCTTTGCTTTGCTTTGTACTTTACAGCTTTGTACTTTACATATTATGTTTAAGCATCATTGGTCACTCCATATGATAGATTATAAATATAATTTCGGTAATTCAATTTGTGATTCTTATTCTACTAGGCTCCTAGGCCTCATTTGTTTGCAGGAGGTCTCAATCTTAATCATTGAGATCTCAGTTATTAAGTGTGTTTGTTTTTAAAGTCTGAATCTTAATTATTCAGATTTTAATCATTAAGTGTGTTTGTTTTTTCTACTTCACAACTACTTAATGAGTATGAATAGGTCTGTATGATTAAGATCCATAACAGAGACTTAATTTTATTAAAATGCTATCATCCATATCCATTATTAATTGTCGTCACTACCTACTATTATCAACTACCACCATGCCACCACCACCATCATACTCAACCACCACCACCACCACTATCATCCTCAATTATAGCTGCCACCATAATAGATTACCACCACCCACCATTCGCACCACTCCCACCACCATTATTCTCAAACACAAACAACACTTATCCACCACAACTAACCACCCCATCACCATCAACAACCATAATCGCACTACACATCATTATTAACTATAACCACTCACAGCCACCATCATAATCGCTACCACTACTATCACCACTAGCTACTACCCTGAACCAGAACCAAAACCATCAACCAAATTTACCACCAACCATCGCCTTTAGTCGGCGTTCACAAGCACCATCGTTAGCTATCACCACCAGCAACTACCATATTTTAAAAAAATTATATATTTTATTGATAGAATATTAGATTAATTAGTATTTCATTTGAATTTTATGTTTATTAATTTTCAAATAAAGATAAATTTTATACATTCAGATATTAAAAATCAAACAGTCTTAATCATTTAGTATTCATATCTTAATACACATCTTAATATTCAGACATGTATTCAGGTTTAAATATCTTAATCTTAATATATATCTTAATATTCAAATGTGTATTCAGATTCAGACATTTTAAACTTAAAAAAAAACAAATTAGGCCTTAGCCCCTCTGCGGACACGTTCTTATGAATTTAACAAAATATATTTAACTTAAAATAAAGGGAAATTACAGAATAAGTAGCAGTTTTACCACGAATGACTAACAGTCGCATGACGTAATGATTCAGCTGGACATTGGGAATTGGCATCATTCAGAATCAAGCTTAAGTCCGAGAGGTCCGTTGTTCGTAAAAACGCGAAAAACTGAACCAAACCAAAAGCCAAATTAAATCGACCAAAAAATTAATATTTTTTTGATTTGGTTTGGTTTGGTTTTGGTTTTAAATTTTAAAAATCGATCAAATTTAGTTTGATTTTGGTTTTAATTAAACAAAAAAAACCGATCAAACCGACTATAGAAGTAGTTATTTCAAAATTTATTATTACACACACACATATATAAATGTATAATTTTGTACAAAGTTTCTAAATTTTTATGGTAAATGTTAATCATTTGCACTTTTAGTACAGTTCTTTGTCTTTACATTCTAGTTTGATTGGTAGTTTTCTTTTGTTAAGTGTAAGAACTCATTTCATGTTAACAATAATTAATTTTTAATTGAATCCTTAAATCATTCATCACTATTTAATTCAATTATCATCAATATATCTTGGTAAATGATAGATTTCTCATAGCGCAATTTATTTGATAGTGTTACATTGAAAATAATATAGTCGACGGAATATGTGTTTTTGGTAGTGTATGTCTTATATTTTAAAAAAAACCGAAAAACTGACAAAACCCGATATAAATCGAATCGAGAAAAAATCGACTTAATTAATTTGGTTTGGTTCTAATATTTAAAAATCGATTTATTTAGTTTGATTTATTTTTAAGAAAAAAACGATCTAAACTGAATCATGAACACCTCTGCTGAGAAGGCTGGAAGATATTTATATTTCTAAATTTTGTTTTAAAAATTAAACTGCTATTTCAACTTTGAATGGTTGGCATTTCTCACGGAAACAAATTTGCATTCTCCTCCTTCTATCTCAAAAAACTTTTGAAATGTTTATTTTACCCTCTAGATTATGAATAATTATGTTTTTCCTTTTTAACTCTTTCCAATACCATGATAGTTTTTAATTTTTTAAATTTATCTTATAGACTTATCTATGACACACGTAAATTTTATTTTATAAAAGAGAAAAAGGTAAAAAAGAAAAAAAAAAAGAATCAAGCATATAATTTAAGGACATTGAATGATGAAGAAATTAGCAGAATAAGAAATAAATTAAAATAATTTACTTGTATCAGTAATTTTATTAATAGCAAACTAAACTCAAAAATTTATTTATACAATTGTGAGTAGAAGATAGTGAATGCTGCACAATCAAAAGAATCATTAAAAACGAGGTAGAGTTTATAACAAGTTTCTACAAAATGATCTATTTTATTTCAAATGAATTTTAAATGATAATTTAGAAGCATTTCATCCATGCCCATACATACATACATACATACATATATATATATATATATATATATATATATATATATATATATATATATATATATATATATATATATATATATATATATATATATATATATATACTTAATGTACGCAATATTAAATTAACATTCACAAAAAATTGTTGATTTTGTAAGAAATTCATAAAAGGACTAATTCTATTTATATTTTTAATGAACTTAAATTTTAATTTATAATAAAACTTAACATAATAGGTAAAAAAAAAAATCAAATATAATATAATAAAAATTTACATAGAGAGGGGACTGAAATTGTCTCGGGCAAAACGTCAATTGCTCAAAATTGAAAGGGCAATTTAATATTAAAAATATAGTTTGGAATGTAAATGAATTTCACTCCGCTGAAAAGATACAATTTAATCCACCTTAATATATAGCGGATCTATGGTTTAATTCCTCTGTTTTCTTCCTTCTCACCCGATAAATTTTTACATTATTTAGAGATTGGTATGTCAATCTCGAAGGACGTACATTAAAGAAGTAGGATATAGTGTTGTCCCTCGACAATTTTTTAATTCTGATATAAATAAATGGTACGCTTGATGATTAAAAAACTAATAAATTTCCTTCTGAAAGCAAATAAAATTGCTCAATCTTCAAAGAAAAAAAAAAGTCAAACCACAAACAATAGGTGCAAATTAATTTTTTCCCTCAAAGGAGAATGGTCAACATTGCCTGTTTCAAACTGAGAGAGAACTCATTTTCTCGAAATAGACGTGGAAACAGCCGCAGAATTGCAGCATAACACTTTGTACGATAAATTCTTGTGGTCCGGTATTTTCCCAAACCTTACACATAATGAAAGCTTAATGCATCGAATTGCTTCTTTTTTTTAAGACGCATGGCCACAAGTTGGCTAGATATAAACTTTATAATTGATAATAAATAAAATACTATTACAGTCGTGATAGTTTAATTTCTTTTATAATCTTCCTGAAACATAACTTAAGTCCATGTAAACTTTTAAAAAAGAAAGAGAGAACATATTTCCGTCTAAGGACTTGATGGAAGGAAGAAAATCCACGAGTGCAACATGTGAAACGAATCGCGCATATTTACAAATGACAAGAATAATAAGTTAGATTGACTAAAACTATGTTGATGTCGCTACGAAAGCAAAGCAGCTAATCAAACATCCGACCAACTGTCGTGGACGGGATGTTTCTCTGCATTAATTACCACTCCAAAGGGTTCAATCAAAGCCACTAGTTCTTCATGCTAATAATGTTTATTAGGAATTCGATAACGTCTTTGCATGGATGCTTCCCACCTAATGTTCAATATCCATATTTGTTTGGCCAAAAAATATCAAAACACTTTTAATTAGAACAATTAATGACAATGATGAGATTAATTTTAGACAAGCATAATAAAATCTAAATCAAGTAATGGGAGGAGTTTGGCAAGATAACTGATGTAACAAATATGTTGAAATTAAATAAATGCTCATAAATATGAAGACTTAAATATGCAATGAAACCTTAATTGATGAAATCGATCAGGGGAGGGGGATAGGTGTAAGATGATTGGGGAAGTTTAGAATTTTCTCATATGAACAAGCTTATTGTTGCATTCACTCCCACATAATACTTTTACTAAGTGTTCTTTTGTCCTCTTTCTCCCGTCCCTTTTTTCTTCACTCACTCTTCCTATTTATAAAGGACAATCTCCCAAGAAATTCTAAAAAGTAAAACATTGAGAATATTCGAAAGGTATATTCTTACTGTCTCCTAATAAGTTTATATTATATTGGACGTCACGCGTCGACTGACCGCCTTTGGTCGTTGCCTTTTGCCACGGCGACCATCAGACAATGCATCATAATAACCTCGTTCCTCGTCCTACTCGGTAATGGTTGTGGTTGCCAAATTTAGACCCATACAGTTAGTCCCTCCGCTTTTTGAGTTCGCGGGCCAATGCATCCATGATAAGCGGACGTCGACCATACCCGCGGAGAAATTTGGCGATTGGATCTTAACGGTTTGATCAATAATGAAAGCGCGGTGCATTCCATGGCATCCCAGATAGTGTAGCCTATCGGGAAATGATGTCACTCTCACATGCGTCATCATTATGCATCTTCCCGAGACAGAGACCGATTGGCTTGTCGCTTTGGTTTTGGTGCTACTAGCAGCCTTTCACTTCGATTCTGGCGCCAAATAAACCTTATAAATAGATGAAGATTTGGTTCTTTCAACAACTTTCAATCATTTCCATTCTAGAGTATGTGTATCTTCAGCTCTACTTTCGTGATTTTTCTCATCACCTTCTTCCGTTCATCGTTCTTTGTTTTATCGATATACCCTCTGCCATCGAGATGCCTAGAACACATCGTTCCCACGAAGAGATTTTTGACGCATGTTGATACCAAATTTTTTCTATAATATTTTCAAAACTATGTCTTGGCACCAATTAGTATTTTTCATACAATTTTTGCATTTTTAAAATATTGTAATTAATTTATCCCAGCATTTTATTTATAAAACAATCACTAATTGCATCACAAAATAGTTTTATAATTATTTTGTGGATTAATTTATCATTTGCATTTATATTAAGTTTTAATTATTGTGCAAATAGCCACATTGATATTTTTAGGATACAATTGCAATTACTTTGCGATTATAGCCTATGCATGCATTATTACATTATTTTTACCGAAAATAGCCTTTTATATTTTTTAAATATTAAGTAATTACTTTAAAACATTTCCATACATGAACATCATTTTTATAATTTATTAACCATTTTTTAAAATTATTTTAGCAATTAATTACGTATTTAACAAATAGCCCCTTTTTATTTTGGACCTAGCCTATTAAATTAGCCCAATTTTAACCCCCCCACCCCCAATAACAATCGAACCCAAAACTTTCCCAGCTCAAATCTAAAACACACAACCCCCCAAACCCGACCATTCTCACCAAAACACCAGCCCTGAAACCCCTTTCCTCTCCAATGCTCTCAAAACCTAACCCTAATCCACCCTCGTTGCCACTCATCTATGGCCATCCATGGTGGTTTCTCACCACCCCCAGGCCTTTAATGGCCTCTCCTGTACTGGTATCACTATCTCCAAGGTCCTCAAGGGACCAGGGTTAGTCTGTTTATGCCTTTGGTCTTTGTTCGCCTGTTTCAGGTTGTCCCCGTTCGATTTTGAGTAAGATCTTCCTATATCACCTTAGATCTATGTATTTCTAAGCTTGCTTCTTCTCCTCTGTGTTGTTCTTCTCGAGACCCTAATTTTTGTCCTTTGAACTTCTTAGATCTGTGCAAGATCTAAGATAGATCGAACCTATTTCGTATGAGTTTTAAAAGAACCTTCTGATTTTTACAAGAAACTTCTGATTTTCGAATAGTTTTCCATTTTTTCTAAACTAGAGTTTCCCGGAAATTTCTTTTTTCCAAAATATTTGATAATTTTGAGTGTTTAATCTTCTATTTCTTATGTGTTTTTACTGATTTCATAAGGTTTGCTCTAACCTTAACTTGTTTATGCTAAAACCCCTATTTTTTCAACATTTTGTTTGCCTTTTGAGTTACTTGTATACCAACTTTGTCTTATGCTTTGGTTCCTGCGATTTTTCTTTAGCCTAATTAGATGTCTTGTGATTTTTATCCTAATATGCCTCTACTTAGGTTCTTGGTTCAACTCTTCTACTGATTCTATGTGTCTATATTTATTTTTTGCCTATTCATGTAAACATATACTTTTCTCCTTAAATCAGTAACTGATTTGGATTCTTGATTTGTCAATTTATTCGTTAAGACCTATGTGCTAATTCCTGACTATTTCCTTTATTTACAATCTTTATTAGCTTTCTTACCTTATTCGATTAACCATGATATTTACTGATTCTTCACTAATCATTTTCTTAAGTAAACTTCTATCTATTTACCCCTAATTGCTCATTTGATTTTCTTTCCTTAAATGTATTATGCATTTATCGTTGGTTAATTACCCTTAATTAAGGGAAAATTACACTAATTGGTGTATAATTAATTATGTGGCTTCCTTAATTGCAGAAGTGTTGATTTCCTTTATCTTATTTTCCTTGCTCTTACCTGCTATATATATTCTCCTTTATTCTTCACTTCAAAGGACACGAACACTAGTTCCTCAACACTCTCACACTCTCAAAAGCTCTCTCTCTCTCTATTCTCTTATGTTACTTGCAATTCTCACCAATCCAATCGGCTGTAAGCCAAGGCTGGCTATTTGCACCATCTTTGCTCTATACTCTGTATTATCTCCTTAACTGGTATGTCCTGATTCAATTCACATTCCATAACTATGTGTTTTTCTCTGTTGCTGCAGTTCATTAGTTGTGATTTCCAGTTCTATTTGCTATTCTACTGTCACATGCTAAATGTGTAACCAGCAAGCTTAGATTACACTACCTAATTACTGTATCACTCAGCATGTTAAGTTTGTTCTGTTAAAAGTTATAGCTAGTATACTGTTTAGCATGCCCAATCCTGCTATAGATAATTGCATGAATCCTATTTGTTCACTAGTATGTCCAAGCTGCATTGTGTGTTTACTATCTCACCTAGCATGTCTAAATTCTGCTTGTTCTACATGTGATTAGTATTTCTAAAACTTAGAATGATTCATGAAGTGCTAGTCTATTTTGTTCAAGTCTAATGAGATCTTGTTAAGACATCTAGCCCTTTAAAAGGTACTCTAGTTGTGTGTATTTGTCATGTCTAAGACTTATGTTTTCTCAACATATCTTTGTAACTAACTTGATAATTACATAACTTCTTGAGGAATATTTGTATTTGTTTTCTATCACTAAGGTGTATTCTAGGTGTCCCCTACCTCTTCTCCTTGTGTGAAGTCGGTTCTAGGACTGGTGTTCTGATTTTAAGATGTTCTTTTTCATGCTTTTCCAGCTATTGTTTTACTCAAACTAGTATAGATTTTCAGAAAACTCTTTTCATTCCTAAGACATTTCTTTATACTGTTTACCAAACTCATTCAAATCATTATGCACTATCACATTACTCTTAGATTACTAAGTCCTGCCCCTCGGGTATGTGTACTATTTTGAGACCCTTGAGATCTCTCTGAACTCTGCATATCAGGGCTGACACTTCCACACTGCACATAAATCAGTTCTTATTTGAGAAAGGTCTGGGTGTGAGCACTGCTCAGGATCCTTGAGGTCCTTAGGGAACTCTGACACACCTAGACATGAAATTTGCTATGGAACTTTGAGCACTTGAGACTATTGAAGGCTTGGAAATTACTTTGGGTCTACTTCAGGCTCCCTATAGATTAATGTTTATTTGTATTTATGTAATTTATTAAGTTCTTGGTCTGTAATAATTGATTGTAAACAAATATTAGGGTGACTAGTGAAAAGGGAGGGTAGCTGTATATTGTGGGTAAAGTTGGGTAGATAGCATGCATATAGGGTTTATTTTGATTTACATGTGTTGTGCTAGACAATCTGCCTATAGGATTTATTGGTTCTACCTGCTCCATTTCAATTAGATACCATGCCTATAGGGGTAAAGTAACTGAGATTCAGTTTCCATTACAGCATGTATTCAAATTCATCTCCTTAGAAATCATGCCTATAATATTAAAAATCAACTTTAATAGAAACCATGCCTATAGGGATTTTGCTTTGGTCAAATAAATTCTGCTTGCTTTACCTTATGTTTAATTAGAAATCATGCGGGTAGGATCTAAAAGCCGGTTTAGTTATCTAAAATTAGTTTAATTCACACTTGTATGTTCTGAATCAGTTTAATTAACTAACCCACTATTTTCTTCAATAACGTGTTAATCGATATCACTAGAAGGCATGCCTATAGGATTTAAATGGCCCGTAAAATTGTTTACTATTTTACTGCATTCCGGATCAATGATTAGATATCATGCTCATAGGACATCACTATTATACGCCTAGGCAAGCCTGTAGGGCGACTAAAATTCTGCAAATTGTAAAACTACGCCTTGTTATTTGAGACTGCTCATACTCAACAGGTTTAAAAAATCAGTATGCAAATGGATTAAGTTCTTTTACACTTTGGTCTTAACTCAATATTGCATATTCACTGCTCACTTAGATATCCTGTTATAGAGTCCTCTTAAATATCTGAAAACTGTTGTTTGAGACGTGCACTTACTTGTTCTGTTTGTGGAGGTAAAATGTGAGCCTTTAATTGTTCCCTCTTTAATGCAGTCCTAATTGTTTTTGGTTTACGCCTAGATTTTTCTGCTTTAAGTATCTTAGGATGGTCTAGAACTACCTAAATTAGGGGTCCTAAATACCTCTAGGGCCACAAGGAAGGACGGGTAATGCACACATAGGATATCTTTCAAGGTTGCTAGAACACTTTAGGCTATGACCAAGGGGAGGGAATTGGGTAGTAAGGATATGATGACTACACGCTAATGTCACGTGTAGCCCCACATTGACGAGTGATTACCGTGCATTGTATGGGTATGATTATGTAGGCTAACCAACCTAGGACCCCTTTTTCCCAACTCCCATTGCTTAAATGAATTTACTTTTCTTTACATATGTGCAGGTTGTTCAAACCTCTCTCCAGCTCCCATTACCTAAATCATACCTGTGTTTAGAATGTAAAAACATGTTTTTATTTGCGAATATTTGTTGAAATTGTTTACTTGCTAAAAGACTAATTCACATAGTTTAAGTTCGGCCGGGACCCAGCATTGTGGACCCCGAGGGGTGCCTAACACCTTCCCCTCAAGGTTATTTTGAGCCCTTACCTTAATCTATGGTGGTGCAAACTAGTTACATGAGTTAACCGCTCTAGGTGCCCTAACACACCATAATCCATTAGGTGGCGACTCTTCAAATACCCAAATCCCAAAAGGAAACGAGTTGTTCCCAATGAATGTCAAAACCCAAACTTCGCGAGGAAAAAGGGGGTGCGACAACATGGCGACTCTGATGGGGAATCTTTAGGCTCTTACCATAACGAACTTATTTTTGTGAATTAGTTCAAGCATGCTCTGTCCCCACGTACCATTTCCCCTTCTTTGAATTTAACTATCTATTTTCAAACATTTATGATTTCTTTTTTGAAACTGACTTGTCTTTTTTTTTCCTGTAACTGCCTTTCAATTATTTAAATACTGTATTTATTATTTTTCCTACATGCAAATGCCTGACAACATGCCATTTATTGTTGTATAAATCATGCTCCACATCATATTCCACTAGTGCGTATCAAATCCTATAGCAAAGCTTGATGAGTGGTTGCGCTCTTCCAATTTATTACCCTTAAATTTGGAAAGGCTTATGCAGTAAAATTAGTCGATTAGTGATGCAATCGACGGTTCCGTACCTTTCCCCCTCAAGTTGTCCGCTTGAGGGTACCAGTCTAGACCCTATAGTAACCTTACTCTGATCGTAATTGTGCATGCATCATGGTCAAACCTAGTCGGATTAATTTGTTGTCCACATAATAATCCTTTAAGATGAGCCTTATCCAAAAGTCCACCGAGGTTTCCATAATCCCAATGGACACAATCACGTTCTGTGCATTAATTTGGAGAACTAAATGTCAATATGTTAATCTTAAATATACAAATAGTCCAGTCTGGTGGGGGAGAATGGCCTAACCTTTTTGTTTGGCAGAAAATGAGGCATGAAGTCCCCAGATTCGGCATGGTCAACAACATTCCACCATTGCTACTAGATTCGTGGGAGGACCTTTCCTCGAGTGACAAGAAACACGTAAGAAAGCACTTGGGCAATTTACCTTCTCTACTAGACATTCAGCCAAACAACAGATTGATTGAGGCTGCCACTTTGTTCTGGGATAGTGAAATAATTGTTTTCCGTTTCGGTGACGTAGAAATGACTCCCCTCCTAGAAGAAATTGGGGGACTTGTGGGACTGACTTGGGATATCCTGGGTTGTTGGCACCAGAGAATCGTACTGGTAATGGGTTCCTAAAGATGTTGGGGTTAAAGAAAAATGTTGACTTGGAATGCTTGAAGAAATCCTACATACCCTTTGAGTACCTGTATGAGAGATATAGCCATAACAAGTCCTACCGTACATTCCATGACAAGCTTTCTATCACTTCTCTGGGACACATCCACCGCAGAGTGTTCGTGTTCATTGTGTGCTTCTTGGGCCTGATAGCATTCCCAATGAAAAGGGAAAGAATCCATACTAGGTTGGCCATGGTCGCCAAAACTTTGATGGAAGGGATCAATGGACAAACATGAACTATAGTCCCCATGATCATAGCCGACATCTACAGGGCTCTGGAGCGCTGTCAATAAGGGATTAAGCATTTCGATGGTTGTAACATATTGCTGCAGTTGTGGTTATTAGAACATATTCAAAGGGGTCACTATTGCCAAGAATTTCCGCGAAGGGCTTGGAACGATCATATTGCCTTCCATCACCCCAAGCAGATGACTTACATTCCGAACAGGTTTGCTCGGCCGAAAAGTGCCAAAGAGTGGGTAGAGTTCTTCGACAATCTGACTGAGGAACAAGTGCAATGGATGTTTGAATGGTTCCCAACAGATGAATTCATCATCAGATCCAAGGACGCTCCATATTTGGTGCTGATTGGGTTGAGAGAAATGTACCCTTATGTCCCTATCCGAGTTATGAGGCAAGCAGGCAGGAAATAGGTTGTACCCAAGATCACGAAGATGAGCCATTTCAGAGAAGACTTTCAGGATGACGATGTCCCTTACAAGTGCTAAGCTCAACACATGTGGAACTTCAAGATCGTTGTGGAGAAGAACACCATTGAGCTAGACAGGTATCATGCGGGGTGTGAACTGCTCTACCCAACATGGTTTGAGGACAATATGAAGTGAATGGTGAGGCCAGGAGCCAGTCGAGGGAATATGATCATAGACGAAGAAGCTGAAGCTCAAGTCAAATACAACAGGCTGTGCAAGAGGATCCACGACTCTGAGAATGAGGACCGAGAAATACACGAGAGAAATATAAGGTTGATCAATGAATGGAAATAAATGGCTGTCACTTCCAATAGAAAGTTGGAATATCTGGAGCGAGGATTAGTGAAGTTGGAGGGCAAAGTGATAATGAGGATTGAGGATTGCCAGAACACTAAAGGAAGTGAAGGAGGATATTTGGCCAGAGCCTACCTACTGATGGGTCTGCGCGAGCTGGGTGTCACGACCCGGATTTCCCACCCTCGAAAGTTGTGATGGTGCCTACTAGTATGATCTAAGCAAGCCAATCCTTTAAACTAATTACTTCATTATCCATTTATTTCTTTTTAACAAGCATAAAGCGATAACGGAATAACAACTAAAATTTAAATTGAGCGGAAGGAACCAATAAAATATTTGAAATCTATATCTATTACAACTGATGAAGCTTTAATCACCCAAAACCTGGTGTCACAGTACCACGGACGGTCTAAGACTACTAAATACAAGGTCTGAAAGTAAAAGACACATTGTTTCTGAAGCAAAAGATGAAACAGGAAATAAAAGATAGAGGAAGCGCCAGGGCCTGCGAACGCCTGCAGGTCTACGTTGGATCTCCGCGTAGACCGAGGGTAGTCTCCAACCTGCTCCGATATCTACACATAGTGCATAGTATAGTATCAGCACAACCGACCCCATGTGCTGGTAATTGCCTAGCCTAACCTCAGCGAAATAGTAACGAGGCTAGGACCAGACTACCAAATAAACCTGTGCAGTTATATAATATACAGCGGAAAGTAAAGCAGAAATAAACAAGTAAATATGGGAGGGGAAAACATGCTTCGGGAATAACAGGTAAAAACAGAATATCAAGGGAATTATAAAAGAACCAAATCCAACTACTAACAAGGATAAGGAAAACAAAGGCAGATTTCACTTTCATTTCACATCTTATTGCAGGTGTGCAACCTGGTCCCATTTAATTTACCTAGTTGCAGGCGTGCAACCCGATCCCATTTCAGATATCTTGTGGCAGGCGTGCCACCCGCTCCCATTTCATGTATCTTGTGGCAGGCGTATCACCAGCTCCCATTTCATATAGCTTGTGGCAGGCGTGCCACCCGCTCCCATTTCATATATTTCCGTGGCAGCGAGCCACCTGGTCCTAGTTACAAACCAACAATAATCACAAAGAATCTCGGCAAGGGAACAAGAGCAATATAACAACTTCCCGGCAAGGGAACATTAGTATTTCAACAACATCCCGACAAGGGAACAATGATATTTCAACAACATCCCAGCAAGGAAACAATAATATTTCAACAATATCCCGGCAAGGGAACAATAATATCAAAACAAACATCCCGACAAGGGAACAATGATGATAATAACATGTGAGGCACAATAAACTACAACAGAGTCATAACAATTATAATACAAGACTCACGAGCATGCTTGATACCAACGTATAGAAACTCGTCACCATGCCTATACGTCGTACTCCACAATTAACACGTAGCAAATAAGACACAACTCCTAATCCCTCAAGCTAAGATTAGACCAAACACTTACCTCGATGCCACAAACACAATTCATGTTTCAATTATAGCTTTACCCCTTGATTCCACCACCAATTCGCTCGAATCTATCCACAAATTACTTAATTGCATCAATAAACGCTAAATGAATCCACCCCAATGCATGAAAATGAGTTTTTCCAAAGTTTTACCCAAAAAGTCAAAATTCGCCCCCATGCCTACAGGTCAAAACCCGAGGTTCAAACCAAAACCCGATTACCTATTCTCTCACAAACCCAAATATATGATTTATTTTGAAATCGGACTTCAAATCGAGGTCCAAATCCTCAATTTTTGAAAAACCTAGGTTCTCCCCAAAACACCGAATTTCCCCCATGAAAATCATTGATTTTGAGTTGAAATCATGTTAAAAGATGTTAATAATTGAAGGAAATAAGTTAAAATCAACTTACAATCGATTTGTAAGAAGAGTTGTTCTTGAAAGATCGCCCTAGGGAGTTTGTGTTTTGAAAAAATGTGAAAATGGGTTAAAAATTCGTTTAAGTATAAAAGTTGCAGGTCGCGGATGTGAGAATTGCGAACAGGGGTTCGCAATTGCGAACCCCGATCTCTGCTATGTTGGGAAATGTGAAAGGAGTCTCGCAATTGCGAGATGGGAAATATGAAAATTGGGCCGCATTTGGGACCTCAGGCGCCAAAGGGGAACTTCGCATTTGCGAAGTAGGCGTCGCATTTGCGACTGGCCTTCTGCATTTGCGAGCCAAGTGGTCGCATTTGCGATCAGGCCTGCCCAGGTCCTTTTTTGCATTTGCGATGGTAGTTTTGCATTTGCGAGCCAGGCTTCGCATTTGTGAAGCCTGTAGACCTGTGCACAACAACTGAAACCTACAATATCTCCAAGTCCAAAATACACTATGTGGCCTATCCAAAACTCACCCGAGCCCTCGGGGCTCCAAACCAAATGTACACACAACCTCAAAATCATCCCACGGACTTATTCGTGTAATCAAATCACCAAAATAACATCATGAACGTCGAATTAAACCTCAAAATCAATGAAATTTCTCAAAACTTCTTTAAACATCAAATTTTGCATTTTAGGTCCGAATCACGTCAAATGGATTCCGTTTCTTACAAAACTTTACTGACAACACATATAAATCACATTGAATCTGTACCGGGTTTTGGAACCATAATACGGGCCCGATACCACAGTTTTCACATAACATTTCATTTTGAAAAACTTTGAAATTTTTCAGAAAACATTTTCTTTTAAAAATTCATTTCTCGGACTTCGGACCTCAGAATTTGATTCTGGGCATACGCCGAAGTCCCATATTTTTCCACGGACCCTACGGGACCGTCAAATCACGGGTTCAGATGTGTTTACCCAAAATGTTAACCGAAGTCAACTTAAATGCATTTTAAGTCAAAATTTCAATATTTTTCACAGATTTTCACATTTAGGTTTTCCGGCTACGTGCCCAGACTGCACACACAAATCGAGGTGATGCTAAAAGAGATTTCTAAGGCCTCGGAATACATAATTCATTTTTAAAAATAAGTGATGACCTTTTGGGTCATCACATTCTCCACCTCTAAAACAACCGTTCGTCCTCGAACAGACAGAAGAAGGAAGTACCTAAGTCGGGGAAAATATGGGGATAACGGCTCCGCATATCGGACTTGAACTCCCAGGTCGATGACTCAATAGGCTGACCTCTTCACTGAACACGAGCAGAAGGAAAACTCTTCGGTCTCAACTGACGAACCTGCCGGTCTAGAATAGCTATCGGCTCCTCCTTATAAGACAAGTCCTTGTCTAACTGGACAATGCTTACATCTAACACGAGGAATGGATGGCCGTGATACTTCCGAAGCATAGACACATGAAACACTAGATGCACGACTACTAAGCTCGGCGGCAATGCAAGTGTATAAGCCACCTTTCTCACTCGATCAAGAATCTCAAATGGGCCGATGAACCTAGGGCTAAGCTTGCCCTTCTTCCTAAATCTCATTACGGCCTTCATAGACGACACTTGAAGCAATACCCGCTCACCGACCATGAATGCCAAATCACGAACCTTGTGGTCGGCATAACTCTTTTTTCTGGACGGAGCTATACGAAGCCTATCTTGAATGATCCTAACCTTGTCCAAGGCATCCTGAACTAGATCCGTACCCAATAACCGAGCCTCTCCCGGCTCAAACCATCCAACCGAAGACCGATACCGCCTACCATATAAAGCCTCATACGGAGCCATCTGAATACTCGACTGGTAGCTGTTGTTGTAGGCAAACTCTGCTAAAGGCAAAAATTGATCCTACGAGCCTCCAAAGTCAATGACACAAGCTCAGAGCATATCCTCCAAAATCTTAATAGTCCGCTCGGACTGCCCATCCGTCTGAGGATGAAACGATGTGCTCAACTCAATCCGTGTGCCCAATTCTCGCTGAACTGCTCTCTAGAAATAGGAGGTAAACTGCATACCTCAATCCGAAATGATAGACTCGGGCACACCATGAAGACGAACAATCTCCCGGATATAGATCTCAGCTAACCTCTCGGAAGAGTAGGAGACTTCCATGAGAATGAAATACGTTGACTTGGTCAGCCGATCAACAATAACCCATACTGCATCGAACTTCCTCTAAGTCTGTGGGAGTCCAACAACAAAGTCCATAGTGATACGCTCCCACTTCCACTCAGGAATCTCAATCTGTTGAAATAAACCACCGGGCCTCTAATGCTTGTACTTAACCTGCTGACAATTCAAACACCGAGCCACATATGCAATGATATCTTTCTTCATTCTCTGCCACCAATAATGCTGCTGCAAATTCTGATACATCTTAGCGGCGCCCGGATGAATAGAGTACCGAGAACTATAGGCCTCCTCTAAAATTAACTCTCGAAGCCCATCCACATTAGGCACGCAAACTCGACCCTGCAGCCTCAAAACTCCATCATCTCCTAATGTAACCTGCTTGGTACCTCCGTGATGCACCGTGCCTCTAAGGACACAAAAATGAGGATCATCATACTGCCGATCACGAATACTCTCCAATAAAGAAGAACGAGAAACCGTGCAAGCTAACACACGACTAGGCTCAGAAACATCCAACCTCACGAATTGATTGGCCAAAGCCTGAACATCCAAAGCAAGCGGTCTCTCACCGATCGGAATATAAGCAAGACTGCCCATACTGGCTGACTTTCTACTCAAAGCATTGGCCACCACATTGGCCTTTCTCGGATGATATAAGATGGTGATATCATAGTCTTTCAACAACTCCAACCACCTTCTCTGCCTCAAATTTAACTCCTTTTGCTTGAACAAATACTGCAGACTCTTGTGATCCGTGAACACCTCACATGCCACACCATAAAGATAATGCCTCCAAATCTTCAATGCGTGAACAATGGCTACCAACTCCAAATTTCTTCTCATGAATTTTCAACTGTCGCGAAGCATAGGTTATGACCTTGCCATCCTGCATCAACACTGCACCAAGTTCAATACGAGATGCATCACAATAAACTGTATAAGGCACTGAACCTGTAGGCAAAACCAACATCGGTGCCGTAGTCAGAGCTGTCTTGAGCTTCTAAAAGCTCGCCTCACACTTATCCGACCATTTGAATTGGGCACCCTTCTGGGTTAACCTGGTCATCGGGGCTGCGATAGATGAAAACCCCTCGAACCGACGATAGAAGCCTGCCAATCCCAAGAAGCTTCAAATCTCTGTAGCTGATGCTGGTCTAGGCCAGTTCTTGACTGCCTCAATCTTCTTCAGATCAACCTAAATACCCTCTGCTGATACAACATGCCCCATTCATACAACTGAACTCAACCAAAACTCATACTTCGAGAACTTAGAATATAACTGACTATCCCTCAAGGTCTAAAGAACCACTCTAAGATGCCCGGTTGCGGGAATAGATCAAAATATCATCAATGAAGACTATCACGAACGAATCCAAGTAAGGCCTGAACACTCAGTTCATCAAATCCATAAAAGCTGCTGGGACATTCGTCAACCCAAATGACATCACCAAGAACTCATAATGCCCGTACCGAGTGCGAAAAGCTATCTTAGGGACATCGGATGCCCTAATCCTCAACTGATGGTAGCCAGATCTCAAGTCAATCTTCGAAAATACCTTGGCACCCTGAAGCTGATCAAACAAATCATCAATCCTCGGTAATGGATACTTATTATTGATTGTAACCTTGTTCAATTACCGGTAATCAATACACATCCTCATCGATCCATCCTTCTTCTTAACAAACAACACCGGCGCACCCCAAGGCAAAACACTGGGTTTACTGAAACACTTCTCGAGCAAGTCTTGCAACTGCTCCTTCAACTCAAGCGGGGCCATACGATATGGCAGAATGGAAATTGGCTGAGTGCCCGGAGCCAAGTCAATATCACTGTCAGGTGGACTGATGGGAGCTGGTGGTGCACTGTAGGACTGCTAATCAGAATACTGCATCTGAGAACCACGGCCGCCTGAAGCACTGTAAGAAACAAGAAGTGCTGACTGAAAAGGCCTGGAGGATGGCCCCTACCATATGAATCCCTACCTCCAGATGAGGTACCACTGAATCTGTCCGAATGACGAGGCCTCTTGCCAGACCCTTGACCACCTCCCTATAACAGAACCATCTCTACTCTCGTGGCCACATTGGCCGCCTCTTGGAAAGATATGTCACTCCCAATCTCCCTATCCATCTGAAGACGAATCGGCTAAAT
Source organism: Nicotiana tabacum (assembly GCF_000715075.1). Lineage (NCBI taxonomy): Eukaryota > Viridiplantae > Streptophyta > Magnoliopsida > Solanales > Solanaceae > Nicotiana > Nicotiana tabacum. Next base: position 26,814,677 of record NC_134100.1, read on the forward strand.
AAGTCCATCAATGAACCTCCTCACACACACACTCTCTCTCGGTGGGAAGTATGATAAGAGCATGACGAGCCAAGTCAATGAATTTGGTCTCATACTGGGTAACAGCCATAGAACCCTACTGGAGACGCTCAAACTGTCTCCGATAGGCCTCTCTCTGAGTGATGGGGAGAAATTTCTCCAAAAATAGCTGAGTAAACTGCTCCCAAGTCAAAGTTGACGCTGCGGCTGGTCTATACAAAAGTAATCTCTCCACCAAGTCTTGACAGATCCAGACAAGCGAAAAATGGCAAAATCGACCCCATTGGCCTCAACTATCCCCATATTCCTGAGAACCTCATGACAGTTGTCAACATAATCCTGGGGATCCTCAGAAGATGCACCGCTGAAAGTAGTAGTGAAAAGCTTGGTGAACCTGCCCAACCTCCACAAAGCATCGGCAAACATAGCTGCTCCATCACCGGTCTGAGCTACCATACCTGGCTGAGCTGCTCCAACTGGCTGAACTGCTGGAGTCTGGAACTAGGGAGCTACTTGCTCCGGAGTTCGAGTAGCAGGAGTCTGGGCTCCTCCTCCAGCCTAAGAGACGGTTGGTTCTACAGGAAGCAAGCCTGCCCGGGTGACACTCTCCATAAGGCCCACTAGACGGACCAGAGCATCGTGGAGTACTGGGGTAGCAATAAAACCCTCTAGGACCTGAGTTGGGCCTACCAGAACTGTATGGGCTGGGACCTCATCAGCAAAGTCAACCTAAGGCTCCGTTGCTAGTGCTGCTGCTCTAGGCTGAGCTCTGCCCCTACCTCGGCCTCTAGCACTGCCTCGGTCTCGCCATCCGCCCTTCATGGGAGCTGCTGCTGGGGGCTCGGGCTGCTGGTCAGTGGATGAGGAAGCACGTGTTCTCGCCATCTACGAAAGAACAGAGCAGAAATTCAATTAGCATTGAGAAACCAAACCGCACGATAGGAGAGAATAAATGTGAAGTTTTTCCTAACTCAGTAGCCTCTGGGGGATAAATACAGATGTCTTCATACCGATCCCTCAAACTCTACTAAGCTTGTCTGTGAATTGTGAGACCCATGTAACCTAGAACTCTGATACCAACTTGTCACGACCCGGATTTTCCACCCTCGGAAGTCGTGATGGCGCCTACTAGTACGATCTAGGCAAGCCAATCCTTTAAATTAATTACTTCATTATCCATTTATTTCTTTTTAACAAGCATAAAATGATAACGCAATAACAACTAAAATTTAAATTAAGCGGAAGGAACTAATAAAATATCTAAAATCTGTATCTATTACAACTGATGAAGCCTTAATCACCCAAAACCTGGTGTCACAGTGCCACAGACGGTCTAAGACTGCTAAATACAAGGTCTGAATGTAAAATACATATTGTTTCTGAAGGAAAAGATGAAATATGAAATAAAAGATTGAGGAGGAGCTAGGGCCTGCGGACTCCTATAGGTCTACCTTGGATCTCCGCTTGGACTGAGGGTAGTCTCCAACTATGGTCCAAGAGCTGCTCCGAGATTTGCACATAGTGCAGAGTGTAGTGTCAGCATAACCAACCCTACGTGCTGGTAAGTGCCTAGCCTAACCTCGGCGAAGTAGTGACGAGGCTAGGACCAAACTACCAAATAAACCTGTGCAGTTATATAATATATAGCGGAAAGTAAAGCAGAAATAAACAAGTAAAGATGGGAGGGGAAAACATGCTTCAGGGAATAACAGGAAAAAATAGAATATCAAGGGAATTATAAAGGAAACAAAATCCAACTACTAACAATGATAATGAAAACAAAGGCAGATTTCACTTTCATTTCACATCTTGTTGCAGGCGTGCAACCTGATCCTATTTCGTTTACCTCGTTGTAGGCGTGCAATCCGATCCCCTTTCACATATCTTGTGGCAGGCGTGCCACCCGCTCCCATTTCAAATATCTTGTGGCAGGCGTGCCACTCGCTCCCAATTCATGTATCTTGTGGAAGGCATGCCACCCGCTCCCATTTTATATATCTTGTGGCAGGTGTGCCACCTGCTCCCATTTCATATATTTCCGTGGCGGTGTGCCACCCGATCCTAGTTACAAACCAATAATAATCACAAAGAATCCCGACAAGGGAATAAGAGTAATATAACAACTTCCCGGCAAGGGAACATTAATATTTCAACAACATCCCGGCAAGGGAACAATGATATTTCAACAACATCCCGGCAAGGAAACAATGATATTTCAACAATATCCCGGCAAGGGAACAATAATATCAAAACAAACATTCCGACAAGAGAACAATGATGATAATAACATGTGAGACACAATAAACCACAACAAAGTCATAACAATTACAATACAAGACTCACAGGCATGCTTGACACCAACGTATAGATACTCGTCACCATGCCTATATGTCGTACTCCGCAATTAACACGTAGCAAATAAGACACAACTCCTAATATCTCAAGCTAAGATTAGACCAAACACTTACCTCGATTCCACGAACACAATTCACGTTTCAATTATAACTTTACCCCTTGATTCCACCACCAATTCGCTCGAATCTAGCCACAAGTTACTTAATTGCATCAATAAACGCTAAATGAATCAACCCCAATGCATGAAAATGAGTTTTTCCAAAGTTTTACTCAAAAAGTCAAAAATTGCTCCCGGGCCCACATGGTCAAAACCCAATTACCCATTTCCCCCACGAACCCAAATATATAATTTATTTTGAAATCAAACCTCAAATTAAGGTCCAAATCCCCAATTTTTGAAAAACCTAGGTTCTACCCAAAACACCCAATTTCCCCCATGAAGATCATTGATTTTGAGTTGAAATCATGTTAAAAGATGTTAATGATTGAAGGAAATGAGTTAAAATTAACTTACAATTAATTTGGAAGAAGAGTTGTTCTTGAAATATCGCCCTAAGGAGTTTGTGTTTTGAAAAGATGTGAAAATGGGTTAAAAATTCGTCTAAGTATAAAAGTTGCAGGTCGCAGATGTGGGAATTGCGAAAGAACCCCGACCTCTGCTATGTTGGGAAATGCAAAATGAGTCTCACAATTGCGAGATGGGAAATGCAAAAAATTGAGCCGCATTTGCGATCTCAGGCACTAAAGGGGAACTTCGCATTTGCGAAGTAGGAGTCGCATTTGCGACTGACCTTCCGCATTTGCGACTGACCTTCCGCATTTGCGATCAGGCCTGGCTAGGTCGTTTTTTGCATTTGCAATGGTGGTTTTGCATTTGCAAGCTCGCATTTACGAAGCCTGCAGACCTGTGCACAACAGCTATAACCTGCAATATCTCCAAGTCCAAAATACACTTTGTGGCCTATCCAAGATTCACCCGAGCCCTCGGGGCTCCAAACCAAATGTACACACAACCTCAAAAAATTCCACGGACTTATTCGTGTAATCAAATCACCAAAATAACATCATAAACGTCGAATCAAACCTCAAAATCAATGAAATTTCTCAAAACTTCTTTAAACATCAAATTTTGCATTTTAGGTCCAAATCACGTCAAATGGATTCCGTTTCTTACCAAACTTTACCGACAATACATATAAATCACATTGAACCTGTACCGGGCTCCGGAACTATAATACGGGCCCCATACCACAGGTTTCACATAACATTTCATTTTGAAAAACCTTTATATTTTTTAGAAAACAATTTCTTTCAAAAATTCATTTCTCGGACTTGGGACCTCGGACCCTCCGGGACCGTCAAATCATGGGTCCGGGTCCGTTTACCCAAAATATTGACCGAAGTCAACTTAAATGCATTTTAAGTCAAATCTTTAATATTTTTCACAGATTTTCATATATAGGCTTTCCTGCTACGCGCCCGAACTGCACACGCAAATCGAGGTGATGCTTAAAGAGGTTTCTAAGGCCTCAAAACGTAGAATTCATTTTAAAAACAAGTGATGACCTTTTGGGTCATCACACTGGGGAATCTATATGATGGAGTCAAGAATATCAAATCTAGGGAGGGTCCGTCTAGGACCAAGTAGACTAGATTTATTTGCTTTCCTAAATGTAATAAGGCCAAAATGCTAATATTGACTTACTTTTCTATTATCGTAGTGTTGTTTTGGGATTCACCTATTTTCATATTATGAAATGAAGTCAATTATTAGCACTAAAGTTCTTCAAATCTATTTGTCGCTAGGCCTACCTCGGGCACAACGAGGCTCCCAAATTAGGACACGAATTTACATTCTCGCAATATGTGTTTAAATATTGCAAACATCTCAGAATCATTACTTACTCGTTTACCTTTTTGTTTTCTATATTCTTTATTCCCATCCCCTAAGGTTGGTTCACTCATACTGGCATCATCATCATATCACACCAGATCTAGAGGCCCTCCACCTCCTCCTCCTCCAAGTAATACAAAAGGGAAAGGAAAAACAAAAATGGATGACTTAAGTGGTATCCGAAAAGAATATGTTGAGAATGCAAAAACTTCAGATGGTCGGAGTACTCCGGCACCAAACGATCTAGTCTTGAGATTGGAACAAAAGATACTAGAGCTACAAGGAGAGCTTGAGCAGGTTCACAACTTGGAAAACTTGTGCCTCACCCTAAATGTCCCCGACATCAAACATAAAGAACTCAGCACCTCCCCGGAACACAACAAACAAGCATCCACAAAACCCTCCTACACCACATCAATACGCAACCCCACCCCAAAATCTCAATTCCCTACCAATACGAACTCCGCCACAATACCACCATCAACCAATTTAGTACCCACCAACTGCCACTTATCATACTCCCCAGAATACACCACAACCCATTCCTGGCCCTCAAAACTCTACCAATGACCACCATTACACCTAGGTACCTGACACTCACCAAAACAACCCCATATATGTGGAAACTGTACCTCACTCTATCCAACCAATCTCCTATACAATAGAACCCTCTGAGAAGGACCTGCTTATTAAAAATATGGCTTAAGAACTCAAGAAGATAATAAGTCGAGTTCAGGGTGTTGAAGGTGACAAGGAATAAAAGGTTTGAATTATGAAGACCTATGCATATGGCCAGATGTAGAACTGCTAGAGGGTTACAAACCTCCCAAGTTCGAAATGTTTGATGGTACAGGTGATCCCAGGGTTCATCTGAGGACCTATTGTGACAAGCTTGTTGGGGTTGGAAAGGATGAAAAGATCCGAATTAAACACTTTATGAGAAGTCTTACGGGAGATGCTTTGTCCTGATACATCAGCCAGGATCCTAAGAAATGGTCCAACTGGGTGAACATGGCATCTGATTTCATGGACCAATTCAGGTTCAACACAGAAAATGCACCAAATGTTTTCTACATTCAGAACCTTAAGAAGAAGCCCACCAAAACTTTTCGTGAGTATGCTACTCGTTGGAGGTCAGAAGCAGCTAAAGTCAGGCCATTTTTGGATGAGGAATAGATGAACAAGTTCTTCGTCAGAGCGCAGGATCCACAATATTATGAAAGGTTGATGGTTATTGAAAATCATAAATTCTCTGATATCATCAAACTCGGAGAAAGAATCGAAGAAGGAATCAAGAGCAGGATGGTGACAAACTTTGAGGCATTACAGGCCACAAATAAGGCATTGTAATCAAGTGGCATATCAAAGAAGAAAGACGTTGGGGCAGTAATGGTGGCTCAAGGCCCGAAATCTCCACTTACATATCAAACACCTCCATAAACCATCATCTCCCAGATATTCCCAACCATCCACTGTTTATCATACCTATAACTCCCAACCATATCATTTCAAGTCACCACCGACTTGCCAAAATTATCCAAGGCCCAATTTTAACCACAAGCCACCCAAATAATACACCGCCATTATTGAACCCATCAACCAGCTGTATAAGAGGTTGAAAGCCGCAGGTTATGTCACTCTTGTTTTAGCTGTGGCATTAGAGAATCCATACCAATGGGTCAATCCAAACAAAACTTGTGCGTACCATTCCAGTATGAAGGGGCACACCAATGATGAGTGCCGAACATTAAAAGATAAGATCCAGACGCTGATTGACAACAAGGTCATACAGGCGAAGGAAGCCGCACCCAATGTTCTTAATAACCCTCTCCTTGATCATAGAGGTGGTGGTGTACATGTAATAGAAACGAACGAAGAATGGGACCCTGAGGGGTCGATTGGGCTTATTCAGGAGGGCGATGACTTTAAACCCTTGGTCACACTTACTCCTAATGTAGTACAGACTCAGTCGCCAATCGAGGTTGAGGTAGCTGCACTAGTTCCATTTGAGGTTGAGGTAGCTCCGCCTACGGCCACCCCTGTTCCATTTGAAGTGGAAGTGGCCACACCTTTTACGATGACAGTATCAACCACACCTCCTTTTGACTCAAAAGAAATACCCTGGGATTATGTTGTTGAGGCTAGGCAAAAAGGGAAGGCAAAGATAGAGGAATCCGATGCTGCGCAAGGAATGACCATGACCGGGAGAATCTATACACATGAACACCTGGGAGGACCAAGTAAGGATGCCACTACCAAGCAGCCTGTTACTAAAACAGGGCCAGATGACCTTTGGAGGAAATTAAAAGCAAAGGAGTATTCCGTCATTGACCATTTGAACAAAACCCCAGCTCAAATATCCATCCTGTCACGGTTGCAAAATTCAGAGGCGCATAAGAATAATTTAATGAAGGTGTTGAGTGAATCTTATGTACCCAACAATATCACCGGCGGGGAGATGGCCAACATGGTAGGACAGGTGCTGGAAAGTCATAAAATAATCTTCTATGAGGATGAGCTACCGCCTGAAGGGTTGAATCACAACCGAACATTGCATATCAAGGTACAATTTGAAGACAAATTCATCGCCAGGGTCTTAATTGATGGAGGTTCAAGCCTCAACATTTGTCTGTTGGATACTCTGAAAAGGTTGGACAAAGGTTTTCATGAAATACAGGTGTCACACCTCCTTTTTGCGCGCCCGCCCCGAAGGGTTAAATGCGCGAGGGAGTTTTTCCAATTTAAGTGACAATATTCGAAATGGGATTATTTATTTAATTCAGAGTCGCCACTTGGGAAAGGTTTGGCTTTTGGTGTCCCAAGTCACCGGTTTATCTTGAATCCCAAATCGAGGAAAATATTCGACTTTTCCAAATGAAGTCTGCGAACCAGAAATTCTAAGTAAGGAATTCTGTTGACCCGAGGGAAGGTGTTAGGCACCCTCGAATCCCGTAGTTCTAGCACGGTCGCTTAAATTGTTATAATGGCTAAATATCTGATTTAAATATATGTTATGACTTACGTGCTTTTATTAAGTTTAAACTGCTTTTCTTATTATCATTTATTTTTATAGAATTGCAACGTCGTGAAAATGCATCTCGAACCACATCACAATCAATGCACCCGTGGTCGTCGACACATTTTGACTCCGTTGAGATTCGGATTTGGGTCACATCAATGCGCACCCGTGTTTAAGAAGGTTAAATTATTAAAGGTGCGCCTAAAGCAACTAGCGTATTGTTATTTTGGGAAGGCCGTAAAATTCGCTAAACGGCCTGTCCCGAATTCTAAGTATTTTAATATATACATTTAGAGGGCCCCGCAACTTGTGCATTTTTGTTTGTCGAGGCTCGTCTCATTTTTATTTAAAAGGATAAACCTACAGTGACTATATTTTCTATTAAGTTCATCTCTAAAATAAAAGAAAATTTCTTAATTATTTACATGCTGAAAAACGTAACTTATTTATTAAGTTACGACTAATGTGAACGGAAAATTGCGATCGCGTTTGTACAAGGAAAAACTGCTTTAATTCTACATTCTATTATTTACTAATACTAGAGCATGAGATAGATACACAATAATATCAAAAACAGATTAATTCAACTAACATTATTAGATGAAGAAGTTATACATATGCAATCCATTACTTATTAATAAATCGACTACATTTTTATATAAAGAAAGGAAAATTATATTCAAACAACAAATCTAAACAGTTCGGATTCAACAGGAACAAAGCCTGATTAATATTTCATTTTTTGCTTCAAGCCGAGATTGTACAAATGTGTACCTGGAAACAGCAGTACAAGAACAAAAGAAGTAGGAGTCAGCGACAGTAATAACGCGGCAACAGCAAGTTCAGCAACACCGCAAAACCAGTAAAAACCAGTAGAATAACCCAGTAACAGATTGAAAACTCAGCAGCAAAAGTACAATCGCAGTCAAAGCAGAAGAGAGAAAAGATACGAGATGCAGTAGTTTTTGACTTTTGAATAACACTCGAAGAAAAGCAAACAGAATTGTTCGAGTGAAAGTTCAAATTGTCTTTCTCTTTTACTATCACAAACTCTCTCCAAGTATAAAAGTATGTCGACTCTCAAGTGTAAAAAGAATCTGTCAACTCTCTCTAAAAATCCTCTCAATAATATTCAACTCTTTTTCTCTCCCCCCAAAAATCTCTTTTTAAAAAACTCTCAAGTCTCCTCCTCAATGTCTTCAATTCCCAACCCCCAAATTATTCCCCCAATGGCATGCTTTGTCCCACTATCAAATGTCTTCTTTATTTTAAAACTTTGTCCCCCATGCCTACATTAAATAAATGCCACATTACCAACCCATTACAATATGTCCCCCATGCCTACATTAAACAAGTACAAGATTCCTCCCCATTATGTTTTGTCTTGTCCCCCATTATATTAAACAAGTACATCAAAAACCCCACCCCATTATATTTGTCCCCCATGCTTAACATAAAGAATCAAAATAATGTTCAATTACCAAACTACCCCTCCGACCTTATCGCAATTACCATTTTACCCCTGAACGGATTGCAATTTACCAAATTACTCCCATCAGCTCTAAACACTCAATTAATCATAACTCAACCAAAACATAGTTAAGATGACCAATTTCTCAACAATCTTCAACAACAAATCATATGAACACGATGAACAACACAACTCCAAATTGATGGAAATAAATTAACCATATCGGGAACCAATCCTGGTTAATTTAGACCATCAATGGATGAACAAAGAGACAACAATACAAACAACAATATGCATGATTCAAATTAAATCAACAAATCACAAACAAACATAAATTCACATTAAATCACTGGATTTAAACATGAACTTCAAACCAAGACGAACATGAATTAAATCTATTTTTAAGCAACAAACATGACGGATTCTAACGACTCAATCAACATTAATAATTCCCGAAAAATACATAACAACATGAAACAAATTGAAGAAATAACCAATTAAACTTCAATTTGAATCTAACAAACTTTAAACTAACAAATAATCAATTAAACAACAATACAAACACGAAATAACATGAAAAACAATTAATTAATATTTCATTTGGAATCTAAAAAAAATTAATTTAACAAACAACACATGAACATGAACAAAAAATTAATTCAAACGATAAACAAAACAAACATTTGCCGATTTTAGATCCGAAAATATTAAAACAAAATACGAACAAAATAAAACTCAAAAATCTACTAACCGGAGATGAGCAACGATGAATTCGATCGTATGGACTGTTTCGATGAACCTCAAACATGGGAATAAATCTGTCCGGACTCAACGGCAAACTCAACGACGAACTCACCTTTCTTATAAACTTGAACGAACTCAAAATGACGCTCGACGACCTCGACTAAAACTCGACCGAACGAAAAGGTGGCAGCAGCTCGTCTGAAGATACATCAGCTGGAAGTGTGCTTGGTTTGTTCATGCGAAGAAGATGAGGGCAGCAACAATAGCGTGAAGACAGCTTGGCCATGGTGATGCCCAAGCTCAAAGAGAACGAAACAGCAACGGAGGTCGTTTGGCCATGGAAACGAATGGTCGACGAGGTCTGTTTGGAGGTGAAGAAGCAGCAGCTGGGGGGACTGGACGTCGAGCAGCAACAGTCATGGTGAGCTTCTTTCGTCGTTCATAGTGAAGCAGCTTGGAGAAGATGAAGCTCGACCAAACGACGACGAACTCGACGGAGCAGAGCAGCAGCTCGGAGCAGATGAAGCTCGGAGAAGATGAAGCAAAAGCTGGTTGACAAGGAGGAGGAAGGTGGTCGACGCAGCACGCAGAAAACTCGAGCTTGAAGCAGCGTCAATGGCGGGAAGGCAGCTCGGGTGGTGGTGTTTGGACGTGAGGGAGTCCGGACTGCGTCCATGGTGGTGGTGTTCGCGGTGGGAAGGTGATGGGTGGTGGACGCAGAAGAAGGGAGCTGGTTTGGGCAGCCACGGATGGGGTGTTCTTGGAGTTTGGAGAAGAAGAAGCCAAAATGGGGGCGGATGGTTTAGGTCCCTTTTTTAGGGTTTTTTGTTCTTTCTTTTTTTTTTCTTTTGTTTTTGTGTCTTTGAAATGCAAGATAGGGGTATTGGGTTATGGATTGGGTTAATGGGGCGGACCGGGTCGACCCATGTTGAGATGGACTGGGTCATGGAGAAGGTTGGACAAATGTTTGGGCCTGAGGTTGAATTTTGAAGAAGTGGCCCAATCCGATTTTTCTTTGTATTTTTGTTCTCTTTTCTTCTTTTATTTTCTAAAACTAAATTATAAAAATACTTAAATTATTATTAAGAACTAAATTAAATTATAAAAGCGCAAATTAACTCCCCAATAACAATTAACGCACAATTAAGTAATAATTAAGCATAAAATTGTTCATTTGGACATTAAATGCTAAAAATGCAAAAGATGCCTATTTTTTGTAATTTTTAATTTTTGTAAAACTAATTTAATTACTAACAATTGTAGAATGAAATCCTACATGCAAAATGCGACATATTTTTATATTTTTTATTAATTTAACAAATAAGCAAACACAGACAAATACAAATAATTATCCAAAAATATCACAAAAATACTCAAAATTGCACACCAAGGAAAATCATTTTATTTTGCATTTTCTGGGAGTATTTCTCATATAGGGCAAAAATCACGTGCTTACAGCTGCCCCTCTTTGCCCGAAGACACGAAGGGTTTTCGCGCAAAGATAAAGTGAGCGATTTTTGCCTATCCGAGTACTCCGTGTGAAGCATTTTTTTTTTTTGAAAAAAATATTTAACCGAACCTCTGCTTCAAAGGTTTCCTACATATCCCTGGCTAAAGGGGAATCAGGTTAATGTAGTTCGGGAAACTTTGGGTAGCTGGGACTACCATGGGATTGCAATGCTTGCTGTTACTGATGTTGCTGTTGTCACCGCTGCTTTACTGACCGCCTTATTACAACCAAAGAAAAATTGAAACTGAACTAAACACATATATGCATGTCAACTGCTAGTTACAAGATTCCTATCTATGATTCTTTTGCGACTTGATCTTGGGTCTTAGCTGATTCTGCTTGTAGACTCCGATCTGAATCTTAATGCTTGCAAGTTGTAGGCGCCTATTTATTTATGCGATACTGAATAGGAAGGGGTTGGTAGAACTCGGGACCTTGATCAAACCTTTGAACGATCTGCCTCTCGCCTTTCTGAATATCTCGGTACATCTTCTTTTTGTCTTTTTCTAATTAGATTCTGAGTTGAGACTCATCTCGTGGGTCATTTCGATCCGTGTGGCTCGAGGTTAGACCTGCGGGAAAAACAAACGAACGAAATTTTTTGCCCCAGTTTCACTAGGAAAATTTCGTGAATTATTCGCCAAAAAGTTCATAATATTGATGAAAGAAGATATGAATGCTTAGTTTAGGGTTGGAGCCCTAATACCGACTAGCTGGGGAGAAGTTCAGTTTTAGAGTTGAAACTCTAATACTGACCAACTGGGGAAAAGTTCAGTTTAGGGTTGGGGCCCTAATGCTGACTAAAAGAAAAGTTCAGTTTAGGGTTTAAAACCCTAATGCTGATTAAAGGAAAAGTTCAGTTTAGGGTTTAAAACCCTAATGCTGACTGAATGGGAAAGAGTTCAGTTTAGGGTTTAAAACCCTAATGCTTACTAAAGGGAAAAGTTCAGTTTAGGGTTTAAAACCCTAATGCTGACTGAAAGGAAAAAGTTCAGTTTTAGGGTTTAAAACCCTAATGCTGACTAAAGGGAAAAGTTCAGTTTAGGGTTTAAAACCCTAATGCTGACTAAATGGAAAAAGTGCAGTTTAGGGTTTAAAACCCTAATGCTGACTGAAAGGAAAAATTCAGTTTAGGGTTTGAAACCCTAATGCTGACTAAAAGGAAAAAGTTTAGTTTAGGGTTTAAAACCCTAACGCTGATTGCATGGAAAAGCTCAGTTTAGGGTTTAAAACCCTAATGTTGGATGAATGAAAGAGTTCAGTTTAGGGTTTAAAACCCTAATGCTGACTAAATGGAAAAAGTTCAGCTTAGGGTTTAAAACCCTAATGCTGACTGAATGGAAAAAGTTCAGTTTAGGGTTTAAAACCCTAATGCTGACTAAAGGGAAAAGTTCAGTTTAGGGTTTAAAACCCTAATGCTGACTGAAAGGAAAAAGTTCAGTTTAGGGTTTAAAACCCTAATGCTGACTAAAGGGAACGAGTTCAGTTTAGGGTTTAAAACCCTAATGCTGACTGAAAGGAAAAAGTTCAGTTTAGGGTTTAAAACCCTAATGCTGACTGAAAGGAAAAGTTCAGTTTAGGGTTTAAAACCCTAATGCTGACTGAATGGAAAAAGTTCAGTTTAGGGTTTAAAACCCTAATGCTGACTGAAAGGAAAAGTTCAGTTTAGGGTTTAAAACCCTAATGCTAACTAAAAGGAAAAAGTTCAGTTTAGGGTTTAAAACCCTAATGCTGATTGCATGGAAAAGCTCAGTTTAGGGTTTCAAACCCTAATGCTAGCTGAATGAAAGAGTTCAGTTTGGGGTTTTAAGGAAAAATTCAGTTTAGGGTTTAAAACCCTAATGCTGACTAAAGGAAAAATTTAGTTTAGGGTTTAAAACCCTAATGCTGACTGCATGGAAAAGCTCAGTTTAGGGTTTAAAACCCTAATGCTGGCTGAATGAAAGAGTTTGGTTTAGGGTTTAAAACACTAATGCTGACTAAAGGAAAAGTTCAGTTTAGGGTTTAAAACCCTAATGCTGATTGCATGGAAAAGCTCAGTTTAGGGTGTAAAACCCTAATGCTGGCTGAATGGAAAAAAGTTCAGTTTAGGGTTTAAAACCCTAATGCTGACTAAAGGAAAAATTCAGTTTAGGGTTTAAAACCCTAATGCTGATTGCATGGAAAAGCTCAGTTTAGGGTTTAAAACCCTAATGCTGGCTGAAAGGAAAAGAGTTTAGTTTAGGGTTTAAAACCCTAATGCTGATTGCATGGAAAAGCTCAATTTAGGGTTTAAAACCCTAATGCTGGCTGAATGGAAAAAGTTCAGTTTAGGGTTTAAAACCCTAATGTTGATTGCATGGAAAAGCTCAGTTTAGGGTTTAAAACCCTAATGCTGGCTGAATGGAAAAAGTTCAGTTTAGGGTTTAAAACCCTAATGCTGACTAAAGGAAAAAGTTCAGTTTAGGGTTTAAAACCCTAATGCTGACTAAAGGAAAAGTTCAGTTTAGGGTTTAAAACCCTAATGCTGACTGAAGGGAAAATTCAGTTTAGGGTTTAAAACCCTAATGCTGATTGCATGGAAAAGCTCAGTTTAGGGTTTAAAACCCTAATGCTGGCTGAATGGAAAAAAGTTCAGTTTAGGGTTTAAAACCCTAATGCTGACTAAAGGAAAAATTCAGTTTAGGGTTTAAAACCCTAATGCTGATTGCATGGAAAAGCTCAGTTTAGGGTTTAAAACCCTAATGTTGGCTGAATGGAAAAAAATTCAGTTTAGGGTTTAAAACCCTAATGCTGATTGCATGGAAAAGCTCAGTTTAGGGTTTAAAACCCTAATGCTGACTGAATGGAAAAAAGTTCAGTTTAGGGTTTAAAACCCTAATGCTGACTAAAGGAAAAATTCAGTTTAGGGTTTAAAACCCTAATGCTGATTGCATGGAAAAGCTCAGTTTAGGGTTTAAAACCCTAATACTGACTAAAGGGAAAAGTTCAGTTTAGGGTTTAAAACCCTAATGCTTACAGAAAGGAAAAAGTTCGAGAATGCTAGCTAGCCTCTTTATTTTTTGGATTTTCTTGTTTTAGTAGCAGATAAAAGGGAGTCTCGTAGAAACTTACCTTTCGAGTGAATTCCTTATTGTCAAAATATTTCTTGTACCCATGTACCTTCTTCTTTGGGCGACACCTGCTTCTTGCACGGTTGTCTTGGATTATACATGTTTCAACTTTTCAGACAAAGAACAATTGTTAGTTCGGAAATGACGGTCGGTTTGGTGACCTTGATCGTTTCTGTTGCTTTGTTGCGTCCTTATTTCTGTCGCGAAGTCCCGCCGTTGATTAGATTCAAATGGTGAAACTCTTTTGACTGCTCAGGCTTTATATTTCCAGATTCTGTGATGATTTGCCTCGTAAGGCTCTTTTTTTTTTCTTTTCTCTTTTTTTTTGTGTCCCATCTTGCTTGGAGATTCTCAATGGGGATTTTATTGGGGATACTCTGTGGGGATTTGTACAAAAGGAAGCTCTGTGGGGGGAATATTTACAAAGTGGATTCTTTGTGTGGATTTTTGTACAACGGGGCATGCTGGGGATTTGTTTCAAAGCGGGCTTTCTAGGATTTGTTGGGGTAAGCTTGTTGGGGAATTTTTACAAAGGGACTCGCTGGGGATGTGCTAGGGAAATTCCAATGGGGATTTTTTTTTATATATTTTTTTTTTATTTCGTGGAGGCGATTAACCATGTGAAACCCAAACCTTTCAACTTCAATTGCCTTTATAGGCTGCCATGACCAGTCGAGGTCGTCTTGATGCCCCCTGCTGAGGCTGGGTGCCCTTTGCACATTAGCGTGTATCAAACGAAAGCCCTATAAATCAGTCTTGCCATCCTTTCTTTGTCTTGGTTTTGGAACAGTGTTAGACCAAAAGGGATTCAAAGAGAAACAAATAATTGAATGGAGAATGAGTTTAAAACTAGAAGTGTCCCTTTCGGGGAAAGGAGAGAAGGACTTATCTGGAGTACATGCGGACTTCAATGAACATGACATGCCTTTTGGACTGGATGCCTGATCTGTGTAAACCGTCTGACTCCCAAAAATTTATCACAACTTTGCCTTGAATACCGAGGAACCTTGCTAGGACTCTGTTGATGACGGTGGTTGTGAGGATCTCATTTTCGGTCATGGGCGCCCTTTGTGGGTTTTCACGAGCTGGCATTTTCATTTCGTTTCTTACCATCTCCTTATAGTGCCCGGGTGGGTGTTCACTAAACAAGACTTCTCATTTTGATTTTCTCTGCTTAGCGTCGCCTTACGGTGCCCGTGTGGGTTTTCACCAGCAAGACTCTCTCATTTTATTCTTCTCATTTTGTTGTATCAGACCCAAATAAATCCATCCTCCCATTTTGAACCGCTTTGCCGATTGATTAGAAGGACTTGAACAAGGTTTGGGGTGAAAAGAATTTGGATTGAACTACAACTTTGGAACCTTTTGGGCGGGATTATTGCTGAATCGTTATAACTTCTGCCCCAGTTTCACTTTTGGGGGACTTCTTGGATTTTTGTTTTGGTGTGACTGAACCCCAAGGAGAGGTTGCCTACGTATCCTTTCGGAATCAAGTCAAACGTAGTTCAGGCAACTTTTGTTTTTGGATTTTTTTTCCTGATTTGCTTTTTTGTATATATATTTTCTTATTTTTCCAATTCTTTCTTCTTCTTTTTTCATTTTTCTTTTCATTTCAATTTTTTTTCATTTTATTTTCAATAATATTTTTAGGTTCTAAAGAGGGTAATCAAAGAAGAGTAACCAGCTCAAATGGGTTTTGCAAAGGGTTGATAGTGTTTGGGTAGCGAGAATGAAAGCCTTCGTCATCTCAACCGGAAAGGATTTTATTATATAAAGGATACAACATAATACATTTTGACTGCATTTGCATTGACAGTTATTTCAAGGACATTTCCTTCGATGTGTCCCAAGTACAACGCACTCTTTCTGGCAGTACTCTTGTTGTAATGTATGGACCTTTCCAATTTTGGGAATCGATTTTCCTTCAGTTGTTCCAACTCTTTGTCTTGTTTCCTTAAGCTATTCTTCATTGCGACCCAATTCTTGATTCATTATTTCGAGGTCTGACAGAGTTTTAAGATCCGGGCATGAAGTCCGCAAGCATGTCATATTATTGAAATCTGCATTTAACAGAACTAAAAGAGAATGAGAAAATTGACAAGATTTAAGAAAAGAGACATTCCGGGAAAATGAAATATCAATTTCATTTGATTTTCTTTTTGATTTTTTTTTGATGATTTTTTTGATGATTTTTTTTTTGTTTTTATTTTTTGAAGATAGAAGGGTTTACATTGGAAAGTAAGACAATAAAGTAAAACATCTGGATCACACCCTGAGACAATCCAGATGCAGAAAGGATAGCAAGACTGGCTACCGAGACTCCCGTCTGATGGGGAACTTTCAGGCTTGACAATCGTTTTTTGGCCTTTCTTCTATCTCGGCAATGGCTGCAATAGCCTTCAGTGCCGGATCAAATTCCTCAGCTTCACAGATCATTCCATCTATTGGCCCATTTGTGAGAGTAGGCAGGGGAATGTTCATTATGTTAGGAACCTTTTCGTCCCGGTGAACGATTCTTTCAGCTTCAATCAAGTCCTCAACTGCTATTTTGAGGGTCCAATGACCAACAGTCCTTTGTACCGTGCCCCACTGCTCCAGAGTGGCATTCACATCTAGTATCAGCTCGATGCGGGGAGGGGGGACTCGGTGTTTGGCCGATTTGGGGCCACTGGTTGCAGCAGACTTCGCCTGACTAGCTTTTGGAACAAGCCTGAGTATGATTCACCAATAGAGGTGAACTGATTCCTTTTGAAAGACTCTCTTGGGTGAGGATTGTACTGATGAACATTTGATTGGGGGATTATATGGAGCTTGGTAAGGATGGGCGTTTCTGGGAGGTGGAGCTCAATTTTGTGTATAATGTTGTGGCCGCGTGCAAGGCTGCTCATCACTGCATACCAACAAAACCAATCACCTGAACAGAACCTGGCTAATTTACTCACACACACAACCTTGTTAGTTTTGAAGCATATAACATATAGGAAATCGCAAGATGGGGATGCAATGCACCTAAACAGTTAAACGCTTTTACCATGTGTTTGAACGGGTTGCATGTTTCATCCCGACCCTAAACTTGCCCTCTTCACTATGTACCTCTTTTCTTTTATTCTTGCCTCTCTTTAGTCACTCTTGATCTTGTTTTTGCCGCTCTTTTATTTTTTGCACTCTTTTTTTTTCTTTTTTCCTTTTTTTTCTATTTTCTTTTTCACTCGATTTTCTTTTTCCTTTTATTTCAGTTTGTTTTTTTTTTCTCAATTTATTTTATAGCTATGATCGAATCCGATGGAGATTGCCTACGTATCATGACCCCGCATGAATCAGATTTTGCGTAGTTCGGGCCGAATGAAAGGTAAAAGCAATGAAATATTTTTTTTTCTTCATAATAAAAAATTGGGTTTCAACACTCACAAAATGCAACCGAACGGTTATTTTTGCAAACGTGGCCCCTTCCAAATTTCACATGAATTTTGAGGCCGGGGAGGATCATTTTACAAACTTGTCCGTTCTTTTACGAAAATAACCTTTCGACAACTGAAAGATACTCTAAGGCTACTTCGGCAAGAACGGTTTAAGACGCGACCGAAGCTGGCTCGGCTTATTATGACAAAATTCAAACGGTATTCACCCGACCGCTGACTCTTTGTTTTTTTTTTGTTTTTTTTTTCAAATTACAATAAAAACCTGGTGTTGCAAACACGGCCCTTCAGCGCCTCGGGGCGAAGGTTTTTAAGGCTGTGTGGGTCAACTGGATAAAAAATACTAAACAAGACCCAAAGGTGGCTGTATATGCAAAGTCAGCCTTCCGGCGTCCCTTTCGGGAACATTCGACTATTTATGACAAACATCACCTGACTTATTTATGACTCTTTTTATCGTTTTTCAAATTAGAAAACTCAATATTGCCAACACGGCCTTTCCACGCCTCGGTGACGAAGATTTTAAGGTTGTGTGGGTCAACTGGACCAAACCTTAAAAAATGACCCAAAGGTGGCTGTTTATGCAAAGTCAACCTTCCGGCGTCCCTTTCGGGAACATTCGGCTATTTATGACAAAACAGCATCACCTGACTTATTTATGACTCTTTTTATCGTTTTTCAAATTAGAAAACTCAATATTGCCAACACGGCCTTTCCACGCCTCGGTGACGAAGATTTTAAGGCTGTGTGAGTCAACTGGACCAAACCTTAAAAAATGACCCAAAGGTGGCTGTTTATGCAAAGTCAGCCTTCCGGCGTCCCTTTCTGGAACATTCGGCTATTTATGACAAAACAACATCACCCGACTTATTTATGACAGATTTAAAATTTGACATATATTTTTGGCTATTTTTAGCAAAAGGGAAGGTTGGACACCACCCAACTTATTTATGGCAAAATTTAAAATTTGACACGTTTTTATTTATTTATTGATTTTTGGCTATTTTAGCAAAAGGTGGGGTTGGACCCGATGAGGGTTGCCTACGTATCTCACATCCGGTGAGAATCAAACCGGCGTAGTTCTCGCTATCGTGAATAGAGAAAATCAAATAAACCTAGAAAACAAGAATGTATATTTTTATACTATTTTTGAAAAGAGATAAAGACTAAAGATTTTATTTATTATTTTTTTTTTAGGAAATATTTGGACTATTAGTCTGAATTTATAAAAGGGGTACTACGAAAGAAACAACATTTTTTTTGAATTATGAATTTTCCGTTTTTTTTTTTACTTTTAAAATAAATACCTTCTCTCTTTTTTTTTGATTTTGAAAGTGATAAAAAGAAAATTTTTATATTATTTTTTTTAAAATCAAACTAGAAGACAATCTTTTTTTATATATATATATTTTTTAGAAGAAATTCCGGCGAGGTTTCGACACTACTCGGACATTGGTTTTTCCAAAAGAAGTAATTATCTCCCTACGCTGCTATTTTTCCTTTTTATTTTTAGAAACCAGTCAGCATGCGAAACTGAAGCAAATAAATGCGCAAAACAAATAGGATGCAGCAAGATGGTCTTTTCCTTTCAGGTTGCTAGTCCTAGACGGACCCAACCCCTGTGTTGAGTCCCCTAAGTCAAATTCAACATGATGCAAATAAGCGTTCCTACTAGGGATCCGGCATGAAGTTTCGTTATACTAGGTTCACAACCTGGGTATTTGTTCTAGACTGTGTACCCGAGCGGACAACTCGAGTCGAGGAGGGGGCTACGTACCGGGGACCCGCGAAATCGTCCGGCTTTGTAACTTGTCCGACCTCTTTCTTATTTCAGGTATTGACACTAACAGAATAGGGAGTCTCGACCAGCGAGCTTCTCCCCGGAGGTAAGAAGAGAAGGGTTTCGGCACAGTTTATATACAGTTCAGATAATATCAAAGCGGTAAAAGATAACATTTAGCACGTTATGCAAAAACATGTAATAAAGATCAGATAATAAAGCCAAATATAACAATTATTCTAAGCTCGAATTCTTGAACCCTGAACCAGTGGTTCTGGGTTAAGAATCCCCAGCGGAGTCGCCAGAGCTGTCACACCTCCTTTTTGCGCGCCCGCCCCGAAGGGTTAAATGCGCGAGGGAGTTTTTCCAATTTAAGTGACAATATTCGAAATGAGATTATTTATTTAATTCAGAGTCGCCACTTGGGAAAGGTTTGGCTTTTGGTGTCCCAAGTCACCGGTTTATCTTGAATCCCAAATCGAGGAAAATATTCGACTTTTCCAAATGAAGTCTGCGAACCAGAAATTCTAAGTAAGGAATTCTGTTGACCCGAGGGAAGGTGTTAGGCACCCTCGAATCCCGTGGTTCTAGCACGGTCGCTTAAATTGTTATAATGGCTAAATATCTGATTTAAATATATGTTATGACTTACGTGCTTTTATTAAGTTTAAACTGCTTTTATTATTATCATTTATTTTTATAGAATTGCAACGTCGTGAAAATGCATCTCGAACCACGTCACAATCAATGCACCCATGGTCGTCGACACATTTTGACTCCGTTGAGATTCGGATTTGGGTCACATCAATGCGCACCCGTGTTTAAGAAGGTTAAATTATTAAAGGTGCGCCTAAAGCAACTAGCGTATTGTTATTTTGGGAAGGCCGTAAAATTCGCTAAACGGCTTGTCCCGAATTCTAAGTATTTTAATATATACATTTAGAGGGCCCCGCAGCTTGTGCATTTTTGTTTGTCGAGACTCGTCTCATTTTTATTTAAAAGGATAAACCTACAGTGACTATATTTTCTATTAAGTTCATCTCTAAAATAAAAGAAAATTTCTTAATTATTTACATGCTGAAAAACGTAACTTATTTATTAAGTTACGACTAATGTGAACGGAAAATTGCGATCGCGTTTGTACAAGGAAAAACTGCTTTAATTCTACATTCTATTATTTACTAATACTAGAGCATGAGATAGATACACAATAATATCAAAAACAGATTAATTCAACTAACATTATTAGATGAAGAAGTTATACATATGCAATCCATTACTTATTAATAAATCTACTACATTTTTATATAAAGAAAGGAAAATTATATTCAAACAACAAATCTAAACAGTTCGGATTCAACAGGAACAAAGCCTGATTAATATTTCATTTTTTGCTTCAAGCCGAGATTGTACAAATGTGTACCTGGAAACAGCAGTACAAGAACAAAAGAAGTAGGAGTCAGCGACAGTAATAACGCGGCAACAGCAAGTTCAGCAACACCGCAAAACCAGTAAAAACCAGTAGAATAACCCAGTAACAGATTGAAAACTCAGCAGTGCAAAAGTACAATCGCAGTCAAAGCAGAAGAGAGAAAAGATACGAGATGCAGTAGTTTCTGACTTTTGAATAACACTCGAAAAAAAGCAAACAGAATTGTTCGAGTGAAAGTTCAAATTGTCTTTCTCTTTTACTATCACAAACTCTCTCCAAGTATAAAAGTATGTCGACTCTCAAGTGTAAAAAGAATCTGTCAACTCTCTCTAAAAATCCTCTCAATAATATTCAACTCTTTTTCTCTCCCCCCAAAAAATCTCTCCTTTTAATGTCAAGAATCACTCTATATATAGCAAGACAAGTCTTCAATTCCCAACCCCCAAATTATTCCCCTAATGGCATGCTTTGTCCCACTATCAAATGTCTTCTTTATTTTAAAACTTTGTCCCTCATGCCTACATTAAATAAATGCTACATTACCAACCCATTACAATATGTCCCCCATGCCTACATTAAACAAGTACAAGATTCCTCCCCATTATGTTTTGTCTTGTCCCTCATTATATTAAACAAGTACATCAAAAACCCCACCCCATTATAGTTGTCCCCCATGCTTAACATAAAGAATCAAAATAATGTTCAATTACCAAACTACCCCTCCAACCTTATCGCAATTACCATTTTACCCCTGAACGGATTGCAATTTACCAAATTACCCCCATCAGCTCTAAACACTCAATTAATCATAACTCAACCAAAACATAGTTAAGATGACCAATTTCTCAACAATCTTCAACAACAAATCATATGAACACGATGAACAACACAACTCCAAATTGATGGAAATAAATTAACCATATCGGGAACCAATCCTGGTTAATTTAGACTATCAATGGATGAACAAAGAGACAACAATACAAACAACAATATGCATGATTCAAATTAAATCAACAAATCACAAACAAACATAAATTCAAATTAAATCACTGGATTTAAACATGAACTTCAAACCAAGACGAACATGAATTAAATCTATTTTTAAGCAACAAACATGACGGATTCTAACGACTCAAACAACATTAATAATTCCCGGAAAATACATAACAACATGAAACAAATTGAAGAAATAATCAATTAAACTTCAATTTGAATCTAACAAACTTTAAACTAACAAATAATCAATTAAACAACAATACAAACACGAAATAACATGAAAAACAATTAATTAATCTTTCATTTGGAATCTAAAAAAAATTAATTTAACAAACAACACATGAACATGAATAAAAAATTAATTCAAACGATAAACAAAACAAACATTTACCGATTTTAGATCCGAAAATATCAAAACAAAATACGGACAAAATAAAACGCAAAAATCTACTAACCGGAGATGAGCAACGATGAATTCGATCGTATGGACTGTTTCGATGAACCTCAAACATGGGAATAAATCTGTCCGGACTCAACGGCGAACTCAACGACGAACTCACCTTTCTTATAAACTTGAACGAACTCAAAACGACGCTCGATGACCTCGACTAAAACTCGACCGAACGAAAAGGTGGCAACAGCTCGTCTGAAGATACAATAGCTGGAAGTGTGCTTGGTTTGTTCACGCGAAGAAGATGAGGGCAGCAACAATAGCGTGAAGACAGCTTGGCCATGGTGATGCCCAAGCTCGAAGAGAACGAAACAGCAACGTAGGTCGTTTGGCCATGGAAACGAACAGTCGACGAGGTCTGTTTGGAGGTGAAGAAGCAGCAGCTGGGGGGACTGGACGTCGAGCAGCAGCAGTCATGGTGAGCTGCTTTCGTCGTTCATGGTGAAGCAGCTTGGAGAAGATGAAGCTCGACCAAACGACGACGAACTCGACGGAGCGGAGCAGCAGCTCAGAGCAGATGAAGCTCGGAGAAGATGAAGCAACAGCTGGTTGACGAGGAGGAGGAAGGTGGTCGACGCAGCACGCAGAAAACTCGAGCTTGAAGCAGCGTCAATGGCGGGAAGGCAGCTCGGGTGGTGGTGTTTGGACGTGAGGGAGTCCGGACTGCGTCCATGGTGGTGGTGTTCACGGTGGGAAGGTGATGGGTGGTGGACGCAGAAGAAGGGAGCTGGTTTGGGCAGCCATGGATGGGGTGTTCTTGGAGTTTGGAGAAGAAGAAGCCAAAATGGGGGCGGATGGTTTAGGTCCCTTTTTTAGGGTTTTTTGTTCTTTCTTTTTTTTTCTTTTGTTTTTGTGTCTTTGAAATGCAAGATAGGGGTATTGGGTTATGGATTGGGTTAATGGGGCGGACCGGTCGACCCATGTTGAGATGGACTGGGTCATGGAGAAGGTTGGACAAATGTTTGGGCCTGGGGTTGAATTTTGAAAAAGTGCCCCAATCCGATTTTTCTTTGTATTTTTGTTCTCTTTTCTTCTTTTATTTTCTAAAACTAAATTATAAAAATACTTAAATTATTATTAAGAACTAAATTAAATTATAAAAGTGCAAATTAACTCCCAATAACAATTAACGCACAATTAAGTAATAATTAAGCATAAAATTGTTCATTTGGACATTAAATGCTAAAAATGCAAAAGATGCCTATTTTTTGTAATTTTTAATTTTTGTAAAACTAATTTAATTACTAACAATTGTAGAATGAAATCCTACATGCAAAATGCGACATATTTTTATATTTTTTATTAATTTAACAAATAAGCAAACACAGACAAATACAAATAATTATCCAAAAATATCACAAAAATACTCAAAATTGCACACCAAGGAAAATCATTTTATTTTGCATTTTCTGGGAGTATTTCTCATATAGGGCAAAAATCACGTGCTTACAACAGGCAGGAAACATGAACGTGAAAGCTTTCAATGGGTCTCAAAGGGCCACAATCGGGAAAATCAACCTTTTCTTGCAAATGGGGCCAACTTGGTTCGACGTCGAGTTTCAGGTGCTCGATATACCGGCCTCATACAATCTTCTATTGGGACGACCATGGATCCATGCCGCTGGGGCCGTGGCATCCACACTACATCATGCTATGAAATTCGAATGGAATCATCAGGAGGTGATCATTCACGAAGATGGAAGTAACCCCATTTACACTAGCCAAACCATCCCGGTTATCGGAAATAGAAGAAGGCTAGGAGGGGAAACCTATCATCACATTGAACATGTCAATTCCATCGAGAAAGACAAATGGTGGAGTAGTAGAATAGAGATCATACTGGAATGGTCTAGGTATAAACCCGACAAAGGGCTTGGGAAAAATCTCCAGGGTATCACTAAACCGATATGGCTGAAGGGTCATGGTACTGCCTTTGGGCTCGAATATCAGTACACATGGCAAGAGTATAATGATTGGTCGCCTCCATGGCGCGGACCGTATTACTCTCTCGAGCAACCCGTGCCATGTCTAGACCAAGCTGATACAATATAGGGAACTGTAGAAGAGGAAGCATTAGCTGGGCTGAAGAATTTGTTCTTAGAGGACGAAAACATGGACTGTAGTGCAATAATTGAGGAGGAGGAGGAGGAAGAATACCTCACTATTAAGACCGTGGAGAAGGGAGTTGTTCTCAGGAACTGGACCACCACACCATCCCGAGCCCGCCGAGTCCCTGGGTAGCTTGGCAGATTTTATTCTAGGCATTTAAGATTTTCAGTAACTTTGTTTTAAAGATTTACTTGTTTCAAAATAAATGTTCGATTCATCGAGCCATACTTGTCCAGATGTCTTCAGTTTTAATCAAATGCATTGCTCTTTATTATTCATTATTATTTTCTACATTTTTTTCTCTACAACATTATTCTTACTTTCCTTGATGAACCGGTGACTGGGACATGTAATGAGGAAACATAATATGAGGATAGTGATTCGGATGAAGAAGACAAGATACCCGAGGAAGTAGTCAGGGAGGTTGAAAACTTTAAGAACAAGCCTAAGTCTAATCTATATGAAACCGAAGAAGTAAACTTGGGGAACACCGAGACCGTCAAGGAGACTCGCATTAGCATTCACTTATCACCAATATAGAAGGAAGAGTACATCTGCTTCTTAAAAGAGTATGAGGACATTTTCGCATGGTCATATGATGACATGACCGGTCTAAGCATGTCCATAGTGGCTCACAAGTTGCCTACTGATCCCATGTGTCTGCCAGTGAAGCAGAAACTTAGAAAATTCAAACTAGATATGAGCCTGAAAATCAAGGAGGAAGTTACTAAGCAGATCAAAGCCAAAGTTCTTAGAGTTGTGGAGTACCCAACCTGGTTAACCAACATTGTGCCAGTTCCGAAGAAAGATGGGAAGGTGAGAGTATGTGTTGACTATCGGGATTTAAATAGAGCAAGTCCCAAGGACGACTTTCCACTGCCAAATATACACATCCTGATCGACAATTGCGCCAAGCATGAAATTCAATCCTTTGTAGATTTCTTCGCGGGTTATCACCAGATTTGGATGGATGAAGAAGACGCAAAAAATAGCTTTATTACACCATGGGGAGTATACTGCTACAAGATGATGCCATTTGGTCTCAAGAATGCCGAGGCTACCTACATGAGAGTGATGACAACCATCTTCCATGATGTGATACACAAAGAAATAGAGGTGAATGCGGATGAAGTCATTATCAAATCCAAGAGGGAAGTAGATCACATAGTGGACTAGAAAAGTTCTTTAACATGTTAAGAAGGTGCAACTTGAAACTGAACCCCGCCAAGTGTGAATTCGGGGTTCCTGTAGGAAAGTTATTGGGATTCATTATCAGTCGTCGAGGGATCGAGTTGGATACGTCTAAAGTCAAGGTTATTTAGGAGTTACTGCCACTTAGGAGCAAAAAGGACGTGATGAGCTTCCTAGGACGTCTCAATTATATCAGTCGCTTCATAGCACAGTCCAAAGTCATATATGAACCTATCTTCAAGATGCTGAGGAAAGATGCTGAGACAAGCTAGATCGAGGATTGTCAGAAAGCTTTCGACAAGATCAAGGAGTACCAGTCCACACCACTAGTTCTGGTCCCGTCGGAACCAGGACAACCTTTGTTGCTCTATCTATCTGTATTGGATGGAGCCTTCAGATGTGTTTTGGGACAACATGAAGAGATAAGGAGAAAGGAGCAAGCCACATACTACTTGATTAAGAAGTTCACACCTTACGAGGCACGATACTCTCTGCTGGAACGCACTTGTTGTGCTTTGACCTAGACAGCTCAGAAATTGAGGCATTACTTCTGTGCCTATACCACATACCTCATGTCCAGGATGGACCCTCTAAAGTATATATTTCAGAAACCCATGCCAACTGGAAAGTTGGCCAAGTGCTAGATACTGTTAAGTAAATTTGACATCGTTTACGTAACTCCAAAAACGATCAAAGGACAAGCATTGGCAGATCATCTTGTTGAAACTCTGGTGGAAGGAGAATACGAACCCTTGAAAATGTACTTTCCTAATGAAGAAGTGTCAATCGTAGGATAAGACATTACCAAAGTATACGACGGTTGGAGGATGTTCTTTGACGGAGCTGCAAATTTCAAAGGAGTAGGCATTGGAGCAGTTTTGGTATCAGAAACGGGTCAACATTATCTGGTATCTGCTAAACTCAGATTTCCCTACACCAACAACATGGCAGAATATGAAGCCTGCATACTAGGACTCAACATGACAATCGACATGAATATCCAGGAGTTACTGGTAATTGGTTATTCAAATTTGCTTGTGCACCAGGTATTCATAATGATTTTGCTGATGCATTGTCCACCTTGTCATCTATGATACGACATCCGAACAAGAATTTCATTGATCCCATCCCAGTGAGAATCCCTAATCAACCGGCTTATTATGCTCATGTTGAAGAATAAACAGACAAAAAACCTTGGTTCCATTACATCAAGGAGTATTTGGAGAAAGGAGAATATCCAGAGCATGCAAACCACACTCAGAAATGCACACTCCGGAGATTGTCCAATCAATTCTTCCACAGTAGAGGAAATTTGTACAGGAGAACTCCTGATTTAGGATTGCTAATATGTGTCGACGCAAAAAAGGCTTCTAAGTTACTTGAGGAGATATATGCTGGGACCTGCAGCCCACATATAAATGGTTTTGTCTTAGCCAAGAAAATACTCAGGGCCAGTTATTTTTAGGTGACCATGGAGACAGACGGCGTCCAGTATGTCCGCAAATGCTACCAATGCCAAGTGCATGCCGATATGATAAAAGTGTCGCCAAACGAGCTCAATGCAATAAGCTCACCTTGGCCATTCGCCGCCTGGGGAATGGATGTCATCTGTTCGATTGAGACCACTGCTTCAAATAGATACAGGTTTATTCTAGTGGCCATTGATTACTTCACAAAAATGGGTAGAGGCTACGTCTTACAAAGCTGTAACCAAGAAAGTCGTCGCGGACTTTGTCAAAGATCATATTGTTTGCCTATTTGGAGTTCTCGAGTCTATTGTTACTGATGATACTGCCAATCGTAATAGCGATCTGATGAAAGCCATGTGTGAAAATTTCAAAATCAAGCACAAGAATTCCACAACCTATAGACCTCAGATGAATGGAGCCATGGAAGCCGCCAACAAAAATATCAAGAAGATACTAGGGAAGATGGTAGAAAACCACAAACAATGGCATGAAAAGCTACCTTTTGCTCTGTTAGGATACCGCACTACAGTTCGCACATCAACCGGGGCAACCCCCTACATGCTAGTTTATGGTACCGAAGCTGTCATCCCAGCCGAGGTAGAGATTCCTTCTTTAAAGATTATACAGGAAGCCGAACTCAGTGATGCAGAATGGATAAGGAGCCGCTATGAACAATTGGCCTTTATAGATGAAAAAAGGATGAACGCAGTATGTCACGGTCATCTTTATCAGAATAGAATGTCCAAAGCTTTCAATAAAAGGGTCAAACCAAGGCAATTTGCACCAGGACAGCTGGTGCTGAAGAAGATCTCTCACATCAAGATAAAGCCAAAGGGAAATTCTCTCCCAAATGGCATGGTTCGTACATGGTTCACAGGGTACTGACGGGAGGAGCGCTCGTACTTGCAGAAATGGACGGAGAAATTTGGACAAAACCAATCAATTCAGACATAGTCAAGAGATATGATGCTTAGAATACTTACATTTCTTCATCTAATATATTGAACTATGCTTGAACTGATTCCTGTTCAAGAGGGGATACATAGGCAGCCTTATGGGTTCGGTCAAATCATAATAAACTTTCAATTTTTCCCCAAGGTCAGAAACTGGGGCAGAATTTTGAGGAGGACCCTCAAAATTCCAGAGCAAGTCCAGCCAACGCCAACATATGTCAGACGGTCAGAAATCGGTTAAGAAACTGGGGCAGAATTTTGAGAAGGATTCTCAAAATTCCGAAGAAGGTTCAACAAGGCTCATTACCCGCAAATGGTCAAATGATAATCTATCATGAGAAAACTACAATGTCTCTGAAATATGTTACAGTCACTAGTTCATCTAAAAATCACTTGATATATCAATATGTTTCTAAAATGACTCTATTTTTATCAATAATTGCATATTTTTGGAAACTGTATTTCCATAACAGTCAGGTGTTACCCAAGGAAACTCGAAAAGGCCTCCAGAACGGAGCATATCAAGGCCAGTAGACAAAGGCACAAACCAACCCCCCCCCCTCACAAAACTTACAATTTTTCTTTGAACGCAGGCACATCTGACGTAGCAATAGAGTCCGCAAATATATACACGTAACAAGATCGCTATCAATCAGTCCATCAGACACTAAATATATCTCTAGCTAAGAAATACACTACTCTTATTTGCTACTCGATTAAACCCTGTGCCACATATCTGCATGAGGCTAATCCCTGCCTCCATATTTGCATGAGGCTAATCCTTGCCTCCCTATCTGCATGAGGCTAATCCTTGCCTCCCCATTTGCATGAGGCTAATCCCTGCCTCCATATTTGCATGAGGCTAATCCTTGCCTCCATATTTGCATAAGGCTAATCCCTGCCTTGATACGTGCATAATGCTAATCCTTGCCTCCATATTTGCATAATGCTAATCCTTGCCACTCTATCTGGATGAGGCTAATCCTTGCCTCCCCATCTGCATGAGGCTAATCCCTGCCTCCATATTTGCATGAGGTTAATCCTTGCCTCTCTATTTTCATGAGGCTAATCCTTGCCTCCCCATATGCATGAGGCTAATCCTTGCCTCCATTTGCATGAGGCTAATCCTTTCCTCCAAATCTGCATGAGGCTAATCCTTGTCTCCATATCTGCATGAGGCTAATCCTTGCCTCCCCATTTGCATGAGGCTAATCCTCTCCTCCATATTTGCATGAGGCTAATCCTTGCCTCCATACCTACATGAGGATAATCCTTGCCTCCATATTTGCATGAGGCTAATCCCTGCCTCCATATCTGCATGAGGCTAATCCTTGCCTCCATATCTGCATGAGGCTAATCCTTGCCTCCACGTTTGCATGGGGACTAAGCATTGTCCCTCCTTGCATAAATATCGATCTATTCTGGTACTATCTATTTCTTTTTCGATTGGGCTAAGCTCTGCCCTTCATTTTACAAGACTAAGCCTTGTCTTGGTAGCATCATATTATTGCATCTCATGGGCTGAAATATCGCCAACCTATCCAAAGGCATCATAGTCTAAAAGACATCATCCTCATAGCCGGAAGACACCATGCCATGGTCTGAGGACCTCTCAAATTTGTATATCATTATTCAAAGGAATAATAGTTCGGAGACACCATCTTCATGGCCTAAGAACATCATTTCTTGGCCTATAAACCCGTACTAAACAATTCATGGCCCAGGACGTCATGGTCTAAGGACGTCATCCTTAACCGCCTGAAGACAACTTTCATGGTCCAAAGGGTATCTGCATGATGTTTAAATTTTTGCACAAATACATGTTTGTAGCGTCTCTTTATCTGCAGGTGACCAGTAAGCAACCACTATACTAGCAGGAGCGACCTTGCTCCAGTTCATTCAGCCATCTCAAACCTGGACCATTCACCACAACCACTCTTGCATCTAGTCCGAAATCTCGTGTCCGTTCTTGTAATGACTTCAATGGCATATTCCGCCAATGAACTCAGAACTACACATGGCTTGATTACTGTAAAACCAGGAATATGTAGGCAACTCAAAGACCGGAGTCCAGCCTCTATCTTTCAAAACATCCCATCCGGTCAAAATTGGCTATCATATCTTTACCCGAAAACTTTTTCATCCTTCTCGGGTAAAGAGGGGCAGCTGTTGATACCCAATTTTTCGCATAATGTTTTCAAAACTATGCCTTAGAACCAATTAGTATTTTTCATACAATTTCTGCATTTTAAAATATTCTAATTAATTTATCCTAGTATTTTATTTATAAAACAACCACTGATTGCATCACAAAATAGTTTTATAATAATTTTTGTGGCTTAATTTATCATTTGAATTTATATTAAGCTTCACTTATTGCGCAAATAGCCACATTGGTATTTTTAGGATGCAGTTGCAATTACTTTGTAATTATAGCCTATGCATGCATTATTATATTATTTTTACCGAAAAATAGCCTTTTATATTTTTTAAATATTAAGTAATTACTTTAAAACATTTCCATGCATTAAAATCATTTTTATAATTTATTAACCATTTTGTAAAATTGTTTTAGCAATTAATTACGTATTTAACAAATAGCACCTTTTTATTTTGGACCTACCCTATTAAATTACCCCAATTTTAACCCTCCCCCCCAATCCCAATCGGGCCCAAATCTTACCCAGCCCAAATCTATAACACCCAACCCGACCCCAAATCCTTTCAATCTTGGTCGTTGATCACAGAGATCAACGGCCACAATTACCCCTTACCTTTTTTAGTTCCAAACGACCCCCCAAACCTGGCCATTATCACCCAAACAGCCACCCTGAAACCCCTTCCTCTCTAATGCTTTCAAAACCTAACCCTAATCCACCCTCACCGCCATTCATCTATGGCCATCCATGGTGGTTTCTCACCACCCCCAAGCCTCTAATAGCATCTCCTGTACTAGTATCACCATCTCTAGGGTCCTCAAGGGACCAGGGTTAGTCTGCTTACGTCTTTGGTCTTTGCTCTCCTGTTTCAGGTTGTTCCAATTCGATTTTGAATAAGATCTTCCTATATCGTCTTAGATCTATGAATTTCTAAGCTTGCTTCTTCACCTTTGTGTTATTCTTCTCAAAACCCTAATTTTATCCTTTGAACTTCTCAGATCTGTGCAAGATCTGAGATATATCAAACCTATTTCGTATGAGTTTTACAAGAACCTTCTGATTTTTACAAGAAACTTCTAATTTTCGAATAGTTTTCCATTTTTTCTAAACTAAGGGTTCCCGAAAATTTCTTTTTTCCAAAACATTTGTTAATTTTGAGTGTTTAATCTTCTATTTCTTATGTGTTTTAACCGGTTTCGTAAGGTTTGCACTAACCTTAGCTCGTTTATGCTAAAAATCCTAATTTTTTTCATTTTTGTTTGGCTTCTGAGTTACTTGTGTACCGACTTTGTCTTATGCTTTGGTTCAATTGATTTTTCTTTAGCCTAATTAGATGTTTTCTGATTTTTATCCTAATATGCCTCTACTAAGGTTCTTGGTCCGACTCTTCTACTGATTCTATGTGTCTATATTCATTTTTTGCCTATTCATGGTAAACCTGTACTTTTCTCCTTAAATCAGTAACTGATTTGGATTCTTGATTTGTCAATTTGTTTCGTTAAGACCTATGTGCTAATTCCTGACTATTTCCTTTATTTACAATCTTGATTAGCTTTCTTACCTTATTCGATTAATCGTGATATTTACTAATCATTTTCTTAATTAAACTTCTGTCTATTTACCCCTAATTGCTCATTTGATTTTCTTTCCTTAAATGTATTCTGCCTTTACCGTTGGTTAATTACCCTTAATTAACAGAAAATTACACTAATTGGTGTATAATTGATTCTGTGGCTTCCTTAATTGCAGAACGGTTGATTCCCTTTTCCTAATTTTCCTTGCTCTTAACTGCTATTTGTACTCTCCTTTATTCCTCACTTCAAAGGACACGAACACTAGTTCCTCTACACTCTCAAAAGCTCTCTCTATTCTCTTCTATTACTTGCAATTCTCACTAATCCAGCCGGCTGTAAGCCAAGGCTGGCTATTTGCACCATCTCTACTTTATACTCTGTATTCTCTCCTTAATTGGTATGTGCTGATTCAATTCACATTCCAAAACTGTGTTTTTCTCTATTGTTGCAGCTCATTAGTTGTGATTTCCAGTTCTATTTGTTATTCTACTGTCACATGCTCAATGTGTAACCAGCATGCTTAGATTAAACTGCCTAATTACTGTATCACTCAGCATGTTTAAGTTTGTTCTGTTAAAAGCTATAGCTAGTATACTGTTTAGTATGCCCAATCCTGCTTTAGATAATTGCATGAATCCTATTTGTTCACTAGTATGTCCAAGCTGCAATGTGTGTTTAATGTCTCACCCAGCATGTCTAAATTCTGCTTGTTCTACATGTGATTAGTACTCTAAAATATAGAATGCTTCATGAAGTGCTTGACTATTTTTTTCAAGTCTAATGAGATCCTCTTAAGACATTTAGCCCTTTCAAACGTACTCTAGTTGTGTCTATTGGTCATGTCTAAGACCTATGTGTTCTCAACATATCTTTGTAACTAACTTGTCAATTACATAACTTCTTGAGGAATTAGTGTATTTGTTTGCTATCACTAAGGTGTATTCTAGGTGTCCCCTACCCCTTCTCCTTGTGTGAAGTCTATTCTGGGACTGGTATTCTGATTTCAAGATGTTCTTTTTCATATTTTTCCAACTATTGTTTTACTCAAACCAGTATAGATTTTTAGAAAACTCTTTTCATTCCTAAGACCTTTCTTTATACTATTTACCAAACTCTTTCAAATAATTATGCACTCTCACATTACTCTTAGATTACTAAGTCTTGGCCCTCTGGTATGTGTACTGCTTTAAGACCCTTGAGATCTCTCTGAACTCTGGCATATCAGGGTTGACACTTCCATACTACAGATAAATCAGTTCTTATTTGAGAAAGGTCTGGGTGTGAGCACTGCCCGGGATCCTTGAGGTCCTTAGGAAACTCTGACACACCTAGACATGAAAATGGCTATGGAACTTTGAGAAATTGAGACTATTGAAGGCTTGGAAATTACTTTGGGCCTACTTCAGGCTCCCTATAGATTAATGTATATTTGTATTTATGTAATTTATTCAGTTCTTGGTCTGTAATAATTGATTGTAAACAAATATTGGGGTAACTAGTGAAAAGGGAGGGTAGCTATATATTATGGGTAAAGTTGGGTAGATATCATGCCTATAGGGTTTATTTTGATTTACATGTGCTATGTTAGAGAATCTGCCTATAGGATCTATTCGTTCTACCTGCTCCATTTTATATACTTAGATACCATGCATATAGGGGTAAAGTAACTGAGGTTCAGTTTCTATTACAACATGTATTCAAATTCATCTCCTTAGAAATCATGCCTATAGGATTAAAAATCAGCTTTAATAGAAACCATGCCTATAGGGAATTTGTTTTGGTCAAATAAAGTCTGCTTACTTCACCTTATGTTTAATTAGAAATCATTCATGTAGGATCTAAAATCCGGTTTGGTTAAATCTAAAATTAGTTTAATTCACATTGTATGTTCTAAATCAGTTTAATTCACTAACCTAGGCTTTTCTTCAATAATGATGCCTATATGATTCAAATTGCCCATTTAAAGTTGTTTACTGTTTTACTGTATTCCGGATCAATGATTTGATATCATGCTCATAAGACATCACTATTATACGCCTAGGCAAGCCTGTAGGGTGACTAAAATTCTGCAAATTGTAAAACTACGCTTTATTATTTGAAACTGCTCATACTCAACAGGTATAAAAAATCAGTAGGCAAATGGATTAAGTTCTTTTACACTTTGGTCTTAACTCAATATTGCATATTCACTACTCGCCTAGATATCTTGTTCTAGAGTTCCTCTTAAATATCTGAAAACTGTTGTTTGAGATGTGCACTTACTTGTTTTGTTTGTGGAGGTAAAATGTGAGCCTTTAATTATTTTCTCTTTAATGCAGTCCTAATTGTTTTTTGTTGGCGCCTAGATTTTTCTCCTTTAAGTACCTTAGGATGGTCTAGACCTACCTAAATTAGGGGTCCTAAATACCTCCAGGGCCACAAGGAAGGGACGAGTAATGCACGCATAGGATATTTTTCAAGGTTGCTAGAACGCTTTAGGCTATGACCAAGGGGAGGGAATTGGGTAGTAAGGATATAATGACTACGCGCTAATGTCACGTGTAGCCCCTCATTGAGGAGTGATTAATGGGCATTGTGTGAGTATGATCCTATAGGCTAACCAACCTAGGAACTCTCTTTCCCAACTCCTGTTGCTTAAATAAATTTACTTTTCTTTACATATGTGCAAGTTGTTCAAACCTCTCTCCTGCTCCCATTACCTGAATCATACCTGTGCTTAGAATGTAAAACATGCTTTTATTTGCGAATATTTGTTGAAATTGTTTACTTGCTAAAAGACTAATTGACACAGTTTAAGTTAGGTCGGGACCCACCGTTATGGACTCCGAGGGGTGCCTAACACCTTCCCCTCAAGGTTATTTTGAGCCCTTACCTTAATCTCTGGTGGTGCAAACTAGTTACATGAGTTAACCGCTCTAGGTGCCCTAACACACCATAATCCGTTAGGTGGCGACTCTTCAAATACCCAAATCCTAAAAGGAAACGAGTTGTTCCTAATGAATGTCAAAACTCGGACTCCGCGAGGAAAAAGGGGACGTGACAACGCCACCCCGCTTTCCATGGCGCCTCCCCCTGGTGGTGAGGATGTGGCGGTAAAGGAAGGGTATAGCCTTCCCACCGTAGAAGAGATACTACCGAGAAACCCCATTTCTCGGAATGATTTCCTTAAAGAGCATGTTCCTTCTCTTACTCTGGTGATTTCCAAGACTGAGCAGGCTCAGCTAGATGATCTTTGATCTACGTATAACATTCCCTCCCATGTTGAGATGGTTCCAGCCGGAAGGGACTTCGTAGATGTCACAGACCGAGATATTATTCCTTTTACATATACCCCTTTATGATCGGCCACTCTTTCCCCCTTCTTTCGTTAGCGGAGGAATTCTGTCGGTTTTATGAGGTCTACCTGGCACAACTTTCTCCGTACACGTACAAAATATTTTTGGTATTGACGAAGTACGTGGATTTGGCAAGGTGTGAAGTTGGCCTTCATCACCTTCTATATTTTTTTCCCCTAGTTTTCATAGGGGAACTATGATACATTTGAGGCACCGTAGGACCAAGTGGCTGGTTGTCGGAATGGATGACCAGGCAAGCCGCAGATTTTGGCATAAATACTTCTTTGTTAGAATCAAACATATGGTGTCGGACCCCACTGGATTCCCAAAACGGTGGAATCATAACTGTAGGTGTTGATACTTGTAGTTTACTTTCGTTCTTTCCAACTTTGTGCTTATTTGTAACTCCCCCGTGCAGTTTTAAGGCGTATACCTTATCCCATCGCCAGTATCGAGGACTGGGTAGCCCTCTTATTACCTCACGCAGTGGAGACTCGAGATTGGGCCGCTTTCATGAAGCGCTTTGGGCCGAAGGTTCCATCTGGTAAATGCTTTTCTGTTTTGACCTTTGGCCATTTGCCGCCGTTTATTGATAAGCTTTCTGTAAGCACGTGATTTTTGCTTTACGAGCAATCGCTCCAAAAAAAAATAAAAATAGTAACAAATGGTTTCGCTGTACAAATGTTTGAGTTTTCGTGACATGTGTTGTTAGTCATTTGTGGATCTGTC
This sequence comes from Nicotiana tabacum, assembly GCF_000715075.1. Classification (NCBI taxonomy): domain Eukaryota; kingdom Viridiplantae; phylum Streptophyta; class Magnoliopsida; order Solanales; family Solanaceae; genus Nicotiana; species Nicotiana tabacum. The sequence continues at coordinate 26,850,374 of NC_134100.1, forward strand.
CATTTTTGCATTTAATCATTAACAAACAAAATATGTATGTCAGGATGATTAAACCATAATTCAGTCAGTAAAAGAAAATTCAAAAATAGATATATATGTGTGCATCGTTTGTTCTAGGTTTTTAACTTACTTAAATAATTTTGTGGTAATTGTGTTAAAATGTTGCATTGTTGTTTAGTTTTAATTTCGTTATTTATTATTTTTATTTTTATTTTTTGTTTTAAAAGAAAAAAAATGAAATTAGAAAACAAAAGTGAAGGAAATCGGTTTGGGCCAAAAATTAAACAAAATAACTGGCCCAACTAGCACTCAGGCCCAGTCCAAATCCGGTTGCCCAGACACCTCCTGAAACGACACCGTTTCAGGCCAATCCATCTCAGCCGTTCTAATCAATCCAATCCAACGGTCCAGGATCATTTTCAGCAACCCGTGTTCAAACCCGACCCAAATAACCAGCCTGACCCAACCCCTCACTTAAACCAAACGACCCCGTTTAACTACCAAACGACCCCGTCTCATTTCCCACCCTCAGATCCAAGCCGTTGAGATCATATGATCTAACGGCTCAGATCCGATCAACCTCCCCATATATAAACTCAGCCCTTACCCCGCACCCCCTATACCAACCCCACCCTTCATCGTCCCCAAACTCAAACCTGAAACCCCCCGAACCCTAGCAGCCGCCCTAGTCTCCTTCGCCATTAAAGCCGGCGGCACGAACGCCGGTGACCACCTCCTGAACACCCTAAGACCCCCTCACTCTCCTGAACATGGATCTACTATCCATTTGCCTCGAATCACTTTCGTTCGTCTCGAATCTTCATTTGAAGATTTGAGTCGAACCCGGACCTACACCAAACCTCACAATCTTTGTATCAGCCACTCCCCTGACCTTCCTCGTGACCAAACCAAGCTTGGTTTGGTCCGAATCTACCCACAACTCCCTAAAAATCAAATCTGGGGATCCAAAACCTAGAACACTAATAGCCTTGGAATCCGGCCGGTCTTGACAAGGGTTTGAGGTCTAATAGACCTTAATCAAGGTGTTCTCATGTGAGAACACCCTGATTAAAGTTTGTTCGGCCTCAAGAGTTCGAAGTCGAGTCAGATTTGGGTTCGTTTTGATTTCAAACTTTTTCGGTAAGTTTCCTTTTCTCTTTGTTTGGTTCTGATTAAGTCATTAGCATGCTTTGTGGTAATTGCTTGTTATTTCCTGATAGTTTCTTAATTTCTTTCTTCTCTGTAAAGACCTTTTATTTGGTCGATTGTGTTCTGTGTATGATTTAAATGTATCCTATGATAAGCATGTCCGATTAGTATAGTCGTCGCATGAATAAACTTATATAGGTTCCCAGTAATTGAACACAAAATTGTCTGATGCCCTTTAGGTCCCCGAACGTATTGTTTATATGAGCGACTGATTATTACCTGCTATAATTAGTATAGTCGACTCGATAAATGTCGTTGATTAGTTTCTATAACTAATGAACCGAACGAGCTAATAAGGTCGCATGACTACTTGAACGTTGCCACTAACTGAATGCCCCAGCATTGTTTAAAATAGTTGGTTTGCATTGTAAAAATGACTGAAAAGGTTCAGTCCAGGCAGTCTTAAATCTGAACTTTCGCCAGTTCAAAAATGCCCTGAGGCTGCAATAGGCAGGGCAGTAATAATCAAGGTTAAGCAGGGGTATTCTGGGGTGTTAAAAAGGGCAGAAAGATTAGTTTAAATGAGCTGACAAGTAGGGTACTGATTTAGGATTAAACTAATACCAATGGGGAGCAAGACATAAGAGTATGGGGCTTGAAATGAATAATAAAATGATGCCCATAACTCTTGATTAAACAAAAGACCAGGCGTGGGAAACAAAGGGGCTGGCACCAAAGATGCTTAGGCATGGGCTTAAAGGGTATGGGTATTCTGCCAATTGGCAGGGGAGGCAGCTCAGCTGCACTAGTTCATTTGGCCTATAAATAGGCCATTTGAGAACTTAAAAAGGGCTGGACTTTTAGTCTTCCGAAAAGGAAAAAAAAGGCTGGAATTTTTAGTCATAAAGCTGAAACTTTTAGTCTGAAGAAGGGTTTACTGAGTCTAAAGAAAGCTGAAAAACATAAGTTAGTTTCCGAATAGATTGTAACCAAACACCATCTGAAAGTTGAATAAGAATTCATATTGGTCAAGCTGCCTTGGCCAAGTTCTGTCATCTGCATTGACTGAGCTGTTTGTTGGTTGCTGAACTGTTGGTATTTGCTGCATTGAACACTCTTTTACTTCTGGGGTTTCATTACTCTTCGTCTGGAATTACTGGTTTGGCACTCGACCATTCGCTGGTTTCTTTTGTTCTGGGAATTATTGTTGGTTGTTCGTGGATTACGGAAAACATTTGGTGTTTGGTTTGTTGCTGTGCTGTTGCTGTGTACCTGTTGTTGCTGTGTTTACTGCATACTGCCCAGCTGATCATTCCTTTCTTCCTTTCATTTCCTTACCAGGTACACAATTGATACCACCAATGTAACTGAGAGTTTGAGCATGAATGCAAAAGAGAGGACCTGCAGATTGTTTTTATATATACATGAACTGTTACATTAAATGTCATGAAATAGTTACATTTTCGTTTGGATAATAGAAGTAGCCTACATGCTCAGTATATCAATGTAGGTTAATGAATGATAGTCATGTATGTATGCGGTTAGGTGAAAAACATTCCCAGTGTAATAAGTTGTATTTTAGACTTAGTCTGATGGTGTAGTATATTCTCTAATGTAGGCCCAATAGGAAAACTATCCACATGAGTTAAAGTTCTTTCCCTTTTTGCCAAATTGTCACATATAAATTGATAAAGAACAAAGAATCAGTTCTAGGCCTCAACCTCAGGAAGGCCGAGCCTAAATCGAAACAAATCAGCTAGGCATGTATCGGGAAAACAGGGGCCCAAGTCTGGCCATCTCGCATGAGCTGGGTTTGGGCCCATAATTTTCGACTAGTTGTCCATAAGTGCAGTCACGTTTTATTATTCTGTAAAAGCACTTTAAATCCTGTTATAAATAAGCTCGCAAGCATGTAATCGACTAAGGCTATTTACTGCTTTCGATTGATAGAGACAAACACGACAAGAAACGTAGTTGCTATAGGATATCCTTTAAAAATAACAACGAGATGAGCCTCGATAAAAATAAACAAAACGCAGATGCGGGGCCCTTGTTAAATATATATTATTGAAGCATTTAGTTTCCAGGACGGGTTGTTTAGCAAATCTCACAACCCTCCTAAAATAACAATACGTTAGACTCTTTAGGACGCACCTTAATAAATCTTACCTTCGTAAACTCGGGTGCACATTGATGTGACCCAAATCCAAATCTCAACGGAGTCAAAAGGTGTCGACGACCACGGGTACATTGATTGTAACGCGATTCGAGATACATTTTCACAACGTTGCAATTCTTGTAAAAACAATAATAATAAAGCGGTTAAAAGTTAGAATTTGCATATAAGGTCATACTTGTATAAAATCAGATAATCAAGCCGAATATAACAGTTGAGCGACCGTGCTAGAACCACGGAACTCGGGAATGCCTAACACCTTCTCCCGGGTTAACAGAATTCCTTATCTAGATTTCTGGTACGCAGACTGTAATATAGAGTCATTCATTTCCTCGATTCGGGATTAAAATTGGTGACTTGGGACACCCTAAATCTCCCAAGTGGCGACTCTGAAATAATTAAACCAATCCCGTTTCGATTGTCCTTTAATTGGAAAAAACTCCCTCGCACCCCCTGCGGGCGCGGAAAAAGGAGGTGTGACAGCTCTGGCGACTCTGCTGGGGATCTAAACCCAGAACCACTGGTTCAGGGTTAAGAATTCGAGCTTAGAATAATTGTTATTATCTGGCTTTATTTATTATCTGATTTTATTACATGTTTTGAGCCTAATGTACTAAATGCTACTTTTACCGCTTTGATATTATTTGAACTGTACATATCAACTGTGCCGAAACCTTTTCTCTTCTTACCTCCAGGGAGAAGCTCGCTGGTCGAGACTCCCTATTCTGTTAGTGTCAATACCTAAAATAAGAAAGAGGTCGGACAAGTTACAAAGCCGGACGATCTCGCGGGTCCCCGGTACGTAGCCCCCTCCTCGACTCGGGTTGTCCGCTCGGTTACACAGTCTAGAACAAATACCCAGGTTACGAACCTAGAATAACTTGACTTCATGTCGGATCCCTAGTAGGAACGTTTATTTGCATCATGTTGCATTTGACTTAGGGGACTCAACACAGGGGTTGGGTCCGTCTAGGACAAGCAACTTGAAAAGAAAAGACCCCCCTGTTGCATCCCATTTGTTTTGCGCATTTATTTGCATCGGTTCCGCATGCTGACCGGTTCCTAGAAAAGGAAATTTTTTTATTTTCCTTTTATTGAAAGTGAAAAAAATATATAAAATTTATTTTTTTTCTTTTATCACTTTCAAAATCAAAAAAAAAAAAAGGAAGAGAAAGGGTATTTATTTTAAATGTTGTTTTTTTCATAAATTCAAAAATGTTGTTTCTTTCATAAATTCAGACTAATAATCCAAATATTGCCAAAAAATAATAATAAAAAAAATATATAATAACAATAATAAATATTTTCTTTAGCCTTTATCTCTCTTCATAATAATAAAAACGCTTATTCTTGATTTCTAGATTTATTTGATTTTTTCTCTCTATTTATGATATCTCGAACTACGCCGGTTTGATTCTCACCGGATGTGAGATACGTAGGCAACCCTCGTCGGGTTCAACCCCATTTTTTGCTAAAATAGCCAAAATCAATAAATAAATAATTAAATAAAAAAAAGAAAAAAAAAAGATGTGTCGAATTTTAAAAGTCATAAATAAGTTAGGTGATGTTGTTGTGTCATAAATAGCCGAATGTTCCCGAAAAGGGACGCCGGAAGGCTGACTTTGCATAAACAGCCACCTTTGGGTCTTGTTTAGCAGTTGACCCACACAGCCTTAAAATCTTCGTCCCCGAAGTGTTTAAAGGCCGTGTTCAAAACTTGATCCCCTTTGTAAAATATTTTTGAGTCAAGTCGTTTTGTTAAAATCACCTTAATAAATGTGCAGGATGAGCACGATGCAAAATGAACATTTTTCAATAATGACCAAAATCCCTGTCAAGCTACGGCTATGGTGGAATGATCTAGGTGTTGAAGGACAAAATGAGGTCAAGAAATATCTGAAAGGTCTCGTGGGTTTGTTGGAAATCCAGCCTCGGGGAGATATCATAAGAGCTTTGGTTACCTACTGGGACCCGGCGCACAATGTTTTCCATTTCTCTGATTTTGAACTCACCCCGACTTTGGAAGAAATGGCCGGGTACATCGGAAATGCTGAACTTCCGTTGAGGCAAAAATACTTGGTCGCCCCAAGAATTGTCACGGTACACCGGTTCCTAGATTCATTGAAGATACCCAGAACGGTCCACAACCCGGATCTGGCAGCCGTATTTTGTACTCCATGCTTCATATATGATAGATACGGTCATGAGGGGGGGTTCAATAATCCGATCAACAAACTGTGCAGCAAAGGAGTTCGTCAGAAGTGGGACGAGCACAGACGGGTAGCGTTCATGATAATGTTCCTAGGCCTTCTGGTATTCCCAAGGAAAGATGGAAACATTGATTTGAAGATATCCGGGGTCGTCAGCACTTTACTCACGCAAAGGGACAGTACTCTCGCACCTATGGTGGTGTCCGATATCTTTCGAGCTCTTACAGCTTGTAAAGCTGGGGGAGATTTCTTCGAAGGTTGTAACTTGCTCCTACAGATATGGATGTCCGAGCACCTCTGCCATCATTCCGAGATTTTGAGCCATGGTTCCCCGGAAAAGACCCGCATAGAAGAATCTTACACAAGAACCAAAGAGATCAGCTTGCCCAAAGGAGTCCTGGCATGGACCTCGTTCTTTCAAGCTCTTACTGCCAGCCAAATACAATGGACGTTGGGATGGTTGCCTGTTGATGAGATCCTGTATATGTCTGCAGCTAAAACTCATTTCTTACTAATGGGGCTTAAGAGCATTCAACCTTACGCACCCTGCCGAGTTTTGAGACAGTTTGGAAGATGCCAGACAGTACCTCATGAGGAAGATCTTAGCACTCAAGCACTTGAGATAAGTCGTGACGGACAATTCCCAGAAGTGAAAATTCGCCAAGTCTGGAGTGAGTGTCAATATTTGAAATCAGATACTTGCGTGCGGGATCGAGCCAAAGGTGAGACGGCACCAGGTTACCTCGCGTGGTATAAAAGGGAATTTGAGCATGAAAGGCCAGCTAAGAGACCCCATATCCTGAATTTCGCTGAAACATCGCGAAAACAATGGGATTGGCTAGCGAAAGAAAGAAGCTATTGCGCCGAAATCAGCAGGTTGAAACAACAAGTGGAAAGCTTGAAATATGAGCACAATGTGCAGGCTGCTGCCAATCTGGGAGAGCGGAACAGGTTAATTCAGGAAAACAAAATGCTCAGATCCCAGATCCAACAGATAAGGATGAATGCGGATGAACAGCCAAGGCGTCGATCAGACGAGCAGCTGATAAAAAGGCTAATAGGTGAAATCAGGGAATGGCAAGATGGTTTGGAGAAATCCGAAAGCGTCATAGCAGAGCTCAGGGCACAGTGGGATACACGAGTAAATAAGCATCGCCGATGTTTGAACCAAGTGAAACATGACCACGAGAAGACTGTTGCCAAAATAAAGAGAGAGATGGTTACACTTAAGTTTAAAGCAGTTAAGCGGGCCAGGGATTTCCAATTGGAGAGTAGATATTGTTACGACCTGTTGGCCCAAATGAAGACAGAAGTACGGCAGCTGAAGAATCAACATATACAAGACTCACAGGTGTTCAAGACGTGCAGTGATCAGATAAGACACCTACTCATAGAGAAGAAACAAGCCAGAGATAAGATCAGGGCCATTGCCCATGCCATCATCAGACGGTGTCGGCGGTGCGAAAACATGACCTGCGTTACCGTTCTCCCAGCAGTGATGGGTTATGTCAAACAGACCATGCACGAGTTGGAGCAGCTCGAAAGGGATCTCGCACCTAGAACCGCGAAAAGGCCGAATGATGCCGCGCGGGTCCCTAAGTTGGAAAATTAACCTCTGGTCGAGTCTTGTTTTAATTGAGCTTTGATGCTTTCCCACATGTTGTTTTCTATTTTTCTTTCAATCAAATAGGGTCAGAGAACCGTGGAGTCTGTACTGTTGCTATTTTGTTTGAAGCAATGTGTAATAGCAAATTTTGATAATGAAATTAAGTGACTCCGGAAGAATTTCTACGTGTCTTTACTTTGAGGCAGAACTACGCCTGGTCTGATTCACGCGGGGACGTGATACGTAGGCAATCCCCATAAGATTCGACCGCTTTTAATAAATAAAGAAAAGAAAATGTAAATAAAATAAAACGCAGGGTTTCGCAAAATACTTTAAAGAGGCGAATGAGCAAACCGGGATGACGCATGTTGTTTGAAGCAAAGCATGTAGAAACGGTTAACTGCCTAGGTGCATTGCATCCTCTATGTGTTATGATCAAATCTGTTAAGCTCTAACACTAACAAAGTTTGTTGTTGTCTGATATCAGACAGTTAGTTGTTAAAGAATTCTGGCAACACATTCATACCAAACCAGATCCAAAGGACCGGTAGCAACAAGCATGACTACTTCGGAGAATAGCAATGAGGAAGAAAGGCCGATGAGCCAGTTGTTAAAAGAAGCGATGGAAAAGATTGAAAGGATGGGACTAGAAATGAATGCAATGCAACTAGCCCTAGCCAAAACACAAAAGAGTCCTGAAACACTGGGACACATGCCGGAGTACCCTCACTCTGGCCCTTCCACAAGCCGCCCAAATCCCCTCTATCATCAAGAAAGAAGCCCTCATGATTCCCAAGCTCCACCACCCCATCAACCTCTCCCAACACCCAATATTCCCATTTTTGTGGGACCTACATCAGCCCCTTTGCAGAGAACGACCAGTGAGCCATTGTTTCAGGCTCACGATACCCAATACTATCCCCCCGAGCCTACATTCCATGCACCCGAACCACAGGCTTACAATCCCCATTTGGAAGTACCGGCAGAGGTTGAGAAGCCGGTTAAGGCCCCTGAACAGGATGAAGTGTTGAGAAAGTTCAAAAGCCTGGAGCAATCCTTCAGGAACTTGCACGGGCTGGGCAATCAAGTCAGCGTGGCATACAAAGATCTGTGCCCTTTCCCAGACGTCCAACTCCCAGCCGGGTTCAAGATGCCCAAGTTTGATTTATATGAAGGGCACGGTGATCCCATGGCACATTTGCGGGGATTTTGTAGTAAAATGAGAGGGGCAGGAGGCAAGGACGAGCTTTTGATAGCTTATTTCGGCCAAAGCCTGAGCGGATCTGCACTGGAATGGTATACCAGGCAGGATTTCAGCAGGTGGTACACGTGGGATGACCTGGCGCAGGCTTTTGCAGGTCATTTCCAGTACAATCTGGAGATAGTCCCTGACCGTCTCACGTTATTGAGAACTGGGAAGAAACCCGGGGAAAGTTTTCGCGAGTTCGGGTTCCGCTGGAGAGAACAAGCAGCTAGAGTCGATCCTCCCATGAGAGAGGGAGAGATGGTGGACTATTTTTTGCAAACATTGGATCCAACCTACTTTGGTCACTTGGTGACAACGGTTGGAAAATCTTTCAACGAGGTGGTCAAAATAGGGGTCATGATAGAAGAGGGTTTGAGGTCGGACAAGATCTTGAACTATTCGGCACTCAAGGCCACAACCCAGGCTATTCAAAGCGGCACGGGAGGTGCATTGAGAAGAAAGAAAGAAGAGGTTGCCACGATCGAGGCAGGCAGTTGGTCCCGGGCTGGCAGGCCGCATTACAACTAACCCAGGTCTCACAAGTCAAACTACCCATACAACCCACCACAAAATTTCTATCCACCTCGAGAACCACATTGTTCCGTACACCAAGCCCAGGTATACACTCAGCCTCCGGTTCGCCCACAATGGCGCGCACCGGCTCCCCAGAACATATATGCACCACCACAAAACACCTACCCTCCACCAAGGGCATATAGAAACCCTTCAGGGGCAGGTTTCCGGGGAAATCCAGATGCTAGGAATGACAGGTTGCGGAAGCAAAGAACCTTCACCGAACTGGGAGAAACCTACACCGCTGTGTTCCACAAGCTGTGGCAATTGGGTTTGGTTAGTCCTGTCCATACTCGGGAACCAAATCCCCTACCTCAGAATGTAGATCGATCAATCAGTTGTGAATACTGTTCAGGGATGCTCGAGCACGATACCGAGAAGTGCTGGAAGTTAAGGCATGCCATACAGGATCTTATTGACACCAATAAGATCGAGGTCCAGACACCGGAGGCTCCTAACATCAACCAAAACCCACTGCCAGCGCACCACGAAACTCACATGATTGAGTTGGTGTGTGAGGGAGGAGAATTAAGAAAACCCTCACAAACAGTGATGATGATCCAAGCCGCCCGAAAGAAGTCTTAACCAGTGGAGGAACAAGTGTACAGTCGCAGGGAGAAGGCGTCAAGCCGGTAGTGATATTGGGGAAGAGCCCGTCCATCATAGCAAGCAAACCCGAGCCAAGCAAGTTGGTAATACCAGGGATCCTGCCCACACCGGCAGTCGTGTTGAAAGGGGTATGTAGAGAACGGGTGACCATAAAGCCTGTGGTCCAACTGCCGATGATTGACAGCAGGGCTGTGCCTTGGAAATATGAAAGGGCAGTGGTGACGTACCAAGGAAAACAGGTGGAAGAAGTCAGTTGTGAAGCGCAAGGGCTGACTCGATCAGGTCGATGTTTTGCTCCGGTGGAGTTAAGAAAAACCAACCCAGTGGCAACCAAGAAGCCAGTGTCAGAAGAAGAGGCTGAAGAATTCCTGAGGAAGATGAAAGTACAAGACTATTCTGTGGTTGAGCAGCTGAGAAAAACACCTGCCCAGATCTCACTATTGTCATTACTCCTCCATTCTGAGGAACATCGTCGGGCCCTGTTAAAGATATTGAACGAGGCTCATGTACCCAGTGAGATTTCTGTAAACCACCTGGAAACCATTGCCAGCAAGATTTTCGAGGTGAACAGGGTAACATTCTCAGATGATGACCTGCCGGTGGAAGGTACGGAGCACAATAAAGCTCTATACCTAGCTGTCAAATGTGAAGACTCGGTGGTAACCCGAGTATTGGTGGATAACGGCTCAAGCGCCAATATTTGTCCATTATCCACCCTGGACCAGTTAAAGATTGACCGTGGAAGAATCCGGGAGAATAGCATCTGTGTCCGGGGGTTTGACGGAAACGGAACAGCCACTGTGGGGGATGTTGTACTTGAACTGACCATTGGGCCAGTCCTATTTACCATGGAATTCCAGGTGTTAGATGCCACAGTTTCTTATAACCTGCTGTTAGGACGACCCTGGATTCATGCAGCTAAAGCGGTGCCTTCCACCCTACATCAGACAGTGAAGTTCGAGTGGGAAAGACAAGAGGTCGTGTTGCACGGCGAGGATACAACATGCACCATGGGCGGAACCATTGTACCTTTCATAGAGACCACTGATGACAAAGGTCCTTGGGTCTACCAGATTCTCGATACAGGGTCGGCCAACAAAATTTCTGAAGGAGAAATCATCCCTCACCCTAGGGTAGCTGCCGCAGCAGTCATGATGGTATCAGAAATGCTGGGTAATGGATTTGTGCCGGGAAAAGGCCTGGGAGTTGGACTTCAAGGGATAGTCCAACCTGTCTCCCTTCCTAAGAATCTGGAAACTTTCGGGTTGGGGTTCAAACCAACCGCAGCAGACAGGAAGCAAGCGCGAAAAATGAAGAAGAGGGCCTGGTCTCTGCCTAAACCAGTGCCACGCCTCTCAAGGTCTTTTGTTAAAGCAAGTGCCAAGGGGTCAGCGATCCCAAAGATTCGAGGACCTTTGATCGGCATAAATGAAGACCTGAATCAGAGTTTTGAGAGACTATTCGCGGATGTCAGTATGGTGGAAGCTGGAGAAGGTTCCAGCAGAGCAGAGATACAATTTGTGGGGCCTGAGGCCAAGATCAACAATTGGACGGTTACTCCTCTTCCGGTCCGAGGGGAGTCTTGGTAGTAGGCTTTGATTAATGTTTTGTTTGTTTGTTTGTTCGGATTACTCAAGGGTGTAATCCAAATTTTACTTTCGTTTTTGTAAAAGTGTGAACCCTTTTTATCCCGCAAATTTAATAAAGTTCTTTTCTTTTGTCCCATTTTAATTTTTGTTTTGTTCTTTTTCTTTCTGAACAGTTCTCTTTTTACTGGTTCTAATGACATGGCATGCACAGCGGATCTTCGACCTAGTCTAATAAATCAATCTGAAACCGACTCAATGATGCAAAAGGTCGTTTGTGACGATGAATCTGAATGTGACGAAGGTGAAGCCTTCGAAGAAATAAACCGAGAACTGTGCCAATTTGAAGAGAAACCTAAGCCTAACCTAAATGACACCGAGGCTGTAAATCTAGGAGACGCTTATAATGTCCAAGAGACCAAAATTAGCATCCACATTGAGCCGAATGTCAGAACAGAATTGATCAAAACTCTCAGGGAATTCAAAGATGTTTTTGCCTAGTCATATGATGATATGCCTGGATTAAGCACCAATTTAGTGGTTCACAAATTGCCCACTGACCCGGCATACCCTCCGGTCAAGCAAAAACTAAGGAAATTTAAAACAGAAATGAGCGTGAAGATCAAAGAAGAAGTGATTAAGCAATTGCAATCGAAGGTCATTCGGGTCACTCGGTATCCCGAGTGGTTGGCCAATGTGGTACCAGTCCCAAAGAAGGATGGAAAAATCAGGGTGTGCGTTGACTACCGCAACCTCAACAAAGCAAGTCCCAAGGACAATTTTCCGCTACCCAACATTCATATCCTGATCGACAATTGCGCTGGGCGCGAGATCGGATCCTTTGTGGATTGTTATGCGGGTTATCATCAGATCCTAATGGACGAGGAGGATGCTGAGAAGACAGCGTTTATTACGCCATGGGGAACCTACTGTTATCGGGTAATGCCGTTCGGGTTAAAGAACGCTGGGGCAACATACATGCGAGCAATGACTGCGGTGTTTCATGACATGATACACAAGGAAATTGAGGTGTACGTCGATGATGTGATCATCAAATCTTGGCGTCAGGAGGACCATGTAGCAGACCTAAGGAGATTTTTTCAAAGACTCCGGAGGTATGATATCAAGCTTAACCCGGCCAAATGCGCATTCGGGGTTCCATCAGGAAAGTTGCTAGGATTCATCGTCAGTCGACGGGGGATTGAGTTAGACCCATCCAAAATTGAATCCATCCGAGATTTGCCACCGCCAAGGAACAAAACAGAGGTAATGAGTTTGCTGGGTAGACTCAATTACATCAGCAGGTTCATCGCTCAACTCACAGCAACTTGTGAGCCCATATTTCGGCTGCTGAGAAAGGATGCTGCAGTAGGTTGGACGGCAGAATGTCAGGAGGCTTTCTACCAAATCAAAGGGTATCTGTCTAATCCACCCGTATTGGTCCCGCCTAAGCCCGGGAAACCCCTAATCCTTTACCTGACGGTCTTGGAAAATTCATTTGGTTGTGTACTGGGGCAACATGATGACACAGGAAGGAAGGAGCAGGCCATCTACTATCTCAGTAAGAAATTTACAGTGCATGAGGTCAAGTACACTCAACTCGAGAAAACATGCTGCGCCCTAACTTGGGTAGCTCAGAAATTGAAGCACTACCTGTCTTCATATACTACGTATCTCATATCCCGTTTGGACCCATTGAAATATATATTTCAGAAACCTATGCCCACGGGAAGGTTGGCAAAATGGCAAATTCTGCTCACCGAGTTTGATATCGTCTATGTGACGAGGACAGCCATGAAAGCCCAGGCACTGGCAGACCATTTGGCAGAGAATCCCGTTGATGAAAAATACGAGCCCTTAAGAACGTATTTTCCTGACGAAGAGGAGAAGCATACGAATGAGTTGGAATTACCCGAGGAACCGGGTTGGAAGCTTTTCTTCGATGGAGATGCAAACGCAAAAGGGGTTGGAATAGGAGCAGTACTCATTTCTGAAACAGGACGGCATTATCCTGTTACGGCTCAACTACGCTTCTATTGCACCAACAATATGGCCGAGTATGAGGCTTGCATTCTGGGTCTGCGCCTGGCTGCTGACATGGATGTCCAAGACGTCTTGGTCTTGGGAGACTCGGACCTCTTGATACATCAAATTCAGGGAGAATGGGAAACACGAGATCTAAAACTCGTACCATACCGACAATGCTTGCATGATCTGAGCAAGCAATTTCGATCGGTAAAGTTCAAACACATCCCGAGAGTTCACAATGAGGTTGCGGATGCCTTAGCCACCTTAGCATCAATGTTGCACCACCCTGACAAAATGTATGTTGATCCTCTACACATCCAGGTCCGTGATCAGCACGCCTACTGCAATGCCGTAGAAGAAGAAGCAGATGGCGAACCCTGGTTTCATGATATCAAGGAATACCTCAGGATGGGGATATATCCGGAACATGCCTCTGGAGACCAAAAAGAGCCCTTCGGCGTCTGTCGAATGGTTTCTTCCTCAGTGGGGGAATATTGTACAAAAGAACCCCGGATTTGGGATTGTTGAGGTGCATAGATGCCGGGCAGGCAACGTCGGTTATGGCAGAAGTACATGCTGGAGTTTGTGGACCACACATGAGAGGATATGTATTGGCAAGAAAAATCCTTCGAACAGGGTGTTATTGGCTAACCATGGAACACGACTGCATCACTTTCGTGAGGAAATGCCATCAGTGCCAGATACATGGAGATTCAATTCATTCTCCGCCAACAGAGTTACATACGATGTCAGCACCCTGGCCGTTTGTAGCATGGGGCATGGATGTCATTGGGCCCATCGAGCCAGCAGCATCCAACGGTCATAGGTTCATTCTAGTGACCATTGATTACTTCACCAAATGGGTTGAGGCTAAAACCTTCAAATCAGTAACCAAGAAGGCAGTGGTGGACTTTGTTCACTCCCATATCATCTGCAGATTTGGGATCCCAAAAGTAATCATCACGGATAACGGTGCGAATCTTAATAGCAGCCTGATGAGAGAGGTATGCCAACAATTCAAGATTATACACCGCAATTCCACCCCATATCGTCCCAAGGCGAATGGAGCAGTCGAAGCAGCCAACAAGAATATCAAGAAGATACTGCGGAAGATGGTGGAAGGATCCAGACAATGGCACGAGAAATTACCTTTTGCCTTGTTGGGGTACCGCACTACCGTCCGGACTTCCGTAGGCACAACTCCTTATTTGTTGGTGTATGGAACTGAGGCCGTGATACCAGCGGAGGTCGAAATTCCGTCCCTTCGAATTGTCGCTGAAGCCGGGATTGATGATGATGAATGGGTCAAAGCTCGATTGGAACAGTTGAGCCTGATAGATGAGAAAAGATTGGCAGCAGTGTGCCATGGTCAGCTGTACCAGAAGAGAATGGCAAGAGCGTATAATAAGAAGGTGCGCCCCAGGAAGTTTGAAGTAGGTCAGCTGGTATTGAAGAAGATCCTCCCACATCAGGTCGAGGCAAAAGGCAAATTCGCCCCAAATTGGCAAGGGCCTTATATCGTGACCAGAGTATTGTCCAACGGTGCTTTGTGTTTGACAGATGTCGAAGGTAGATGTGTCGACATGGCTATCAATTCAGATGCAGTCAAGAGATATTATGCGTAATTTCTTTAATTATGGCAATTGTTCGGTTTGTTTGTTTGTATTTGGCATTTATTGGATAATGAGATGACGGAGGCAATTCTTTCTTCTACCCAAACACTGTTTAACCCTTGCTTCCCCCTTTGAGCCTTAAGTTATTCTTTCATACCCCTCTTTTGGAATCAATAATAGGAAAGACATGAAAAAAGAAGAAGAGAGAAAAAGAAAGAAAAATGAAAAGAAGGAAAAGAAAAAAAAGAAGAAGATAAAATCACAGGAAATACAAAAACGTGGGAACTACGTTTGACCTGATTCCTCAAAGAGGATACGTAGGCGCCTCACGGCTCGGTCATAGTATGCATCATAGTAAATATAGGATGCATAATGTACATAGTGTGCATAATAGGCACAATGTGCGTAACGCACATAGCTCAACATAAGCATAAAAAATAAATTCCCCAAGCAAGAAAACTGGGGCAGAGGTTATGTTTTAAGTTCCAACAAAGGTTTGATTCCAAAAGTTGTAGAACATCACCCTTCAAATTGTTTTCATTTTTGTAGCCTTTCTTCAATCCTACACCAAAACCAACATCAACATCCAAAAGACCTCCCGATCAATGTTCGAGAGATGCCAAATCCGGCAAATAAGGTCGAGAATAATACACTGATCCCCAGCAAAGAAGAGGATCGTAAGACTGGGAATGAGTTGATAGTCAAAAGAATCCCCGGAAGAGAGGTTCGTATCTACAACACCCCGGATCCTCGAAAGAAATAAAATGAGAGAGCCTTATCGGTGAAAACCTTCACAGGCACCGGGAATACATTTTAAGTTCTAGGTCGCCCACCAGTATAATGCGGGAATACATTTAAGTTCTAGGTTGCCCACCAGTATAATGCGGGAATACTTTTAAGTTCTAGGTCGCCCACCAGTATAATGCGGGAATACTTTTAAGTTCTAGGTCGCCCACCAGTATAATGCGGGAATACTTTTTAAGTTCTAGGTCGCCCACCAGTATAATGCGGGAATACTTTTTAAGTTCTAGGTCGCCCACCAGTATAATGCGGGAATACATTTAAGTTCTAGGTCACCCACCAGTAAAATGCGGGAATACATTTAAGTTCTAGGTCGCCCACCAGAATAATGCGGGAATACTTTTAAGTTCTAGGTCGCCCACCAGTATAATGCGGGAATACATTTAAGTTCTAGGTCGCCCACCAGTATAATGCGGGAATACTTTTAAGTTCTAGGTCGCCCACCAGTATAATGCGGGAATACTTTTTAAGTTCTAGGTCGCCCACCAGTATAATGCGGGAATACATTTAAGTTCTAGGTCGCCCACCAGTATAATGCGGGAATACATTTTAAGTTCTAGGTCGCCCACCAGTATAATGCGGGAATACTTTTTAAGTTCTAGGTCGCCCACCAGTATAATGCGGGAATACATTTTAAGTTCTAGGTCGCCCACCAGTATAATGCGGGAATACATTTTAAGTTCTAGGTCGCCCACCAGTATAATGCGGGAATACATTTTAAGTTCTAGGTCGCCCACCAGTATAATGCGGGAATACATTTTAAGTTCTAGGTCGCCCACCAGTATAATGCGGGAATACATTTTAAGTTCTAGGTCGCCCACCAGTATAATGCGGGAATACTTTTAAGTTCTAGGTCGCCCACCAGTATAATGCGGGAATACTTTTAAGTTCTAGGTCGCCCACCAGTATAATGCGGGAATACATTTTAAGTTCTAGGTCGCCCACCAGTATAATGCAGGAATGCATTTTAAGTTCTAGGTCGCCCACCAGTATAATGCGGGAATACATTTTAGCTCTAGAGTTTGGAATCAGTAGCCCCACCTGAAGACGGAAGGTTACAACAGAGATCCCCAAGCAGGAAACAATAAAATCCCCAGCACTAAGAAGCAGAAGGCTGCAAAAGCAAGCGCACATTCAAAAGGAAGAAGGAACACGTCTCAGAAGAAGCAGTTTGAGAACGCTATGGCATGCCCAACATGACGATTCTGATGAAAAGTCATACCGCTGAAGAAACCATTGAAAGATTTAAGGAGGAAAGCCATGTTCCCAGCAAATCAAGCAAAGTGATGAGAACTGACATTCAGAAAAGGTGAAGGGTCAGCATCATCTCCAAGTTCACAAAATAAAGGCGTCAGAAGAAAGCGTTAGCCGACAAGAAAGCAAGACAACAAGAACAAGTTGGAGATGGATGAGATCTCATACTCTAGCTTAACTTCTTGTTTTTCCTTTTAGAGCAACGTAACAGGGAGATCGGTTGAGCAGTAGCATCCTACAGCAGCATGCGACAGCGCGCAACAGCAGCAAGCAATACAGTCACACGGTAGTCCCAGCTACCAAAATTTCCCGAACTACATTGACCTGATTCCTGTTTCAGCCCAGGATATGTAGGAAACCTCTGAAGCAAAGGTTCGGTCAAATCTTTTTCAAAAAATGCTTCACACGGAGTATTCGGACGGGCAAAAATCGCTCGCTTATCTTTGCGCGAAAACCCTTCGTGTCTTCGTGCAAAGAGGGGCAGCTGTAAGCACGTGATTTTTGCTTTACGAGCAATCGCTCCAAAAGAAAATAAAAATAGTAACAAATGGTTTCGCTGTACAAATGTTTGAGTTTTCGTGACATGTGTTGTTAGTCATTTGTGGATCTGTCCATTTTTGCATTTAATCATTAACAAACAAAATATGTATGTCAGGATGATTAAACCATAATTCGGTCAGTAAAAGAAAATTCAAAAATAGATATATATGTGTGCATCGTTTGTTCTAGGTTTTTAACTTACTTAAATAATTTTGTGGTAATTGTGTTAAAATGTTGCATTGTTGTTTAGTTTTAATTTCGTTATTTATTATTTTTATTTTTATTTTTTGTTTTAAAAGAAAAAAAATGAAATTAGAAAACAAAAGTGAAGGAAATCGGTTTGGGCCAAAAATTAAACAAAATAACTGGCCCAACCAGCACTCAGGCCCAGTCCAAATCCGGTTGCCCAGACACCTCCTTAAACGACACCGTTTCAGGCCAATCCATCTCAGCCGTTCCAATCAATCCAATCCAACGGTCCAGGATCATTTTCAGCAACCCGTGTTCAAACCCGACCCAATAACCAATCCGACCCAACCCCTCACTTAAACCAAACGACCCCGTTTAACTACCAAACGACCCCGTCTCATTTCCCACCCTCAGATCCAAGCCGTTGAGATCATATGATCTAACGGCTCAGATCCGATCAACCTCCCCATATATAAACTCAGCCCTTACCCCGCACCCCCTATACCAACCCCACCCTTCATCGTCCCCAAACTCAAACCTGAAACCCCCCGAACCCTAGCAGCCGCCCTAGTCTCCTTCGCCATTAAAGCCGGCAGCACGAACGCCGGTGACCACCTCCTGAACACCCTAAGACCCCCTCACTCTCCTGAACATGGATCTACTATCCATTTGCCTCGAATCACTTTCGTTCGTCTCGAATCTTCATTTGAAGATTTGAGTCGAACCCGGACCTACACCAAACCTCACCATCTTTGTATCAGCCACTCCCCTGACCTTCCTCGTGACCAAACCAAGCTTGGTTTGGTCCGAATCTACCCACAACTCCCTAAAAATCAAATCTGGGGATCCAAAACCTAGAACACTAATAGCCTTGGAATCCGGCCGGTCTTGACAAGGGTTTGAGGTCTAATAGACCTTAATCAAGGTGTTCTCATGTGAGAACACCCTGATTAAAGTTTGTTCGGCCTCAAGAGTTCGAAGTCGAGTCAGATTTGGGTCCGTTTTGATTTCAAACTTTTTCGGTAAGTTTCCTTTTCTCTTTGTTTGGTTCTGATTAAGTCATTAGCATGCTTTGTGGTAATTGCTTGTTATTTCCTGATAGTTTCTTAATTTCTTTCTTCTCTGTAAAGACCTTTTATTTGGTCGATTGTGTTCTGTGTATGATTTAAATGTATCCTATGATAAGCATGTCCGATTAGTATAGTCGTCGCATGAATAAACTTATATAGGTTCCCAGTAATTGAACACAAAATTGTCTGATGCCCTTTAGGTCCCCGAACGTATTGTTTATATGAGCGACTGATTATTACATGCTATAATTAGTATAGTCGACTCGATAAATGTCGTTGATTAGTTTCTATAACTAATGAATCGAACGAGCTAATAAGGTCGCATGACTAATTGAACGTTGCCACTAACTGAATGCCCCAGCATTGTTTAAAATGGTTGGTTTGCATTGTAAAAATGACTGAAAAGGTTCAGTCCAGGCAGTCTTAAATCTGAACTTTCGCCAGTTCAAAAATGCCCTGAGGCTGCAATAGGCAGGGCAGTAATAATCAAGGTTAAGCAGGGGTATTCTGGGGTGTTAAAAAGGGCAGAAAGATTAGTTTAAATGAGCTGACAAGTAGGGTACTGATTTAGGATTAAACTAATACCAATGGGGAGCAAGACATAAGAGTATGGGGCTTGAAATGAATAATAAAATGATGCCCATAACTCTTGATTAAACAAAAGACCAGGCGTGGGAAACAAAGGGGCTGACACCAAAGATGCTTAGGCATGGGCTTAAAGGGTATGGGTATTCTGCCAATTGGCAGGGGAGGCAGCTCAGCTGCACTGGTTCATTTGGCCTATAAATAGGCCATTTGAGAACTTAAAAAGGGCTGGACTTTTAGTCTTCCGAAAAGGAAAAAAAAGGCTGGAATTTTTAGTCTTAAAGCTGAAACTTTTAGTCTGAAGAAGGGTTTACTGAGTCTAAAGAAAGCTGAAAAACATAAGTTAGTTTCCGAATAGATTGTAACCAAACACCATTTGAAAGTTGAATAAGAATTTATATTGGTCAAGCTGCCTTGGCCAAGTTCTGTCATCTGCATTGACTGAGCTGTTTGTTGGTTGCTGAACTGTTGGTATTTGCTGCATTGAACACTCTTTTACTTCTGGGGTTTCATTACTCTTCGTCTGGAATTACTGGTTTGGCACTCGACCATTCGCTGGTTTCTTTTGTTCTGGGAATTATTGTTGGTTGTTCGTGGATTGTGGAAAACATTTGGTGTTTGGTTTGTTGCTGTGCTGTTGCTGTGTACCTGTTGTTGCTGTGTTTACTGCATACTGCCCAGCTGATCATTCCTTTCTTCCTTTCATTTCCTTACCAGGTACACAATTGATACCACCAATGTAACTGAGAGTTTGAGCATGAATGCAAAAGAGAGGACCTGCAGATTGTTTTTATATATACATGAACTGTTACATTAAATGTCATGAAATAGTTACATTTTCGTTTGGATAATATAAGTAGCCTACATGCTCAGTATATCAATGTAGGCTAATGAATAATAGTCATATATGTATGATGTTAGGTGAAAAACATTCCCAGTGTAATAAGTTGTATTTTAGACTTAGTTTGATGGTGTAGTATATTCTCTAATGTAGGCCCAATAGGAAAACTATCCACATGAGTTAAAGTTCTTTCCCTTTTTGCCAAATTGTCACATATAAATTGATAAAGAACAAAGAATCAGTTCTAGGCCTCAACCTCAGGAAGGCCGAGCCCAAATCGAAACAAATCAGCTAGGCCTGTATAGGGAAAACAGGGGCCCAAGTCTGGCCATCTCGCATGAGCTGGGTTTGGGCCCATAATTTTCGACTAGTTGTCCATAAGTGCAGTCACGTTTTATTATTCTGTAAAAGCACTTTAAATCCTGTTATAAATAAGCTCGCAAGCATGTAATCGACTAAGGCTATTTACTGCTTTCGATTGATAGAGACAAACACGACAAGAAACGTAGTTGCTATAGGATATCCTTTAAAAATAACAACGAGATGAGCCTCGATAAAAATAAACAAAACGCAGATGCGGGGCCCTTGTTAAATATATATTATTGAAGCATTTAGTTTCCAGGACGGGTTGTTTAGCAAATCTCACAACCCTCCTAAAATAACAATACGTTAGACTCTTTAGGACGCACCTTAATAAATCTTACCTTCGTAAACTCGGGTGCACATTGATGTGACCCAAATCCAAATCTCAACGGAGTCAAAAGGTGTCGACGACCACGGGTACATTGATTGTAACGCGATTCGAGATACATTTTCACAACGTTGCAATTCTTGTAAAAACAATAATAATAAAGCGGTTAAAAGTTAGAATTTGCATATAAGGTCATACTTGTATAAAATCAGATAATCAAGCCGAATATAACAGTTGAGCGACCGTGCTAGAACCACGGAACTCGGGAATGCCTAACACCTTCTCCCGGGTTAACAGAATTCCTTATCTAGATTTCTGGTACGCAGACTGTAATATAGAGTCATTCATTTCCTCAATTCGGGATTAAAATTGGTGACTTGGGACACCCTAAATCTCCCAAGTGGCGACTCTGAAATAATTAAACCAATCCCGTTTCGATTGTCCTTTAATTGGAAAAAACTCCCTCGCACCCCCTGCGGGCGCGGAAAAAGGAGGTGTGACACTTCCCTGTGATGTCAGGTCATAGGGCTTCCAGGAAGAAGGCCCCAGTCCCTGCATTTTGCTAGGCTGTCGCATGGATGCAATTTATCTTGGCTGAGTCCGTCCGAGGGGTCCATGCTCAGCCCCTCCAGACTAGAGACTCATCTCGTGACATGATTATTCGGGATGAGATCTCCCCCCGACCAGTCTATCACCTTGTGAGCGAGCACTCTAATGGGGATGAATCTCCATCAAGGAAAAGGAGGAGGGTAGAAATCGGGAAGAAAGTCGCCACTAATACTAGAAAGAGCAGAACTGGTACATCGGAGATGGCATCGGTACCTGTTTTTATGGCAAAAGACATTTTGGCAGGAAGGTCTCCTCGGACTGAAGGAATATACCAAGGAGGGGGATTTGCGCGTTCTTCCGAGGGCCAAGCATCATCTACCGTTGGAGGAGGCGTACACGCCGAGGGCGACGGTTCGGGTTCAGACGTCGACCCAGAAGATGTACGAGAGTTCTTAGACCGTCATACTCGTGTAGAAGTAAGGATGGAGGGTTCTGACCGACATATTGTCGTTCCTGGAGACTACGACTTGTTGTCGAATAGTGATCAAGCGACTTCGGAGATTTCGTACCTTTGTTGATATGTAACTAATGTTTTTCAAGGTGGGGATACCTTGTTTCTGCTTCAACTAAAGTTTTGTTGATATAGTAAATCAGAGATTGCGTACCTTTGTTTTCGCGGACTAAAACCGCGCTTACCGCGACTTCGGAGACAACTAGGTAGACAAGGAGGCATTGGCCTGGATCTACCTTGGCGAGTAAGGGTGGTGAGGACAAGTAGGTTTTTAGTTTTCTCAGGGCGTCGACATACTCCGAATTCCACTGGAGCACGTTATCTTTCTTTAGCACACTGAAAAATTTATGAAACCTGTTTGACGATCGTGAGATGAACCTCCACAGGGTGGCAATCCAACCTATCAGTTTTTGTACCTGTTTTTTGCTAGTTAACATTTCCGGTATTCCTTCGATGGACTTAATCTGATCTAAGTTAACCTCGATGCCTCTTTGCGATACCAGAAAACCAAGAAATTTGCCCGAGGTTACACCGAAGGCACATTTTTTGGGGTTTAGTTTCATGTCGTACTGCCTTAATATGTCGAAGGCTTCCTTTAGATGATCGATATGATCTTCTTTCCTTTTCGACATAAACAGCATGTCGTCGATGTAGACATTCATTATTTTTCCGAGTTGATCTTTGAACATCTTGGTGACCAGTCTCTGATACGTCGCCCCTGCATTCTTTAATCCAAATGGCATGACCTTACAACAGTACATTCCTTGGTGAGTGATGAAAGTGGTTTTCTCCTGGTCTTCTTCCTCCATGAGGATCTGTTGTACCCCGAGTAGGCATCTAAGAAGCTTAGCAGCTCGTGTCCTGTAATTGCATCGATGAGTTGGTTGATGTGTGGCAATGGAAAGGAGTCTTTTGGGCATGCCTTCTTTAGGTATGTGAAATCTATACAAATCCGCCACTTTCTGTTTTTCTTATTCACTATGACCACATTGGCGACCCACTGGGAGATATTTTGATTCTCAGATGGAGCCATTTGCGTGCAACTTATCGATTTCTTCGCTGACGGCTTCGTTGATTGCGGTGTTGAACTTCCTCCTTATTTGCCGCACTGACGGGTAGAGAGGGTCAGCATTCAGTTTGTGCGTGGCGATGTCTTTCGGGATACCTGGCATATCTGCATGGGAGAAGGCAAACAGATCAGCATTGTCAGTTAAGAATTTACGAAACTTACCTGGTTCTGAGAGGTTGTGCCCGATATAGAGACTGGACGAGACTGATTGCATGGCTTGTATCTATGGGAGCCTTATGATAGCGTTGTAGGCTATATCTTGGTCCATGACGTGAAACGTCGTTTCCAGGGTGACTCCTCCGGCTAGGACGGGTAGCACTATCTCTCCAGAAGTCCGCTCGACTACATTATTAAAACCTATTAGTGCTATGCAATGCGGTATTATTTTATCTTCGAGTCTTATCTGTACAAGGACTCGAGAATGGATAATACACACGCTGCTCCCGTCATCTACCATTATTCTTTTTACATCAGTATCTGCAATACGTAAAGTGATAACAAGAGCATCGTAGTGAGGGAAATACAAACCGTCAGTATCTGACTTATCGAAGACGATACTATCTTCGAGGTCATCATACCGTTCATGAGTGATTGACCGTTTGAGTTTGTGTGCAGTGGTGAATTTCACATAGTTGATTGTTGTGTCATCGCCCCCGCCGATGATCATATGTATAGTGCGATAAGGAGAAGACAGTTTTGGAGGTCTTTGGGGTTGTTCGCGTCCGCGGGCAAAGTTAGCCCGTCCTCGATCGCTCAGTAATTCTTTTATGTGTCCCTGATTTAGCATTCTCACTACCTCCTGCCGCAGTCCAATGTAATCTTCGGTTTTGTGACCCCTTTCCTGGTGGAATTCGCAGAGAGCATTCGGCTTCCGAGTGCTTGGGTCGGACATTATCTTTTGCGGCCATTGTACCTTTGTACCGAGTTTCTCTAGTGCGTACACTATTTTTGAAGGAGAGACACAAAATTGTGAGTAGATAAGAGCGGAGGCATACCTTTCTCGTGTCGATATGGCGCTGCATGTCGAGAAGGAGCATCTGTGTGCCGCGGAGGAGGTGGGATAGATATCCTGATGTAAGGCTGCTGCCTTTCTCGGCCGAGATGGTATCTCGACTGATCTCTTCGACCGTCGTTGCGATGATCGTTCCTTGCTTCAATTTGAACTAACGTCAACTGTTGGATCAGACCGTTGAGGTTTTCCTCGTCGGCTCTTACCTCGGTGTAGTAGGCATTATGGATTTCTTCCCACGTGGTTGGAGGGTATTTCATGAGCCTGCTTAACAATTTTCTGGTTGCTCTCGACCTGTTCCTGTTTAGTCCATTCTGGAAGGCTGCTACCGCCATTCCCTCTGACACATTTGGCAATCTCATTCTTACCCTGTTTAACCGAGCTAAGAAGTCCCTCATCGTGCATCTGCCTAACGGAAAATATGTCATTTACTCTGGCTTCTACCTTTTTGGCCCCTGCATAGGTGGTGACAAACTTGTCTGCCATTTCTTCGAACGTTGTTATCGAACATGCCGGTAGTTTGGAGTACCAGTCCAGGGCTACCCCTATTAGGTTTTTGCCGAACTTTTTCAGTAGCACCGATGGTTCCTGTTCTTTCGAAAGATCGTTATCTTTTACGATCGTGACGTAGTGGATGATATGATCTTCTGGATCGGTAGTACCGTCATATATCTTCAGGTATGGTGGCATTTTGAAGGTCTTTGGAATGGCGTATGGGGACGCTTCTTCATTGTATGGTTGCTCGACGAATCGACTAACATCCCATTTTGGCAACAGCTTTGGAGCGCCTAGTATTTTTTCAACCCTCTCTTGGTGTTCCTTCATCTGGTCACAAAGTGCCTTATTCTCATTTTCCATCTCCTCCATTTTCTTTAAAACGGCTACGAGCGTGTCATTACCTGCATCAACAGCAGTATGAGTGTTACCTGTACGGGGGACATCTCGCTCATCAGCGATCGTGGTGACATCTACATGTGCAACATTCATGTTATCCCTTTGGGCAGGTTTATCAAGTATGTTGTTCAGAGTACTTGTTAGCCATTCTTCTAGTAGTCTTCTAACTGCCGGTGGTGCCTCTCCTATTGTAGATATGGAGGCTTCCTTCTCGCGCGAAGCAGTTACGCTTTCCTGCGGTGGAGGTGAACCGTCTCCCCTGGGTGTGGTGTTTGGTGTCCCGTTTTCGTTATCTTCCCTACTGTCTTCGTTGGTGGTATTCAGGATGTTGGTTGTGACACCTACTCTTACTTTTAGCGTTGCATATCCTTTTCCTGCCATTGTTAGTTTGTGCAAAGCTAGAAAGATGTGACTATCCCTTTCTATGATCTAGATGAAACTGAAATCTAAACTGAAGAAATCCCCACAGACGGCGTCAAATTGTTTGGCCAAAAGATGTCAAAACCATTTTGATTAGAACAATTAATGATAATGATGAGGTCAATCTTAGTCAAGCACAATAAAATCTAGATCAAGTGATGGAAGGAGTTTAGCAAGATGAACAATGTAACAAATATGTTGAAATCAAATAAATGCTCATAAATGTGAAGACTTAAATACGCAATGAAACCTTAATTGATGAAATCGATGTAGGGGGGATAGGTGTAAGATGATTGTGGAAGCTTAGGATTTTCTCAGATGAACAAGACCGTTGTTGCATTCACTCCCAAATAATACTTTTAAAAAGTGTTCTTTTGTCCTCTTTCTTTCGTCCCCTTTTTCTTCACTCACTCTTCCTATTTATAAGAGACAATCTCCCAAGAAACTCTAAAAAGTACAACATTGAGAATATTCAAAAGGCATATTCTTACTGTCTCCTAATAAGTTTATATTATAGTGGACGTCACGTGTCGACTGACCGTCTTTGGTCGTGCCTTTTGCCACGACGACCATCAGCCAATGCATCATAATAACCTCGTTCCTCGTCCTACTTGGTAATGGTCGTGGTTGCCAACTTTAAACCCATACAGTATTAAGGTTTGATTAAATTTAGATTTGCATTGAAAAATCCCACATTGAAGAATAAAGCGTTTTTTAATAAAAGTAACATCATGCTCAAGGCTCCGACTCAAAATCTTTAATTAAGACGAAGGAATACTTACGCAATCCTTCCTTGTTGGTGCAGGTGTAGAAACAAAACGTGTTGGGTCTAAATAGAAAATAATTTTTTTAAGGGGTATGAAAAAAGCTAATATAACCGTTAAATGGGACGGAAGGAGTATATGTTAAGGTGAATGAATGTATATCTCTTTGATAAGAAATAATTTGATTACCTGATAAATTGCAATAAATAATCTAGTATCACAGAATAGTGACAGTGTGAAGTATCTTTACATTTTTATGGAATATAACTTAAAATCTTTTAAAACATCAAAGAGAGAGAGTGTGTGTATAAATCTCATTTTTTTCCTCGATACCTAATGAAGCACTAATTTGAACATAATTTTAAACCTTAGTCAGAAATTAGGAGTAAATATGCTCACGTTCTCTTGGAGAATTTGGGCACGTAAAGTTAAACAATTAACTATAAATTTTCTATTTTATTATTAATAAAATATTTTTTATAATTACAAAAATATTATGATAAGTTTAAAATCACAAGTGTGAAACACATTTCTATCTTTTTAAAACTCGTATTGAGTTAAATCTTTCTCGTATTTCCTATATTCTTATATTGCTGTTATTTTGTTATTTTATGGTATTTTATGTTATGTTATAGATTTTATGTTATTTTATTATGAGTCTATTGATAGTACTAATATAACGTCTTTTGTTACTTTCTTGAGCCGAGGGTCTCCTGGAAATAGCTTTTCTGCCCCTCGGGATAGAGGTAAGGTCTGCGTACATATTACCCTCCCCAGACCCCACTTGTAGGATTATACTGGGTTGTTGTTGTTGTTGTAGTATTACATAAGTATGTCAATGGAAAAGGGATGAGGATAGATGATTGATTTGAAAAGAATAATCTTAGCAAAAAGGTTAATTACACAGCTCAATGCCATTGTGTATAGGAATGCGTAAAAATGCCAAGAAAATAGCGTAGAATGACAAGGGAAATTTGAAGTTTGGGGCATTCGCATGCGAGAAGTTGAAGGATAATGAGAAAGACTTTACGGGAAAGAGAAAAGGGGAGGTGGCCACAATTTGTCCATTAGGTGGAGAGTGGATATCCACAAGACCACCTTGTAGTTAAAAATTACCTCTACATAAATGTTTTTAGAAGAGGTTCATCCTTCCATCAAATAAACGAGAATTCTATTGATTTAAAAGAGGTTTCGAATTAAACATCCAAACAATGAAACATTAGCATACGGTCCACTTTCGGAGTGCATTTTTCCAAGAGTTTAAAGGTCCAAGTTTGCCCTTGTACTTTACAAATTGAGCATATTTGTCCTTCGTTAATACTTCAGTATATATATGCCCTAAAACTGAGCACATTTGTCCTTCATTAATACTTTAGCCCATATATATCCTTCTTGTCACGTAGTTGGACCATATATGCCCTTTTCGAAATGGAATCCACCCAACTAATTAGCCCTTTCGTTAATTGTATTAGGGTGCATTACAAACATTATTTCCTTTTTATTAGTACTTGTTTTCTTTACCTTTCTCTTTTCTTTCTTCTTTTTTATTTTCTTCTCTTTTTTTCCTTTTCTTTCTCCCATATCCAATTTCCCCCATTGCTGATGCCTTCTCCATTTTCGTCACCAATTTCACTTAACAAAACTCATAATTCCTGTTAATTTTACTATCAATAGTGCCACATGTTCTTCTGGCCTGAATGAGATAAAAATTATCGAAGAAATTTTTTCGGTGGTGTTAATTTGGTGAAGGTAAGATGTGATTATTCAGATTTTGAAGGCCTTGTTCCCTTCAGATCTAAAGCTCCACAATGAACAACACCTTCAAAATCTGAACAAGCTATACTCCCTTCAACCAATTAATACCATCGAAAAAATTTCTCCGACAATTTTTATCTCCTTCAGGTCAGAAAAAACCTGTAGGGTTTGTGATAGCAAAATTAGAGGAAATTTATGAATTTTGTCAAGTGAAATTGGTGACGAAAATGGAGAAGGCATCAGCAATGAAGGAAATCAGATATGGGAGAAAGAAAAAGGAAAAAAAGAGAAGAAAATAAAAAAGAAGAAAGAAAAGAGAAAGGTAAAGGAAAAAAGTACTAACAAAAAAGAAATAGTGTTTGTAATGTACCTTAGTACAATTAACGAAAGAGCTAATTAGTTTGGGTGGATTCCCTTTCGAAAAGGGTATATATGAACCAACTATGTGACAGTAAGGACATATATGAACTACAGTATTAACGAAGGAAAAATGTGCT
The DNA here is from genome assembly GCF_000715075.1 of Nicotiana tabacum. Taxonomy (NCBI): domain Eukaryota; kingdom Viridiplantae; phylum Streptophyta; class Magnoliopsida; order Solanales; family Solanaceae; genus Nicotiana; species Nicotiana tabacum. The sequence continues at coordinate 26,878,609 of NC_134100.1, forward strand.
CAATTTCGTATAGTACAAGAGCATATTTAGACCTTTTCTGTGACAGTAAGGGCATATATGTGATAAAGTATTAACGAAGGACAAATGTGCTCAATTTCATATAGTACAAGGGCATATTTGGACCTTTATTAGTCCAATTTTTTTTTTTACTATGGTGTGATATTGTTTTTTTAAAAGTAATTTTCATACAAGAATCTTTCAACTACCAAAATAAACTTTATTTATACACCTAATAATTTCTCCCTCAAATTAAGTTTCATGTAGCGCACCACCACGATCCAAAGGTCTATTGTTGTGTTCCAACATCAATGAAGTTGTGGATATTCAAATGTATAGTCTTGGATAATATTCATCTTATGAACTAGATTTTGGGGTAAACTCAATATTCATTCTCTCATCATGACATTGAGTCATACCCATCCAATTTTTTGATACACGTGATGTTAGGCCCATCTTATATTGGTAAAAATTACACGGAGCGTCCTATTTGGTCGCCCCCATTTAACTTATACCTATTTTTTTTAAAACTTTTAATTTATACCCACTTCTTAAATAACTTCGGCCTCCTTTCTCCTCCTCCTTCTCCATCACCATCACCATCACCCGACTAGAGAGAAAAAGGTCACTATCTCAATTATTGAATAAACATTGACTTCAACATATCACAAACTCAAAATTCTCCTACAAACTCACTTACAATACCTGTTGAAAGAATAAGGCAATATAAGAGATTTAAAAAAAAAAAAAAAAGAGCGAAGAAAGACAGACAAAGTTCCCTAATTAAATGAAGCATGTTTAATTTGTCATCTTTTAATATAACTTCATTTTGGTGTCTTTTTCTTCTTTGTCATCAACGGGAATGAAACGTTAGTTTTCCCCTCACACCTGCACACCAAGTAAATCGCCTAAATGCCACATTATCTGTAACAGCTCTAAAACTCAAAATGGTGTTGTTGCCACAAGAACAATGTACTTACAAATAAAAAGTCAATTACAATACAAAAATTTCAGCTCTAGAGCCCGACTACTAGAATGCTGAAGTTTTGCGTGATTGTCTTTGCTACTTCAGCCCCGTGTGCTGAAGTTATGCGAAAAAGCGAGTACGCTTGCAATTTTTTTTGCAAAGCAGGCATAAGTTAAAATGTAACACAAAAAGAGAGTATAGATGCAAATCCCCTTATATTGTTCATACTCTACATATCCGGTCCAGGCAAGTGGTGTTAAATTCCCACATCAATAGAAATGTGAATTATTTGCATTTTTATATGATCGTGTATAATTTTCACATCATAAACTAGTGTATAAGGTTGAATTAGAAACAATGTCCATTCCTTTATCATCTCACCATAGTCCAAGGGTCAATTCTCAAGATTTATTTGTGCCTACCACATGGTCGAGCATTTATGGCCATCAAAGCCTAGAGCTTATCTTTTCTTTTGCGTGTGCATTTTCAAGCTACTTATGACTTGATAAAGGTAGAAAATTAACCCCAGCGTCAATCACTTTGGCATCTCCAATTATTAATTATACTTATTTATGATATTATTCACGTAGTTTTCGAATATGTTATATTAATTAAAAAACTTATAGAATTTATGCCCAAATTCGCAAAGAAAATTATGATTCGACCGTTATATTTTGACTCTTTCACATCGAATGGAAAAAAAGTTATTATTTATCAGAAAAAATTACTGATAATTATTTTATAAATGGTATTATAATAATATTATTTCTTTTGTCAATGCATAAAAATAATTAAACTCTAGAATAAATTTGGGAAAAGAGATAATAACTAGAGAAATGAGATGGAAACCACTATTATCAAAGTACACTCAGAGGCGGAACTACCATGTGAAACACGGTTTACGTGAACCCGTGGTCCTCGGGTTAAAGTATGGATATGATGTACATAATTTGAAAAAAATAGATATATATACTTGATGGAACTCATGGTTAAAAGAGACTAAGTGGTGCATTAGTTTTAATCTCTTATTTTCAATAGCCTAAGGTCAGGGGATCAAATCTCTTACCAACGTTTTGCTTTAACTTTTTTTTTTTAATTTTTTTTAAAAAAGTAATAGTGAATCCATCTTCAAACATCCTAGATCCGCCGAGTGGTCGTTATCTCTCGTTTAAACAATGCGTACAAAAGCTAATCTTGTTTATTTGGGGAAAAAGGGGGCAACAAATTCGAGTATGTCAGATTGGCGTGCCTGACACTGTAGAACAATTTTCACAAAAAGAGATATTAAACGATCCTTATTAGCTCATCATGCAAAAAAGAAGCTAACCCCACTGAAACACAGTTAGAAAGAGGCAAAATACAGCTATTCTTTGTTTTGCTCTTTCCCCTCGATCACACACTTTCTTTTTAATCGGTTTAAAAAAGGTAAACTTTTTTATGTCTATTATTTTTTATTACTTCCTTCTAACAAAGAATGAGAGTTTTGGAGCAATATAAAAATTGTATCTGTATAATCTATAAGTTATATATTCGAGTAGTAAAAACAGTAATTAACATTTGCATTAAGTTAGACTGTTTTTATTGTACACCTAAGAGTGGGGTCCTTCTCTAGACGGTATACGAACTGATAATACTTTGTACATCCGGCTGCCCTTAATTAATTTTTCGAACAAATGACATATTTGTTTTAATATTTAAAAATAATTTAAGTTTTAAGTATAGTCAGACCCTATGTTATGACATGTTTAACATTAAAGTTTTAGAAGTCCGTGTCAAGCCAAACTATTTCATACCTTTTTATATACAACAACAGCAACCCAATATAATCTTACTAGTGAGATATGAGGAGGATAGTGTGTACGTAGACCTTACCCCTACCATGGGTAGAGAGGATATTTCCGATAGACTCTCGGCTCATTCCTTCCAAGAACTCTCCACCTTGCTTTTGGAGTGGCTCGAATCTTGATTGGAAGTGGATCATGCTCACTACCACCTTTTTATATATAGAAATAATTTACGATTAAGGGTCTGATTTGTCCCTTTACTATCATAAATAGGTCTTATTTATCCTCCGTTTAAGTTTTCTATCAAAAATAACCCTACAGTTATACATTAGGGTCTACCCTTACACGTTAAAAACACCATCCCTTCTTTTAAAATCCACTTGGCATCCCCTTATTGGACCAACTGACACGACCCATTTTTTAAATTCAAACCTGTCTGATCCCAGCAACAAAACTACACCCACCTATTGGATTGGTTTTGGTTTTGTATTTTAAAAATACGATCAAATTTGATTTGGTTTTGGTTTTAATAAAAAAAATAACCGAAAAAATCGAACCAAACCAACTATAAAAGTAGTTATTTTAATTTATTAACCTATATAAAATTTCTAAATTTTTATGGTGCATATTAGCCCGTCCCATTTTAGTCTAGTTCTTTGTTGTTATAACAATATAGTTATTTGACTCGTGACACTGAGATATATCTCCATAAGAAGATAAATGCCAAACCAAATTTGATTGGATTTTTAAAATAAAAAATCAAAACCAAACCAATGAATGTGTGTAGTTTTGTTGCTGGGATCGGGCATGTTTGAATTAAAAAAATGGGGCGGGTCAGTTGGTCCAATAAGGGGATGCCAAGTGGATTTTAAAAGAAGGGATGGTGTTTTTAATGTGTAAGGGTAAATATGACCCTAATGTATAACGGCAAGAATATTTTTGATACGAAACTTAAACGGAGGATAAATAAGATCTATTTATGATAGTAGAGGGGCAAATCAGACCCTTAACCGAATAATTTAACTCAAGTTTCCTATCTCATACTTTTTATTGCAATTTTTATAGTTATAAAAATATTTATGACGTATTTTAAATTACAAACTTCAAACTATTTCTTTTTTTTTTCTTTCGTACATTTTTATTATATTAAATCCATCATATAAAATGGGAGGAAGAGTGTAATTTTCTTGAGTTCTATTTTTGAGTGGAAGAGAAAATTAGTAAAAAGTAAGAAGTGGTGGTGGGGGCGGTGGTGCTGATTCTAAAGTGAAGTGAAAGATAAGATTTTGGAAACATTCTGAGCTTTGGATTTTTGTGAGAACATTGTGTTGGTGTTGTGGCAGGCAAAAAATAAGGAAAACAACTCATCTTTTTGATGGGTCGTTGTTTTGTGTTTTTGTTGGTTTTGATAGCTAAATAATAGTAGTGGTGAGCAATTGAAGGTGGTTCTTGGATTTTCTCTCAAAGTTGTACTACTTACTTCACGTCACTTAATGCTTTTACACTGTATTTGCACTGTTTTTCAAATGCTCTTTTCCTTTTCATACGTAGCTGAAATTTTGATGATTGCATTGCTCTGCATGAAAGTTAATTTAACAGCTTCTTTGGTGAGTCCTTTAAATAATGAATAGTAAAAAAATCCATTTTTCTTCTCTTATGTTTTGACAATGCATGTTCTATAAGTTTTTCTTTGGTATGTATATATTATACGTATATTTTATACAAAAATATGCATTTTCTGATTTTACATCAGTTTCTGCAAATGGGGTTTGAGCCCTTCTGATGGTTTGTTGGTTTTCTTTTTGGCTTGTTTTCATTATACGTTGTGTTATAAGCAGAGTTCATGGTTTGAACTTGATAGATTCGACTTTTAAGTTTCTTGACAGTGAATTCATGGTACTATATTATTGACTATTGTAATTATGTGGTCAGAATTTGATGTTTGTTGAAATTTTAGTGTATTTTTTTAAATATATATCTATACTTCATGTCGTTATTTCTATTATTTTTTGTTGATAGTACTCATGTATTGTCTCTCTTTTCATCTTCTTGATTCTGCCTACACTCTACCTTCTCGTCTAGTGTCGTGTTATGTTTGTTGAGATGCTACGTTTTAGGAATTTACTTTTTCCATTGCCAATATGAACCACTTTTTTTGGGTCGCAGTGTATGTTTGTTCATATTTGTACAATTTTCTAGAATCAGTTGATGCATTTTGTTGAAAATTTTAGTGGTGGTCTTCACTTCATACCATTCTGATGTGTCTTTGCTGTGACAGGTTTTTCTATTTCAGAGGAATGTTGATTATGGTGTTTGCAAATTGTTTTCTCAAAAAAGGCAATTTGGAAGTTTTCTTAAATATATAAACATTTAGAGTGGAGGGATTTTGAAGATAAAGAATTAGTGGAAGGGCGGTGGTTTCAGTGGACAGCAAGTGGGGTTGCCTCAGATTTTCAGAACTATGATTAGCATTTTTTGCCAGACGCAGAGTCTGTTGGTTGCGATTTAAATACTAGCATTGGCTAGCATTGGCGGATTCAGAATTTAAACGTCGCGAGTTCTGAGTTGAAGAGTCATTTCCTTCTTTTTGTTTGCTGAATTAGTGGAAAGCTCCGAATTGAAATACCGGAGGTGAAGAGAATTTGTCCCTGAAGATGAAGTTTATGAAACTTGGATCCAAACCTGATCAGTTTCAGACTGAAGGAGATAATATCAGGTGAATAATGGACTTAATTTGGTGAATGTTGTTTAGTTCTTTCCCAGTATACTCTTCTTTTTGGATTTGTTTATTCTGCATATATGTCTTATTTCTACCTGACTTTAAGTTTGATGCCCTAAAAGGGTAATCATTTATCACTTATTAGGTAATTACGAGTAAATTTCTATGATAAGGATTAATAGGTTACTTGGTAAAATAATAACCTACTGTGAAAGGTTAAAAATCACTGAATGTGAAATCATTTCCAGATGATGTACTTTTTTATTACTATATTGCTATGGCTGTTAATTTTTGTTGTCTTCGTTTAGGCAAGTTCTTTCTCACACATATTACAGACACATAAAGCACATCATACTGTACAATTTTGCTTGTTAGATGAAAAACGCTTACGCGGTTATCATTGTTTAAATGGTAAATCTATCTTCAACTATTTGATTGAGTGAAAAATTGAAATTCTGATAGTAGTAGCAAAAATTAAAATTAATGTTTGCACATCGGTAGGAGCAATGTGACATAGAGTGGCAATAAATGACTTACGTGCCTATTAGATATTAAATATCTTTCTTGAAACTATATGCTTTTAACAATTTTAGACAATCAAACATCAGGAAATGATTCAAGAAAATTGTGATCTTGAAAAATGTTTCCTTTTTCAAACTAACTGGACCTTTATGTTTATAGTTTTCACATCTATTGGCCTTTCGAAGAGCTCCTACTGAATATTAATTTCCTTGAGCAATTCATTTATCGTGGATCAAAAGTATCGCCAAAAGCAAGTATTTCTAGTTGCTTTACCTATCACACAAGAATTAACTTGCATCACTGACTTAATACTTGGTTCCTGACCTCTTTTCTAATATTATCATAGACATATCCAAAGCAAGATAGATAGTGAGGCGTTTGTTGCTTTCGATATCTGGTCTATTACATTCTAGCCCGATAATTTTGATGCCTCTTAACTCAATTGTACTGATATCGGTGTTTATAAATCTAGTTGTGTTCTTTTGAGCTAATAGTCTGATACCGTGTTGATCTAGTTGAAATCTTTTTCAGAGAGAAGTGATGTGGATAGTTTTAATTGAAGATTGTTTGCTAAGTTTTTCACTAGCCATATGATGTATGAACTTTGTATATATTCAGGTATGTAGCAACTGAATTGGCAACTGACATGGTTATCAATGTTGGAGATGTGAAGTTTTACCTCCACAAGGTATGTAGCCTTTCTAATCCGTATTTGTAGGCTGTTTTCTGCATGAGAAATAGCAAATGTACTATCTTCTCCAGCCAAAATATTATCTGATAACACTGATTGCAATACAACTTCCTCCAGTTTCCCCTTCTGTCGAAGAGTTATAGCTTGCAGAAGCTGGTTGCCTGTACAAATGAGGAAAACAGCGATGAAATCAACATCCATGATATTCCTGGCGGACCTGCTGCTTTTGAAGTATGCGCAAAGTTCTGTTATGGTATGACAGTAACTTTGAATGCATATAATGTCGTTGCAGCTCGTTGTGCAGCAGAGTACTTGGAAATGTACGAGACAGTTGAGAAGGGAAATCTTATCTACAAGATTGATGTTTTTCTTACATCTAGCATCTTTCGGAGCTGGAAGGACTCTATCATTGTTCTTCAGACCACAAAAGCTTTTCTTCCCTGGTGCGAGGAACTAAAGGTCGTTAGTCATTGCCTGGATTCCGTCGCATCTAAAGCTTCCATAGACACGTCAAAGGTGGACTGGTCTTATACTTATAACCATAAAAAGCTTCTATCTGAAAATGAAATTGATCTGCACTGCGACGTAGTGAACAAGCAACAGCTTGTTCCAGAAGACTGGTGGGTTGAGGACCTTTGCGAGCTTCATATTGACTTGTATAAACGGGTCATAACAACCATAAATGCAAAAGGAAGGATGTCTCCAGAAGCAATAGGTGAAGCGTTGAAAGCATATGTCAACAGAAGGCTACCTGGATTCAGCAAGGGTAAGATACAGGGAAGTGATCCTGAAAAGTATCGGTATCTGGTTGATACGATTACTTGGTTACTGCCCGAAGAGAAAAATGGTGTTTCGTGTGGTTTCTTGATCCGACTGCTGCAAGCATCTATTGCGTTGGAATGTGGACAAACAGTGAGAAGTGAACTGAAGAGGAGGGTCGGCCTGCAGCTAGAAGAGGCAACAGTAGGTGACCTTCTAATTCGAGCTCCAGATAGTGAAACTATTATGTTCGATATTGACCTTGTACAAGACCTTGTAGAGCAGTTCATGCTCCACCAAAAGAACGGTCAGATTGATTGTCCTGCAGATAATAGATTCCCGGATATACTACCTGCGTTTGCATCAGACCGTTCCAGGGTAAAGGTGGCTAGGATAATTGACGGATACCTTGCTGAAGTTGCTAGAGATCCAAATCTACCTCTATCGAAATTTGTCAATCTTGCAGAGTTGGTATCTGGTTTCTCCAGACCATCCCATGATGGGATTTACCGTGCTATTGACATGTATCTCAAGGTATCCTTTTGCATTTCTCTTGTTTGAATTACAGTTAGTAACTTCTGTTTCAATTTATATGACGCACTTTTCTTATTAGTTATTTTCATTCCAAAGAGAAAATTTAATTTAAACTTTTCATTTTACTCACTTTACCCTTAACGAGAAGGTTTTATATCTAAACAAATGTCATTGGTCCTGCAAAGCTTTTACCTCTTAAGCTTTAGGACCACAAATTTTTTTAGAATTTTTTTTTTCTTAAACTTCGTGCCGAGTTAAACTATCTTCTATAAATTAAAATAGAGGGAGTAGTTATGCACGTATCTGAATTAAATCGAGTTAATTAGTGAAACACACCAAATTTCTGTGAAGGATTTTTCATCAAGGATTATGAATGATCTTTGGAGTATTTTCTTTTGGTAGGAACATGGGATTACGAAAAGCGAGAGAAAAAGAATTTGCAGGCTGATGGACTGCAGGAAGCTATCAGCTGAGGCCTGCATGCATGCTGTACAGAACGAGCGCCTTCCTTTGCGAGTAGTTGTACAAGTTCTGTTCTTTGAGCAAGTCAGAGCAACAACATCATCCGGCGGTGGCAGCACTCCCGACCTAACTAGATCAGTTAAGGCTTTGCTCCCAGTGGGATCTCACGGGAGCTCCACTTCTGTTACATCCAACACTGACGAAGATTGGGATGCTGTGCCCACTGCCAAGGAACTTAAAGCTCTGAAAGGTGAGTTTGCTTCTCTAAGATTGAGAGACAGGGAAGGTAACAATGGTAGTGACTTGAACAACATGAAAACAAATGCGGAAAAAGTTGATAGTAGCAAAGTGAAGGGTTCAATGATATCGAAAAAGATGTTCTCAAAACTGTGGTCAAATAAAGATAGACTAAGTGAGAATAGCAGCTCAGATACATCAGAAAGCCCATCATCTTCAAATGCAGGGGAAACAAAGTCTACCCCATATAGAAGTAGGAGGCAATCTCTGTCTTAGTATTAGCTGCAGAGCAGCCCCAGGAATTTGGTTCAATAGTAGGAGCATAATGTGTGATCAGTGGATTAGACGCACGTCATGGGTTCGAATCCTGCCGCGGACTAAAACCTGGTGTTTAAGTGGAGAAGAGTAGAGGGGTGGGCTCATTACTCACCAACTTTCGAGCTGTGTGCTTGCTGGTCCTCGGAGATTTCTCGGTTATCAAAAAAAAAAAGGATTAGCTGCTGAGCAAATGAAGTTTTCCTTAGCATGTTAAATGTTTCACTACCTATTGAAACTAGGATTGTTGAAACTAAACCTGTCACTAACCCTGAAATGGAAAAGAGAGACCTCTAAATATTTTTGTACTTATTTGATTCTATTTCATTTGCAAGGTATATCAGCTTAGGACTGCTACTGTATCCTCTAATTTCTAGCTTTTCCAATGAACTCTATAATCCACCAATATGTATAGCTTTTCACCGTGATTATAGGCTATCTTTTTTAGGATTAGAATTGGTTTTGGACCTGCGTTTTAGTTCTTTGTTCTGGTTTAAGTGGTTGAATAACTGTGGCAGATAATTAACAAGATCTTTGTTCAATTTTTGTTACTTGTCATAGTGTGGTTATGATTAAACACGTTCCTGGCGAATACTGAAAGTTTAATTATTGAATCCACATTGCGTGGCTGGTATGATGAAAAATATGTTTTTGAGAATTATATCAATCTTTATGCTTGATTATCAGAAAATATCTTTCACCAAAAGGTGGAAAATGACTTTGCAACTAATTGAATCTCACTGCTTTATGTGAACATTATAAAATTATTACCAATCATTAATTAGAGTACCACTTCCACTTGTAAGTTTGTATATACGATAATATAAAAAAATGTAAAGATCAATTTTTCATAAAATAAAATACGATAAAATAAATCACAGAGATTTTGAACGTGCTAATTGGGAGCCAAAATTGGTGGAACTGAAGATTTCTCTCTAAACAATCGAGAGAGAAAACACCAAAATCTTCGATCAATCACTCACGCGGTGTTTGGCTAAGCTTATAAGCTGGTCAAACTAACTTATAAAACACTTTTCGGCTTATTTACGTGTTTGGTAAAGTTAAAAGTGCTTATAAGTCAAAAGCTATAAGCTGGTTACCCCCATCTTATGAATTTTTATCTTATAAGCACTTTAAGTTTGACCAAGACTTTTATTATTTTATCCTTAAAATATTCTTTTTTAGAACAAAACTCATAGATCGATACTCACTGCCTCAAGTAATTTTTCAACCTAACACCTCCCTTCCCCCCATCCCCGGCCTCTTCAAGTTTGCAATTCTCATTGACTATTTAAGTCAATCAAATTCTCTATTCCTTTGCATATTTGTATCTATGTGATTGTGTATTAATTTTTGAACTGTACATAATAACTGAGGACATATCAAATTTTTAGTGTATTACTCTAGAAGTGTTGCGCTGATGAAGACAGTGTTTGTTTCTCTTCAAATATTTTGTCTTATTTAGGTTTATTTTTTATTGAAAAACTTTTGTCAATTTATTATTATAACGTATGATTATATGCTTATCATAAACTATATTATATTTATCATAAATATTATCTTATCTAAACACGATTATATTTAAAATAAAATGACAAATAGAATATTTTGTATTTGAATCGATCTCGAATCTAAAATTTTGAAGAATTTACGCTCTTATAAGTGTAAACAGTTCTAAGGTTATTTAAGTCATTTTAACAGAAAAAGAACTTATCAGCACTTTTTTATCAAATACTGCAATAACTTACTATTAATTCAGCACTTGTATCCAAACACGTAACTGCTTATTTATTAAATCAGTTTTAGCACTTAAAATTGCTATTCAGTACCTAATGCTTATCAACTATTTCAAATCAGCTAATTCAAACGGGCTCTCAGTCTCTCAATAATCAACGAGTCCAAAACGCTTTTGATGTTTTTTTGGACAAAAATCACTTTTATACTGCTTAAAAAAAGTTACATAAATGAGTAAAACGCAGTACTATACTGCGAACTACGTTAACGGAAATTAGTCCGTTAAAGTAAAACGCAGTACCATACTGCGTTTTACTTTATTTTTTTATTTTTTTGTAATTCGCAGTACCGTACTGCGTTTTACATCAATTTTTTTTTGTAATTCGCAGTATAATACTGCGTTTTATAAAGCTGTTCGCAGTATTATACTGCATTTTTACTCTGGTTTTTGGCCCACCAATAATGAACTGACATAATAATAATTCAATACATAAAACGTAGTATTGTACCGCGTTTTATATTCGGACTTGCCTTATTTAAAGGCGTTTCAATTTTATGAAAATTCATTCAATCTTCAAACTTACGTTCATACTTCTCTCTTTTTCTTATCAATCATTTTTTTACAATGTCTGAAGTGGCAAAAATAAGGGTTTCACTATATTGGGGGGGGGGGGATGAGGTTGTGTTGGAGAATAACTCTATGAGGTATAGCTCACCTCCACAATGTCATGTTAAATTGCCGCTTACTATGGAGTAAGATAAATTGGTATCGTTGTTACGTAAAAAAATGAATGAGAGGTGGCGTTCGGTTAACCTTAAAATAACCGATAGATTTCCGTATTCAGTGACTCCGCAGAGGTTTGCTTATTATTCTGAGTTTAACATTTAACATCGAGGATGATGAAACCCTTAGAGATTTTTTGCGGATTCCGGATGAATACAGGGAATTTATTGTAATAAAATTATTGGAAATGTACGTCAAGGTGGAAGACGTTCCCAATAATGAGGGCGTGCATAGTAGGGATAACCCCCGTCATCGGGTGGTTATTCTGGAGCAGTTTTTGCCGGACAAATTGCTGATGAAAGAGCTTGCCTTGATTTAAACTTGTCACCACCAGCAAATGAGCAGCTGCAAAATAATTTTTCGACTTTATATAATCAATAAGACGACTAGTAAACTTCAATTCCGTGGGTGCTTTAGCGATGTTTATTTTATGTTTTAATTGGATTTGTATTAACACTCATATTTTTCATAGGGGGTACCGTCCGGATACGAATTTTACAAGTTATGACCCCGCCCCTAGTTGGAATATGTGTATTTTTGGAGTATTGGACCACGGTGGTCCATCTGGGAGTCATCACCAACAAGCAAATATACATCATGAAACGTCAAGACAGTACAACTTGTAAGTAAAGTGATATAGCTATATCTAAAGTATTTATCTAGTTGGGTATATTATCATTTTGTTATTTTTGTGCAGTGAAAATGAGATTCTTGAAGCTCCTAACCTCACACAGTTGCCCATAGATGACGTATTTACTCGTGATTTGGCAGATGCACAGAGTCAGGAAGATGATAGTGATTATGACAACAATGCGGATGAGTCTGGGGATGACACACCCTTCCATGATGAGGGTGATGAGGAGGAGGAAGTGAATGTTGAACCTGAGCTGACGAGGGAGCATGTTCCTCCACCTCCCGCTAGACCAAGAGTGTACGAGTCCCACGTGCCATTTCATGAGCGGAATATTCCCTACCTTGATAATTTGCCAAGCATGCCGAACGTGGATGCCCTTACAAGGGATGAATTTCGGTCAGGGATGTGGGATGAGTCTAGACCAGCTATTCTGACAAAGGGCATGTATTTCCCTGATAAAGCTCGCTTAATTAGGGCTGTAAAAATCTACAGTATAAGAGAGTGCCGTGAGATGACAGTAAGTGAGTCAACTACGGAGAAATACAAGGTTGTATGTCGTAGAGACTTTATGGGTTGTCACTGGATGTTGCGTGCCACCAAGAAGAAATCAGGTTTGTGGAAAGTGGGTAAATTTATTAGCGAGCACATATGTGAAATGGACACATACAATGAGAATCACTTCAACTTGGATGTGGACTTGATTTCTCTTGTCTTGATTCCATATTTGGAAGTGTCCATTAGGTTCAAGATTAAAGAGTATATTACAGCCGTCCACCAGGAGTATGGTTGTACTATAACCAAAAGAAAGGCATATCTCGGTCGCAAACGTGCCTTTGAACTTATTTATGGTGACTGGGATAAGTCTTTTTCAAATCTGCCCAGGTACATGGCCGCACTGCAACACTTTAACCCCGGGACTGTTGTTGAATGGAGGCGTGAGCGGAGTCCGGACAGACCCGTATATATTTTCAACTATGTGTTCTGGTCATTTAAACCAACAATTGATGGTTTTGTGCATTGTCGTCCTGTTATTTCCATAGACGGTACTCATGTCTATGGAAAGTATGATATTAAGCTTTTGATTGCAGTTGCAGTAGATGCCAACGAGAAAATATTTCCACTAGCTTTTGCAATATGTGCCAACGAAAGTGAAGAGACATGGACGCTTTTTTTTGAACCACTTGAAGCAGCACATTGTCAAACAGCGTTCAGGTATTTGTCTAATATCAAATCGGCATGGTAGTATTTTAAGTTCTGTACGTCACTTGCCTGAATGGCAGGAACCATATGCATACCACCGTTACTATGTGCGTCACCTGAAGGCCAATTTCCAGAAGAAATATCCTGACAAGGCATTGCATGACTTAATGTGGATGGCTGCAACTGAGCACCAGCAGTGCAAATTCACGAGGCATATGGAAGCGATCCGGCCATTAGAACCACGAGCCTATACTTGGTTGATGGGGCATGAGCTTCACATGTGGACATTACATGCTGATGGCGGAAGACGATGGGGAGCCCTCACTACAAACGTGTCAGAGTCATTCAACGGCTTGTTGAAGTCTGCCCGTGGACTGCCTGTCACTGCCATGGTCCGCATGACATTCAAACAGAGTGCGGAGAGGTTTGTTGAAAGGCATGCAGCTGCATCAGCATTGATGGACAGGGGTGTTTAATTTATGCCAATACCCATGAGAAGATTTGAAAGGTCGAGGAGGCGAGCACAGTGGCATTCATTTATTCAGTACGATCATGAACGAGGTATTTTTGAAGTTAAGACCGCTATCCGTGGACATCGTGGGAATAATCTACAGACGGTGAATGAAAATAGAAGGTTATGTTCATGTGGGAAATGGACCATCTACCATATTCCGTGCGCACATGCGTTGAAGTGCTTTCAACAAGTTGGATATGGGGCAACAAACTATATTGATAGGCAATACAGTGTTGCTGCATACATAGACGCGTATAGTGTGAAGTTGCAACCATTAGGTGCTGAGCATTATTGGCCGCCGGAACCTTTTAGATGGTATGTAACAAGGACTATTTGCGCAAGCTGCAAGTGCAAAAGAGAACGCGTATACGGAACCAAATGGATATTGGTGACACCGTTTATGCGCGTAAATGTGGCATATGCTCGCAAACAGGACATGACCGTCGTAAATGTCCTTAAGGTGTTGTGCGTGGCGGTGGTAATCCAGCTCCTGGTGCAAGTTCGTCGAATGTACCCAACTATCAAGGATACCCCTAGTCTTTTATTTTGGTTTTTTTTTGTAATACGTGTTTGTACTTGTGTATGTTACAATATATATCAAATAAAATTATGTTCCACAATTTGGAATAAGTGAAGAAAAAGTTGTTTAATTGTAGGAAAATATAAATAAAACATTACTACAGCACAAACACAAACATAACAGGACAACATAATAAAAATACATGAAATATGAAAAATACACTAAACACATACATGCCAATGTTTAGTCCCGGTTGCCATTTATTCTCCGCTCCAACCACTTAAATCGTTCTTCTATTCGTTCTTTTTCTTCTTCTACCTCTTTCAGTTTCGCCTTCACCTCCGCAAGTTCACGTTTATATTTTTCTTTTCGTTTCATTTTGTGTTTCACAATTCCATTGTGCTTTTCATTTTTCTTCTCCCACCTCCTTCAGTTTCGCCCTCATTTCTACAATAATTCTATCGCTTTCTCTTTGTGTTTCACGTTGGCATAAACACATATTATGAAGAAACTGTAGTTGTTCTCTGTAGCATTCCTGATAACATGGTTCATCAACCCATTCATCAAAATCACAAATAGGTTCGCCGGGAACCTTGTATAACTGGTTCATACAGCACCAGTAGCGACGTCCAACTTCACCACCGTCCCAACAATTTTGCATCGAGCATTCTTTTCCACAGTTGCACTTTGGTGGACGAAGAGGTTGAGCCATTTAATGAAATATTTGCTTTTAGTAAGAAAAACCTTACTTTTAATGAAATATTTGCTTTTACTAATTTTTGAGCACACAAAATAACTACAATGATGCCGTTATTTATAGGCGAAAAATTTAATACATAAAGTGTGGTATAGTACTGCGTTTTATGGAGTTGTCTTGTCGTTCTGAAAAAGATGAAAACCATGTGAAAAAACTGGTTTATTGCAGAAAATTTAATACATAAAGCGTGGTATAGTACTGCGTTTTATGGAGTTGTCTTGTCGTTCTGAAAAAGATGAAAACCATGTGAAAAAAGCTAGTTTATTGCAGAAAAATTTAATACATAAAGCGTGGTATAGTACTGCGTTTTATGGAGTTGTCTTGTCGTTCTGAAAAAGATGAAAACCATGTGAAAAAGCTGGTTTATTGCAGAAAAATTTAATACATAAAGCGTGGTATAGTACTGCGTTTTATGGAGTTGTCTTGTCGTTCTGAAAAAGATGAAAACCATGTGAAAAAAGCTGGTTTTAGTTATCCTTTGTGCAGTGATGGTTTTAGTTCTACTGTTTGTTTTTGTGTTACGTTTGCAATGTTTGTGTTTCTTGTGTACTGTTTAAGTAAAATTGTTGTTCAAACGCAATTAAAATAAAAATGTTGTTAAAAGATAATTGTTATCATTATTTACATAATGCACTATTTACACAAGCTAAAAACCTAAGTAAATCAGTGAGTCCCGCAGCCTGTGTGCTTCAGTGCTGCTGCTGGCCTGAGTCGCATCCCCTGTCGCCTGGGTACACTATCTCGATCATCATCATCAAGCCGCCTCTTTATGTGAGGATGTGCAGCATCATCGACACAACAACTGGCAGGATCAGAAGAATAGGTCGTCGGGCCGTCAACAACCTACAAAACAAGTACTAAACTTAGCAGGTGACAAAGTATATTTGTATTGTACGTGTTAAGTCAAAAAATATATTCCCACCGTGGTCTCGTCGGCCTCCTGAATATATGCATCCGTGGTGTCCTCATCAAAGCATGTAGTGGCCACAAAGATGGGTTGGGACGAAGCCTTCATACAAACCTTAAAAATTAATTAATGGCAGCTCATTAAGGAAAAGAAAACAAATTGAAATTTTAAAGTAATACAAACATACCTGCGCCTGTGGTAGATCCGCATCAACCACCGGGGATGAGGCATAACTCAACCTGCGCCCGCCATCCACGTCCCGGGTGGGCCAATCCTCAGCTGCGGTAGATGGGCATGTAAAGTACTGGTATACATCTCCGTCGAATGTACTCGTGATCGACAATGCTCCTGACGGGGTGACCTGGGATGCTGGCAGAGATAGCTGAAGGCTGTACGAAGGCATGCTGCTGGAAGGCTCATCTTCCCGAGGTATATAACCCGGCTGATCATCTCCAAGTGCCAAAACTCCAAAGTCCTCATCATGTCCCTCAACATGTGGGTCGATAGATGCCTCAACGCCCCATTGCTGGAGACCACCTCCTCGCCGTCCCCCGCGACCCCGTGGGGCACCCCTACCTCGTGGGGCACCCCTCCCTCGTGCCCTACCCCTGCCTCGTGGGACACCCCTACCCCGATGGTAGTCCTCTAGCGCCGCATACTGAGCCTCGTGGTCCAACCTCGCGGCATCTCTCGCCTGAAACAGGGTCCGACGAGCCAACTGTGCCACCCGCCGGCCATAGTCAACGACTGTAGGGATGTCGGTATGCTGCTGCATCTCCTATCCCAACTGGTAGAGGTGATGATGGCCAATATCCTGTGAAATATTTAAAATATTAATTAAATAACGCTATATCACAATTATACGATATTAATAAGCCAAAAAACATACCAGTTCCTCGTATCTCCCGGCGTACGGTCTGTAGCACTCGCCAAGTACATGAATGGGGTTCCTGATAATCAGTCGGGTGTGACGGCGGTACCATGACGAATACATATGAATAGTGGCCTCCTAGGTAAATGTAGGTGTTGGCGGAATACGGTCAGCTCAGTGCTCCTCCCAAATAAGGACCTGCTGCTCTAGCCATCCCATATATATATCGTGCTCTAGCCAGCCTGGAACGGTCATCCCGCTGATAGTGTATAGCCACCCATCCAGTATCCCTCGTATAGGATGGGGACGGTGAAACTGGCGAAGCACACGCTCTGTGGCATGATACTCAACCATATCGAAGAAGATCATTGGGGCGGAGGTGCTCCAAAGCATTCGATCGACTGAGCAATAAACGGGCAGCTGAGCTACCACTCGTCGCTGTATGGCGTCCAGATGAACTGCCAAATAATAACATAAAAGTGAGTATGCGCAACACAACTCAATTTAAACAAGTAAGTATAGGTACATATCTACCTGTCCGTCCACCAGCATATCTAGCACATCCCTGATAAGGGGAGATTATGATGAGCATCGGTCCCTCAGTAGTTCCCACGCCGGAGAATCCACCTAGAAGCTAGAGGGAGAAACGGATAAGCCTCACCAGGCGCAAGTGCTGGTAGAGGTGGCTGCAACGACATGATCCGCTGCCAGGCCCAAACCTAAGATAAAAGGTTGATGTAAAATTTATGAGTCATTTCGACCATATAGAATTCGGAGAAATGAACAGAGTATTCGAAAATGTTGTCACCTGTAGGAGGGGCAGAAAATCACATATGTCCACCGCTGGGCCCATGCTCGCCCGGCACATGCTCCTATACAGGTATGCGAGAACAGCAGCACCCCAACTGTACTGGGGTAAACCATCCAACTCCTGAAGATGATGGAGAAAGCGCATACTCACTTTACTCCCCGAAGTGTTCGGGAACAAGACACACCCGAAAAGCAGGAGCAGCGCCAACCGCGTGTACCTCTCAATATGGAGATCCTCCGTCTCGCCGGTAATGTCTGGGTGCAAAAACGCCATATGATCTCTGATGGCTGACAAAGCAACGCGACTGCCCCCAGCGTCACCCTGAGGTCTATAACCAGTAAAATGCATCATCATATCCAAAAATTGTGCACGCGTCATGGATCTAATGTACTGGGGCAGTGCTACGACCCGTCCATCTATGCGTAGCCCATACAAAACCTGAACATCCTCCAGCGTGATGGTGCCTCTCCAGTGGGCAAGTGAAAAGTGTGCGTCTCCGGTTGCTACCGCTCCACCAAGGCCGTGATGAGAGACCAATAAAGCTGCATCCGTCCAAGCTCAAAAATCGTATAGAAGCTCGTAGCCTGTAGATGCGCGACAACGCGGGCATGGAAAGGATGCTCCCCGATGAACTGCCACAAATCGTTAGGTCTTCTGGGGCGGAGAGGCTGCATCGATAGCTGTCCCTCCCATACAAATGAGGACCTATGGTCGCCCTGCAACACTAGTAGCTGATCCTCGGCAGGTCCGGGATGCGCAGGCGGAGGAAAGTCCATGTCGTCTACTATAATTTAAACAAAATTAATTGTGTGTGTTAGCTTAATAAATTAAATAATTAATTATGTTTAAAATTGGATTGAATAATTATGTACGGGTTCCAGGCTCGATATTTGAGGCCCGGTAGCACCGAGTTATCCTTAATTATTATACGTGTTAATTTCAACAAAATTAATTGCCTGTTAGCTTAATAAATTAAATAATTAATTATGTTTAAAATTGGACTGAATAATTATGTACGGGTTCCAGGCTCGATATTTGAGGCCCGGTAGCACCGAGTTATCCTTAATTATTATGCGTGTTAATTTCAACATTTTTAGAATTGTGCCTGTTAGCTTAATAAATTAAATAATTAATTATGTTTAAAATTGGACTGAATAATTATGTATGGGTTCCAGGCTCGATATTTGAGGCCCGGTAGCACCGAGTTATCCTTAATTATTATGCGGTGTTAATTTCAACATTTTTAGAATTGTGCCTGTTAGCTTAATAAATTAAATAATTAATTATGTTTAAAATTGGACTGAATAATTATGTATGGGTTCCAGGCTCGATATTTGAGGCCCGGTAGCACCGAGTTATCCTTAATTATTATGCGTGTTAATTTCAATATTTTTAGAATTTTCTTAGCTTAATAAATTAAATAATTAATTATGTTTAAAATTGGACTGAATAATTATGTATGGGTTCCAGGCTCGATATTTGAGTTAATTTTACAACATATATTAATTTGTTACTTTTGTAAGTTTATTGTTATAAATTAAATAATTAATTTTGTAAAGTGTAATTGGAGTTACTACATACTTAAACTACATAGACTCTACGCTAAAAGGCTCTACATTTTACTACGCTAAAAGGCTCTATATTTTACAACACTAAAAGGCTCTATATTTTACTACACTAAAAGGCTCTATATTTACTACACTAAATATTTTACTACGCTAAAAGGTCAATATTACATATAAAAACAACTAACATAAAATACAAATATGAACAACAAACAAAATAAATAATATTAATTTTTTAACAATACAAATAATTTATCAAATTTTAATAACTTTTTGTACCAAAGCTAATAAATCAGTCCGAGTATAAATAAGATACAAATTTAAACACAAACATAACACAAATTAACATGGAAACACATTAAACAATACAAATATGCATGTACTATACGAGTTTCGACATAAACAAATCGAAATACCTTGATTTAAATTTTTTGAATTTGATTGAAATCGAATTTTTGCACCCGAAAGAAGGAATCCAAAGCTTGTCTTGTATGTGGGACCTACACTCCTTGCTCTTTAGGTGACTGGTGGGGCCAATTTTTTTTTTTTAAGTTTGTCGCGGGGTGGGGGAGGAGGGGGGGGACCAGAACAATCGAAATTTTTAAACAAGAAGGGGCTGCGTTCAGTGGTCCAAGGAAGAAGAAGGGGCTGCGCTTTATAAAGTTGTTCGCAGTATTATACTGCGTTTTAGGTAAAACGCAGTATAATACTGCGAACAGCTTTATAAAACGCAGTATTATACTGCGAATTACAACAAAAAAAAAATTTGATGTAAAATGCAGTACGGTACTGCGAATTACAAAAAAATAAAAAAATAAAGTAAAACGCAGTATGGTACTGTGTTTTACTTTAACAGACTAATTTCCGTTAACGTAGTTCGCAGTATAGTACTGCGTTTTACTCATTTATGTAACTTTTTTTTAAGCAGTATAAAAGTTTTTTTTTGTCCAAAAAAATATCAAAAAAGTTTTGGACTCAATAATCAACTCTAACTGACCCACAGCCGGAGACCAATGAAAGGGAGCTCACATACCAACAAAGAGGAAGATCTCCTCATGTGCAGCACACAAAAATCAAAAGAGGCCGACACTAGTATGGAAGCACAGGTAAGCTACAGGGAGACAATAACCCAAAAATCAAACCTTTTCTCTAATGGGTTTCGACTGCACACTTTTTACCAACCTGTCCCTGGAGGAAGAAAAAGATAACACAACAAACCACCCAAATTTCATGCCTATAATAACATCGGACAAAGATAGACTATATGAACCTTGGAAACAATCCCTAATCATCAAGCTACGACAAACGCATGGGCCACAACTTACTGTGCACAAAAATACAAAAGTTTTGGAGCTCAACAGAACTCCTGAACCTCATAGATCTAGGTAACGATTTTTAACTGATACGATTTACATCCATTTATCTCTATCACAAGGCCCTAAACCATGGACCATGGTTTATTCGTTCACAATTCATTACAGTCAGAAAATGGACACAAAAATTCAACCCATCACATCACTCTTTCCACCATCTGGATACATCTTCAAGAACTACCTAATGAATGCTATGACCTAAAAATATTGAAAAAAATAAGACAACTGATTGGGAAAATTTTAAAGATTGACAGCTGCGTTACCATCACGACAAGGGGACGCTATGTACGGCTATGTATTCTGGCCCCCTTAGGAAAACCTATACTAAGGAATGTCATGATTCGAAAACACCTACAAGAAATAAACTATGAAGACACAAACCCAATTTGTACTGTTTGCGGATGCTTGGGTCATAACCTATATCAATGTCATACAAGGAATCTAACAACAACAAAAACTGATGAGCAATCTTCCACATATGCGACTACCGGACAGTGGAAAACGATTTTCTATGCCCAAAAAAGGTACGCCACTACAACCCTTGATCCACAAAAAATTGGGAAAGAAAATATTGGAAAAGAAAAAATTGAAAAAAATGAAGGAAAAATTACTGTTGAAAAAATAGAAAAAAAAGGATGAAAAAGAAAAAGGAAAAGAGAAAAAATATTACAAAAAATATACAAAGTCCGGCGGCCTATGACTTCTTCACACCTAGCACTAATGTTACACTAGGTACAAAAACCTCAAACTTGGAGGTCAAGATTGAAAAAAGGTCGAACACCTATCCAACACCTGAAAGGTCAAATATTACTCAACAAAATATCTTTGGCATCCTGAGTCAACTAGATTTGGAAAATAAATTACCAAGGATAAAAATATCTAGACCAACCATAACTACTGCTTTAGCCACCACATCATCAATCATACATCACCAAGAAGAAACATGCACCCCATTTCTAATTACAGCATCCCAAATGAACTGCCCTTCCAATAATTACACTACACCACCAATACCCAAAACAAATTTACTAAAAAAGAAACTGCTTCGCACACAAAATCACTGTCCACCCCCTGTTTGAACAAAAAGTTTGAGACTATTTTGCCAACGTCAATTATCGATAATAAAGAAGGTAAATTTTAGCCAAGTATAGTCAACTTCAGATCTAAAAGTGTATAACGAGAAATAATGAAAGGTACGAACATCTCGTATCTGTTGATGTCATAATCTTATCTCCGATAAGAGGAAAAAGGAGTTTACATTCTTAAACAAAAATGGAAATTGTAGGAGAAAGAGTCTCGAGAAAAAGCTCCATTTTCCAGAAACCCCCCCTTCTATATATAGTTCCTGGAATCTTTCATCCAGCGGTCTTTGACTAACATGATCCTCTGCGACGGTCCTTCTTGTCAGTACAGTAACGTCTTTGACATATGCTGCCAATGATTTGACCTCAAGGTCGGTCGTGGTACCTTTCACTATTTTCTCACCTGGGTGAGACCCTGGCTTGGTCGACCGCTATGGTCAGATTTTGACATATACAATTAATCCCTCCGTCCGTCGAGGTCGTCCCTTAGCGGGCTTGATGGGCAGATTCTGTCGATTCGAAGGTTAGGAGAAATCTGACTGTACACCTTTGAGCGAGATTTTTTTTTGGATCGAGGTGATAATGTACCACTTCAATAGTGCCTTTGGATCGTCGCATCCGTTCGGAGTTGAACCGTTGTGCTGGTTCGAAACATCGTTTGTAATTGCTGCCATTATGACACATGTTTCGGGAGACTTGAACTGTTTCTCATGCCCTATCAGTTTTGATTGGTGACTCTTGGGTTTCCCGCTTGAGGCATTTATGTTCCTATAAATATGGGAAAACACCATTCCACTGGTACACTTTTTCGATTTATCAAAAGAGTTTTGCGAGTCTTCATCTTCTCCGATACTTCAGATTTTTGATTCACTCTCCTCTTAGTCGGAAATTGACATCACCATCTTCTCTCTTACTTCCCTTTGTTCATTCGCTCTGTTTAATCGGGACAATTGGCTGGTACTTCTTCCCGCGCTGACAATCTTGCCGCAGTTCCGGCACTAGAAAATGATGCTCTTGCTCTCGGAAGAGTGGAAGTGGTGGAGGATGAGGGGTCCCAACAGTGGCCAAAATATTGCCCCGCCCGGGGAAGTCATGGACCGATTACAACAGCCCTGCCGAAGAGGAACCGAAGCTTGTTTCCTCTGTTATGGATGAAGCGACGATTGCAAAGCTTAAGACCAAGTGGGGGATTCCGCACCACGTTGAGATGTTGCCATAGTAGGAGATGATATTATACCTTTCAATCGCCCAGGGTATTGTGCGTTCTACGCATATCCCTTCATTGTCGACTATACGCTTCCTCAGCCTTCCTTGGTGGTAGATTTTTGCCGTTTCTACGAGGTATGTCCGGCTCAACTTTCGTCGTACTTGTACAAATTGTTCCTCATGTTGTTCAAGTTTGCAGAGCTTGCCAGTTGGGAGATCACTCTGAAACACATGCTCAATACTTTTGCCCCTCAACTTATTCGAGGCACAATGATTCACATGCGCCATCGAGGAACGAAAAGTCTGGTGGTTAAGATGGATGATAGGGCCAATCTTCGTTTCTACGAAAACTATTTTTATGTGTGGACTGAGCACCTTGTGGAGGACTCTGCAGGGTTTCTTGAGAGGTGGAACTTCGCACGTAAGTTTCTCTTTGTCGGAGTGGTAGTCGGCCACTTTTCTTTGGGGAGTACTACATTGTTTTTTCTTTTGCTGCCGCGAGACTACCCATACGCCTATTGATGATATCTACGAATGGGTGAATGCTATTCTTCCTCATACGATGAGAGTTTGTAAATGGGCGTCATTCTATGAGAAATATGGACGTAAGCCCCTTACTGGTAAGTCGATCTACCACAACTTTTCTATTTTTCGCCTTACAATCTGACCTTGTTACTTATACGACCATTATCGTTATCAGGGAGAGTATGAAGGGCGAGGGCTCCTCCGCTTGCATTCCGCTAGTCGATATCTTTTGCTCGGCCTGCACTAAGGTCTACTACCCGTCCTGCTGTGAGGGCTACCCAAGCTGAACCTATAACCAGAGCTGTGTGTATGGAAGTTGTTCCCCAATCTAGGACTCCGGCTCCTACTGCCCGCTCAACGGATGAGTCCTCCCATGCTAAGGACAGAAAGGTCCGTCGAAGAGACGACGGGTGGAGTCTGAAATGGCACCTCCAGCCGCGGTATATTCAGAGGGAGACCATCCCTTGACAGCGTCTGAAATGGGTGATGATGCAAACCTAGTTGCAGAGGTAAACCCGATGATTGTGACTGACCCGACAGCAGAGGCTTTGGCTGCTGTGATTGATTAATAGACCACCACAACTGGGAGTCGGGATCCCGAGGCCGTAGTTGCTACTTTGGGTGGGCCTTCGTCTTCTGGACCGAGTTGTGCTTCTTCTTTAGCTGCAGAAAGAGGAAAGGGTGTCGTGGTCGACGAATAGGAGTGTGAGTGAGATATTGATGCTGATGATGTCAGTATGTTCGAGGAAGGCCTTACCCGTATGGTGGTGATGGCGGGAGGTCCATCCCGTATACTAGAGATTCCGTCGAAGATTAACCTCCTGGGGGACACGGAGGACTTGGTACCGCAGTTTGACCTTTTGTGCTCTGCCGCTGAGTGTGAGGCTCTTTGGGACGTTCGTGATGTTGATTTGATGCACGAAGTGGCCGCTATGGGCTTGAAGGTAAGTTTCTCCTCTTTCTTTTTGTGTTCCTTTTGTCTTTGGCATCCTTGACCTTTACTGACCCTTTTTGTCTTTTTTGGGCTTTTAGACGTACATGCTGGAGATTAAGTGCTCGCAGGGCTGGCACTCGAGCCAAAATTTTTCTGATGATGTTGGAGAAGTATCGGCGCTATAGCCAAGTGTCGTAAGATACATAAACGGCTAAGGGCGAATGCCAGTAATCAATCTCTCGGCGAGGAACTGGAGAGGAGGGATCAGGAGCTGATGCAGGATATTCGCAAGAATAGCAAGCTCGAGGAGCTACTTCATGTAAAGGACAAAGAACTTGAGTTGGGAAAAGGGGTCGCCGCAGAGTGTGAGCATCTTTAGGCGAAAGTGCAGTCGTTGTCGTCCGAGTTGGATCACAATGCCATCAGAGTCGAAGCTTTAAGTGCAGAGTGGATTGGGAAATTAACCGAGCTGGAGAGAAAGGTCTCCGAGTTGGAGAGTGCCGAGAGTACCTGGGCGTCAGCTTTGGCCAGGGCGGCGACTTTAGAGGACACTATCTGTGTCCTTCAATCCAAATAGGAGTCTGAGAGGGCGACGACTACGCTCAGGTAGGCGAGGCTTGAAGAGCGTATTGGCGACATTGACCGGGAAGCTTTAACCTTGGGATATTGGGTCGTTGTTCTTGAGGCTGAAAAGGCACAATTGTTGGCCCAAGTTGAATCTGCCTCCGCCGTTGTTCCTCGCCATTTTCATGAGCTGTGGGTTCATGTCGAAGCCTAACAGGACATATACAGGAGTTTCTGGGATGCAGGCAATATTTCTAAGACCGTTTATGAAGGGGCTGGGGCGAAGGTGCGAGAGGCTCGTGTTAACTGTGGTTACGATCCTGCGAGATCAAAGGCCGACAAGGATATTGATGTTGAGGGGAAATTTCTTGGAGATGGCGATGAGGAGGACGGTGATCATGGCGCCGAGTAAAAAAAAGTTGTTATCTTTATTGTCTTTTCTTGTTTGTCGTTGTTTGTGTTGTTTTTTTTTGTATTTTTTGTACTGGTCCAGTTTTAGCCGTGTATAATCTGCGGCCATTTGCACAACTGTTTAAATAAAAGGAGCTTTCATCGTTGTATGCCCTTTGTATTTCTCCCCCTTTTGCTTTACATATCATTGGCATAAACTTTCGAATTTCCGTATGGTGGATTCCTGCTTTTTCAGGGAAACCTTAACCGGGCAGAGTAGGACTTCATCATGTGAGTTCGAATAGAGTCTCATTCGATTCGCCTATTTGGGCGGGATCAGCTGGTGACTTATTGCTTTAAGTAAATTCGCCCTTGACTCATACGAGTTTATATAGTGGGTTCGTTGTTTTGGACAAAGTTAGTCTTGACTTGAGTCGTTCGAGTGGGATCAAACAGTCGTTGATTCGGGCAAAGTCACTTCTTCTTCTTCTTTTTTTTATACATATTCGAGTGAGGTCGAACTTGGAGTTTGTAGTGAAATAATTTTTTTAGTAAGTAGAAGAAAAAATATACGACGACGACCGATAGCTGCAAAGGCATTATTGAGTTCAAGATAGGTCGAACTTTTCCTTTTGTGATGGCCCTTTACCGTAGGGATGTTGTTTCGAGCTAGCATCGAAATACTATCCCATTACGATTCAAACGAAGTCGATCTCCCCTTTTTATTCGGCGATGGCCTTTGGCCGTAAGGATGTTATTTCGAGCTAACGTCGAAATGTTAATCCAATGTGGTTTGAACGAGGTCGAACTCTTCTTTTCGGTGATGGCCCTTGGCCGTAGGGGTGTTATTTCAAGCTTACGTTGAGATGTTATCCCAGTGTGGTTCTACTGAGGTCAAACTCTTCTTTTTGATGAAGACACTTGGCCGTAGGGGTGTTATATCGAGCTGACGTTGAAATATTAACCCATAGTGGTTCGAACGAGGTCGAGCTATTCATTTTGGCGAAGGCTCTTGGCCATATGGGTGTTATTTCGAGCTGACGTCGAAATGTTAACACGTTGTGACTCGAGCGAAGTTGAACACTTCTTTTTGGTGATGTCTCTTGGTCGTAGGGGTATTATTTCGAGCTGATGTCGAAATGTTAACCCGATGTGGTTCAAACGAGGTCGAACTTTTATTTTTGGTGATGACCTTTGGCCATATGGGTGTTATTTTGAGCTGACGTCGGAATGTTAACCCAATATTGTTTGAACGAGGTCAAACTTTTCTTTTTGGTGATGGCCCTTGGCCGTAGTGGTGTTATTTCGAGCTGACGTCGAAATGTTAACCCAATGTGGTTCAAACGAGGTCGAACTTTTCTTTTTGGCGATGGCCCTTGGCCGCAGGGGTGTTATTTCGAGCTGATGTCGAAATGTTAACCCGTTGCGACTCAAGCGAGTTCGAACTCTTTTTTTTGGCGAAGGCTCTTGAACGTAGGGGTGTTATTTCGAGCTGACGTCGAAATGTTAACCCAATATGGTTCCCAATTTTTGGAGAGTTTCGGTTGTCCTCTGAGGGAGTCCCAGTTTTGCTTAACCTCTGCATTTCCTGGGTGATTCCTAGTTCTTGATTCCTGCGTTCCCTGGGTGAGTCCCAGTTTACTTAATTTTGTTTGTATTGAAGAGTGTAATGTTGGAGAGTATAAAGAGTTGCTATTTTGCTCACGTCCGTTTTATGTATATATTGGAATTTCCTTATCTAGTCCCCTCATCGTCTGGCTTGGAGGGCTCGTCGGTAGGTGGGGAAATGAATTATCCTTTGAACTTGGTGACGTCCCCCTCTTTGCCTCGTTTAAAACCTCCCGAGAAAACCCAATTGGGACAACACCTGGGTGTGGGAAAAGGAGTACAACTTAAGGGACGTCATTTTCCAAAAGTTGAAGTATGAGATGGGCGATATTCTAGTTATTCTGTAGTGGTTTTCCTTCCATTCTATGGTTGGGATGCTCTTTTGCTCGCTTGCCTATGTGACACTTGTGTTCATGTTTAAGCAAACAACAAAAGGTAAAACCAAATGAGATTTTCCTTACCTCGATCCAATGAGTCGATTAATAAGGGTAGCCTTATAAAGTTGCTTGCTCTGTCTGGCGTTTAAGTGGTTGGACTGGTGGTTTTTAGATTTGGCGACCGTATTCAGCTCTCCGTTCTTTTTTGAAAGCGCCCTAGCTCAGAGTGGGTTGGGTTCGTCTTATCTTGTTCATGGATCATCCAGTGTGTGGGGGGGATGTCAGAGTAGGGCAGGATGTGCCCGTTCTTTGTAGGATCGCGCAACAGGTGTCGTCTCCTCTTGTGGGATTTGCGTAGATATTGGTTGTAGCTTTTGTTTTTATGTAGCATCATGATCTAGATTAGCATGTGAGGTTTACTTACCTCTCTTTCTAGTGGGTGATTATGTTTCACCGATTTTGGATCTGAAGGAGACTAGGAAATTTGGCTAAGAAATCCCCACAAACGACGCCAAATTGTCTGAACAAAAAGTTTGAGACTATTTTGCCAACCTCAATTATCAATAATAAAGAAGGTAAATCTTAACCAAGCATAATCATCTTTAGATCTAAAGTATAACAAGAAATAATGAAAGGTAGGAACATCTCGTGTCTATTGATGTCATAATTTTATCTCCGATAAGAGGAAAAAGGAGTTTACATTCTTGAACAAAAATGGAAATTGTAGGAGAAAGAGTCGAGAAAATCCCCCTTTTTCAGAAATCCCCCCTCTGTATATAGCTCCTTGAATCTTTCATCTAGCGGTCTTTGACCAACATGATCCTCTGCGACGGTCCTTATCGTCAGTACAATAACATCTGTGACATATGCTGTCGATGATTTGACCTCAAGGTCAGTCGTGGTGCCTTTCACTATTTTCCCACCTGGGTGAGACCCTGGCTTGGTCGACCTCTATGGTCAGATTTTGACCAATACACACCCACCAAAAATACATATAACAAGGAAACACACATATCAAATCTACCACAACAACAAACAATCTCCTATGCATAATCAAATACCATGCACAACACTTTTAGTATGGATACTACCCATACTACTACCCCTAAGAAGCCTACCATGCAAGAAATAATTACCCATTATGAAACCTACTCTAAACGTATCACCTACACTGCCTCTGAAAAGTCCCATCAACCCAACCCTTACTCAATGTCACCGTCTACACCACAATAAAACTAGAACCAAGGCCATTCGGTCAATCCTACTACACATATCACTACCAAGGAAAATCACAACCAAACAGCTAAAAATGTACTACCACCACTGTCGCCACCACTACCCACACCACAACAAAGACAACGAGTCTTACATTCCCTACCAACACCACTAAACTCACACAATCAACTATTATTTTCAAATGACAGTAATCCGAGTCCCAGTGGTTATGAATAACACACCCAACGCTGTAGCAGCTCTGCAACAACCACTACCAGTCCCCTTGCTGGACGTACATGGCCTTCGCCAACATGCACAGGTTTTTCTAGAGAACACACATGACCTCATAGAACAGCTCCAACATGGGTGGGGTCCAGATGCAGGGATCCATGGAGACATTGTATGCTCAGGAAATAACAGCCATGGAAATGCTGAACCATCTAAAAGCTGCGATGCAACAGGCACCACTAGTCCACGAAGTCCACTAGGTAGAACAAGCTCATGAGGTCCATCAGGTTCATACACCCCCACAAAATAGTTGGTTTCTCTCATCATCGGAAATAGAGGAGATCAATATTCCATAGAATCTGGACATAGAGGAGAATACAATACCGCTAGAGCCATTGTCCCCTTTGAACCAGGAAGGGGATATCATAATCCTAATGAACCCAGATATGCATGCACCAAGCATCCTAGATCAAATGCTGCAACACATCACACTAAAGGAGTCACTCTCGACAACACTCCATGAAAACAGAGAAGAACGATTCTTCATCGGTACCAAAGAATGTACTAAGAATTGCAATGAACGTTCTCACATACCCCTACTCGATAATTCACAAGTATGACACACTGATTCTACCAACTCTGACGGAGGAAGACTTGCCATTACTAGTGAACAATGGAGAAGATCACCCACTGATCGCACTCCTGTGTATGTCATTGGCTTTAGGTGGGAGCTCACGCATAACCAATGAACCAAAAATAAAGATCCTCCTTTGGAACTGCAGGGGCTGCAATAACAAAGAATTCAGATGCAACTTCAAAGATATTATTAACTGGAACAACCCATCAATCATATGCTCTCGCATGCAGAGTCACTATGATCTCATGGAATTTATTAGCTTCACTGGCCTGTTTGAAATTAGCACAGATGGATTCTTAGGTGGGGTTGTGCTAATATGGAAACAAGAAGAGTTAGAGAAGGACCCGGGGGCAGTCACTGACCAAGAAATTCATGATAATATTCAGGTTAGTAGAACATCAAAACCATGGCTACTATTTATGGTTTATGCTAGCCCTATTCTAGTTAATGGGAAAATATTATGGAGTAACCTAGAAATAGTAGCCAAAAATAACAAACATCTGTGGAAGTCTCCAGTGCCTCCAAAAAGTTTGGAGGAAGGCCCATCAACAATAAAAGAGTTGTTGCCTTTCTAAACTGGCTGGATACATGTGATATGATTGATATAGGATTGCGGGCCTAGGTTTACATGGACAAATAAAAGGACAAAAAAGGCACCAAATTTTAGAAAGATTGGACCGTTTTCTTGGCAACTCCGACTGGGTAGAACTATTCCCAAATGCCACTGTCACACATATGCCATGCACTCACTTGGACCACTGCCTTCTCCTACTTAACCTGACAAAGCCTATTTATAAGTCAACACATGTTTTTCGTTTTGAAACAATGTGGCTTAGTCATCCGCATTTTAATAATATAGTGAAACAACATTGGGAAAATAATAACAATTACTTCCTCCGTTCCAGTTTATGGGAACCTATTTCTTTTTTGTCCGTTCCAAAAAGAATGACCCCCTTTTAAATTTCAAAATAATTTAGCTTGAACTTCCAATTTTACCCTTGATGAGAAGTTTTTATAACCACACAAATACTCTAGCATGTTCACCACCACAAAATTCAAAAGAATTATAGCCATACAAACATTCTGACTTGTTTAGGACCACAAAATTTAAAATTCTTTATTTTTTCTTAAACTTCGTGCCCAGTCAAACATGTTCACATAAATTGAAATAGAAGGAGTACAGAACTGCCATATTATCATTCACAAACTACATGGAAGAATGGAATAAGAATATCTTTGAAATAAAATCCCACTTCCACCATAACCTAGAAAAGAGTCTAATCAAGGACTATAACATAATCCTTCAGAACTAACAATATTTTGTGATGACCCAATAGGTCATCTAGGGCTTTAACCCTTAATTCTGTATTTCAAAACCTCAAATAGCTCCTTTGAGCCTTTCTCATTTTGCGTGTGCAGTCTGTGCCTTTTTACGGAAGGTTTTTATGTAAAAAATTATTAAAATGTGAAATCGTGCTTTAAAACTCACTTGGTTGACTTCGGTCAACATTTTAAGAAAACGGATCCACATTTGTATTTTGACGGTTCCGGTGGGTCCGTATCATGATTTAGACTTGGCTTGGAATCAAATTCGGAAGTCTCTAGCTCGAATTATCGTAATTTATTAAAAACTAGAAGCTTAAAGGTTAAAGAATTAAAAAGTTTGATCGAAGATTGACTTTATTGATATCGGGTTTGGATTTTGGTTCGAAACTTGTTATAGGTCCATTACTGTATTTATGACTTATCTGCAAAATTTAGTGCAAAATGGAAGTGATTTGACGTGATTCAGACGTTCGGTTGTTAAAATGAAAGTTCTATTGAAAATTTCATTTGTTTTGGTATCCGATTCATAGTTCTAAGTGTTAGGTGTTTTGATCGTGCAAGCAAGCTCGTATAATATTTTTGGACTTGTGTGCATATTTGATTTGGATCCCCCAGGGCTACAGATGTTTTTGAACTTAGAAATTCTGGTTTTCTTTAGCTTCTATTGTCATCTGGTGTTCTCTTTTTTGCGATCGCGAAGAGTAAATTGGGCTAGGGTAGATTTTTCCTCTAGGGAATGCGAGGCTGAGGACGCGAACGTGAAGCAGTGGTGGGATCACCCTTCGCAAATGCGTCCATCACTATGCGAACGTGATGAGTAAGGGGTTTGGGTGGGGAGTATGGGTTTGTTTTATGCAAACACGAGCTCAGGATCGCGAACGCAATGGCCAGGGGGATAGACTATTGAGAACGGTTCAATGTGTCCCAAAGAAAGGGGCATTACGGTGATCACCAATGATAAGAATGAGTTGACTTACAAGAATGGTGACCGGTGAAGAGTGTGCATGGACTATCGTAATCTCAACACAGTCACGAGGATGGACCATTTTCCACTTCCCTTCCTAGATGAAATGCTTGATAGATTGGCTGGTCGTGCTTTCTATTGTTTCCTTGATGGGTATTCCGGCTACAATCAAATTTGTTTTGCTCCGGAGGATCAAGAAAAAACTACTTTTACATGTCCTTATAGTACTTTCGCATTCTCGCGGATGCCATTTGGGTTGTGCAATACACCAACGACTTTTTAAAGGTGTATGATGGCAATCTTCACGAACATGGTAGAGGATTATCTTGAAGTCTTCATGGATGACTTTTCGGTAGTCGGGAATTCTTTGATGATTGTCTAGCAAACTTTGATAAAGTGTTGGCAAGATGTGAAGAAACAAACTTGGTGCTTAATTGGGAGAAATGTCATTTCATGGTTAAGGAAGGCATTGTCCTTGGCCACAAGATTTTAAAGAATGGCATTGAAGTTGACAAAGCAAAGATTGAGGTGATTTCTAAACTTCCACCTCCAACTTTAGTGAAATACGTGCGGATTTTCTTAGGCCACACGGGATTTTATCGGTGTTTCATCAAGGATTTCTCTAAAGTGATAAACCCATTGTGCAAACTTTTGGAGAAAGATGCCAAGTTCCATTTAATTGATGAGTGCATAAGGGCCTTTAAATTGCTAAAGCTCAAGTTAACTACTACTCCCATTATCACCGCTCCAAATTGGAGTGCTCCTTTTGAACTTATGTGTAAAGCAAGTGATGTAGCGGTCGAGACTATTTTGGGGCAATGCATCAACAATATTTTTCATCAGGTCTATTATGCAAGTAAGACCATGAATAGTGCCCAAATCAACTACACCGTTACAGACAAAGAACTCATTGCCATTGTGTTTGCTATTGAGAAGTTCTGCCCGTACTTGATAGGTGAAAAAGTGATTGTTCACATGGATCATGCAACATTTCGCTATCTTATGAGCAAGAAAGATTCCAAAGCCCGGTTGATGAGATGTGTACTTTTGTTGCAAGAGTTTGATATAGACATCCAAGATCGAAAATGGAGTGAAAACCAAGTGGCAGACCACTTGTCTCATTTGGAGGAGTAGGGGAGGCCACATGATGGCCTTGAAATTAATGACTCCTTCCCTGATGAGCAACTCTTGGCTATTTCAATAAAAGAGGTGCCCTGGTTCACGGATCTAGAAAATTATCTTGTGAGTGGTATCATTCCGGTTAAGTTCTCTTCAAACCAAAAGAAGAAGCTCAAACAGGATTGTCAAGAGTATTATTGGGATGAACCGTACCTTTTTCGAATTTGTATGGATGGAGTGATTAGAAGATGTGTACCAGAGGAGGAACAAGTTGAAATTCTTGGGGCTTGTCATTCTTCGCCTAATGTGGTCACCATGGTGGAGCAAAAACGGCGGAAAAGTGTTAAGTTGCTATTTCTATTAGCTCACTCTTTATAAGGATGCAAGTGATCTCGTCAAGCATTGTGATGAATGTCAAAAGGCCGGTGGAATCTAAAAAAAATAAAATGCCCCTCACTACCATTTTGGAGATTGATATTTTTGATGTGTAGGGTTTTGACTTTATGGGTCCTTTTGTGGGTTCTTGTGGAAACACCTAAATCTTGGTCGCAGTTGATTATGTGTCCAAATGGGTTGAGGTCGTTGCTTTACCCAACAATGAAGCGAGAAGTGTGGTGGCGTATTTGAAGAAGAATATTTTTACAAGATTTGGTACTCCAAGGGTTATCATAAGTGATGGGGGATCGCATTTTTGCAAAAAAGCTTTTGATACCTTACTCACCAAGTATGGTGTCACTCATAAAGTCACAACCCCTATTATCCTCAAGCAAGCGGTCAAGTGGAAGTCTCCAACCAGGAGATAAAGAGTATTTTGTCCAAAACAGTGAATGCTAACCAGACAGATTGGTCCAAGAAACTTGATGATGCTTTATGGGCTTATAGGGCGGCTTACAAAACACCGATCTGAATGTCTCCATACCAGTTGGTGTTCAGAAAAACTTGTCATCTTCCGGTGGAATTTGAGCACAAAGCCATGTGGGCTTTCAAAAAGTTAAATCTTGAGTGGGATATCGCCGCCAACTTAAAGGTGGCACAATTTAATGAGTTGGATGAGTTCCAGTACCATGCATACACAAGTTCATTCTTATACAAGAAGAAGATGAAGTACCTCCATGACAAGTACATTTTGAACAAGGAGTTTAAAAAAGGTGATCTTGTGTTGTTGTTCAATTCTCGATTACGGATGTTTTCGAAAAAGTTGAAGTGTAAATGGAGTGGCCCATTTGAGGTTGTGGGTGTGACACCTTTTGGTGCATTGGACTTGAAAAATAAAAATGGTGAGCTATTTAGAGTCGATGGTCACTGGGTGAAGCACTATCTGGGAAATATTGGTGATGGCCACGTCGTGGCGGTAATTCATTTCAAGTGATGGTAATTTGCGTCGTGTCGCGACGTTAAATCAGGTGCTTCTTGGGAGGCAACCCATGTTTATTTTTCTTTTTCTTCTTTTTTAGATAGGTCTTATTTTGTGCTAACTGATTTTGAAGTGTGTTACAGGAATAAGTGTGCTTTACAGGGACTATGCTCAAAAAAATTAGCTAAGTATTGAAAAAGTGTGGACCTCACAATTTGGAATGCCACAACAGAAGGGATATGTGGACGCACAACTAGAAATTAAAAATTGCACACTCTCTGAAGTTTGCCTGTCAAAAAAATGGCCAAAGTGCGGCCACACAAGGAAATGTGCAGTCCGCACTAAAATCTGTGATTGCATACGTAAATCTGCGGTCCACAGATCATCAAAGGGTGGATGTATAACAGGTAAAAGAGTGCGAACCACAGAAGGAATTTTGCGGCTTTACTCATCTCTTGAAATATTGGCCATCCCGTTAAGTATAAATAGTAGGTCTCCTTTTACTGTTAAAACTTTATGAACTCTAAGAAATTAAAACAATGGAAAAAATAGTGCACTCAACTGCTTCACGCATCTGACACTAAATTCATCATCTTTGATCACTCCATAACACCTTCATCACTGGAATACTCACGTCATCTTTAGAATTTTTTAATTTTCTTAATTTAGTTTATAATTTGTTTAGTTATTTTAGACCAATTGTCAAATTCATAATCATGTGGGCTATAATTTGTGTTTGGTAAACTCCTATTTGCTATATGGGGGATGGGTATTTGGTTGATATAGTTTAAATAATACTACTATGTTCAGATTGTGCGTAAAAGTAGAAACCCTAGAACTCTGCCCCATTAATTTTTTAATTGTGCGGCCGCACAAAGAATTGTGCAAGTCCGCAGATCAGTAGGCTAGGACATTTGGTGTAGCATGATTGTATGGACTGCACTTGAAATTGTGCAGTCCGGAAAAATTCAACCGCGACCGCAGATCAAGCAATTCTCTGTCTTCAGAGAGTTGTCATTTTGAGGTTCCAATGTGCGGCCGCACCTAAAATTGTGCGGACCACACTTCAGATGTGCGGTTGCACTCAAAATTGTGTGGACCGCAGAATCATCACTGCAACCGCACTTCCAAATTGTGGGGTCCACACAACCCCATCTGTGGCCGCGCCAAAAATGTATGGACCACACTTCCCTACCCTATATAATATTTTGTTCTGCAACGGTCTGCTATTATACACTTGAACTATAACTGACTCTTGCTGCTGTTTATTGTAGAGAAAGGTTACATCTCCTAGTCGTGGTGATACGTCAAAGGGGAGATGTGAATCCTCCCGAGGCCGAGGCAAGAGTACTTTACCACTCGCCGTGCAAAGTGTTATAGATGAAAGGCGACAGTCGGGAGAGCTCCAAAGCCTGCTGAGTCTAGTTCATATATATTGTCTAGGGAAGCATCGGAGGGCAACTCTATTCAAGAGCAGCCTGATGCTCAATCACAACC
The DNA here is from genome assembly GCF_000715075.1 of Nicotiana tabacum. Taxonomy (NCBI): domain Eukaryota; kingdom Viridiplantae; phylum Streptophyta; class Magnoliopsida; order Solanales; family Solanaceae; genus Nicotiana; species Nicotiana tabacum. The sequence continues at coordinate 26,914,292 of NC_134100.1, forward strand.
ACGACAGCTTCAGGGGAGATTTTAGCTCCGAGATGAGCTTTCCAACTCAGCAAACAGTTTCGAGGGTTCGATAGATGATAGTTAGGGTTCAGAGCCCTCATCTACACATGCCCCAAATGCACTAGCTACTACAGTTGATGATGATGATATTCTGGATGATGGTCGAGGGGTGATACCAGAGTTGTCGGCCTTGAGAGGTCGAAAAAGAATGAAGTTTGGGAAGATAGGTTTGTGAGCTTGACTACATTCAACAGATTCCAAGAGTGGTGGCCTCAGAGATCGTTCACTCTTGAGCGTCAGTTTGTATTGAAAGACTTGGATAGTTACAACCCAAATGTGTCAAGATAATTTCGGGAGAGAAAAGGGTGGACATGGTTCACTCAAAGTGTGGTGGATGCCAATGAGCACTTGGTCCGGGAATTTTACACCAATGTGGTGCATATCAAGAAGAGGGCCAAGGTGAAAACAGTGAGGAACTTAAAATTAAGATTCGATCAGAGCACCCTGAATGCATATTTAGAGTTAGAGGATGCAGAGTCGATGCAATATCTGGAAAAGTTCGCACTAGGTGACACAGCTAGCCCTTGGCTAACTGAGATTTTGGCAGCTGCAAGACCACCACCACCATGGATCACAGCAGGGGTTCCTATTCAGCGGAACACCCTCAACTTTGAAGCAAAAGGATGGCTGACCTTTGTGTGCAGTTGACTAGACCTGTGCTTGAATGAAAATAATCTCCCAATCCTGAAGGCAGTTCTAGTTGCTTCCATCATAGGCAGGTACCCAATCAATATGGGTGCCATGATTTTGGCTAACATATCTCTGGTTGGTTGGTAAGGTGACAGCTCCTACCCGTATCCCAACACTATCACGGAGTATCTTACGGAAGCGAGGGTGGAGTCAAAGAACTTTGACACGAAGGTTCGAGAAAATAAAACCTTCACTTGGTACTCTCTAAAGGAACCGAGTAACCCGAAGAACAAGGGTCAGTCGACTACTACCGTAGGCTAGACTGATGAGCCTTCGATGGTAGTTGCAGATTCAGCAGACATGCCTTCCACAACAACTGGGCTTTCTACCAGTACAACTACCATGCCTCCACTTCCATCTTCAGGGCCGTTAGCATCCGTACCCTCCACTTCTACCTTGAGGCTGGTGCCTATGCCTCCTCATCCACTTTCTACGCTACGAGTCTCCCAGATACTAGATAGCCTCAACAACTGGATGCAGACAGCTAATACAAAGCTATCTGACCTATCTAGTGCTATGGCAACACAAACATCTATCCTAGCACCCGAGATTCCTCCAATAGTGGAGGACACTTTGAAGAAGATTTTGGAGAACCAGAAGACCATCATGGACGATTTGGTGGCACATAGGGGAGTGATTGAGGAGTTTGGGAAGCAGGTAAAGAAAATGAGGAAATCCTAGGTGTCCAAGAAATCAATGGACAAATTGAGGCAAGAGGTCACCAAGATAGAAGCCGCTGGAGACCTTCCAATTGATTTGCTGATGGAGACAGCTCCAGCAGCACTAGTAGACCCAGCAGTACCATCAACACCAGTGGCACCAGCTAGCCAGTTTGAGGAGCCAGACATGGCTGCTAACATTGCTAAGACAGTGCGATAGATGTTCGCCAACGCAACTGCTTCCCGAGCAGAGGATGATGAGATCTAGTTGGAGGAGCCTGAGGGCGGTGACGCTGCTATGGACAGAGAGATGTCCAATGCTACATAGGGAGTCCTTTTTACTCTTTCCGTTCCTTTTTCTTATTTTGTGAAGTATTGGGGACAATGTTTATTCTTATTTGGGGGGGGTGTGTGGAGTTTACTTTATTTGATATTTGACATTGGTTTGTAATAACTGATAACATTTTATTTTTTCTTTTAATTATGTACATATTCTTCTCCCTCTCTATTGATGTATACATTTTCTTTCTTCCTCTCTTATTTTGTACATTCATTTATGCTTTCAATAGCTTAACTTATAGCTTATTTATTTTGTTTTCTTGGTAGTCAATGTGTAATTTAGTAGCTTCTTCTTAATCTAGTAGTTTCTTTTCATATTTAAGTGAACAATAAGTTGGTTTTCTTAATACCACGGTTCTTTCCAAAGGTAGTTTTTATATGAACCGGGTGACTCTTCCTAATGATGTATGGCGTGACAACCTTCTTAAGGGATTGAATCCATTTTTTATGTTTATGTAAGAATAGTAGTAATAATGAATAAAAAGACCTAATTGAGTCATCCTAGAAGAGTCAAACATGCTTCACTTGGTACCAACATACTTAACTGCGTGCTTATGATTAAAAATAAGTTCTTGGAAAGAAATAGCTCTAGTTAGTAACCTTCTGACTCTTGTGTTGACTTAAGCAATCATCGAGTGGTTTAGTCGAACTATTAGTGATTTTCAATCTTTAATATGGTTGTTGTGGGCCCTCGAATCTATCCTTTTTAACAATCCAGTTGTGTGAGAGGTGAGATGTTTTTGTTGCAAGTCGAAGTACCCGTGCGAATAGTCTAGAACTTGCCCCGAATGTAGTTTCTAGGTGAAATTTTAAGTTTTCTTTGGCTTGAGAAGTGATTGTAGGCTCTCCTTGATCCGCTTGAAATTGTCCATGTCCCTCCAATGTTGTTATCCCTAGTCACCCATTTGAGCCTAAAACCTTTCTCATTTGATAACCATGTTACAAGCATTTACCCGTTTTGTAGTGACCCACTCTTGGCACCCAAGCTTTCGTTAACACTCTTGAGAAATAATTGGTTAAAATATAAGTTTGGAGGAGAGACAAGGAGTTTAAAAAAGGTATCAAGGAACAAAAAGAGAAAAGAAATGAATAAAAGGAAAGGCAAAGAAAAAGAAAGAAAGAGCAAAAAGAAAAATGCAAAAAGAAAGTGAATAAGTTGAAGAGTTGGAGGGATTCAAAGAAGAGTAACAATGCAAAGCATGGAGAAAACAAAGAAGGAGAAAATAAATATCATGACCAAGAAAGAGTGATGTTAAGTCTCTCTAGTTCCCCTAAGGAAAAAAATGCCTCAAAGAGTCGGCAAAACATGAGCCAAAAAGAGAAGATGGAGTGCTTAAGGAAAGATGAACCCGTTCTATTCCAACATATCCAACCTTAGTACAAAAGCCTTCATTACATTCCGAAAAAGCCTACGTGATTTCAAGCCGAGTGAACTTACATTAGTGGTGATTTACATGAGGGGCAAGCATATGGTACGTAGATCCGTACTTGTGACATTCTTTTGAGAGAGATAAGTGAACCTTTCACAAATCTTTGAATTGAATTCTTCATTCCTAAGTGAGATATGCTAACAGAGAGTAAAGGAGGAGGAGTTTGGGATCTAAAATGACCTACATGAAAGAGCAAGCTTCATTGATGAATAAAGTCAACTCTTGATGCTCAAGTATCACACTAGAACTATTTGTGCTTAAAGCTTCATATCATTGCGTTATTGACAATTCATAAGTGTTGTGGGTAATTGTTTGTCTCAATTGATATGTGATTGATGCACCTTAGATTAGATGGAATAGCTCTTAGCTTGTGGAGGTGAAAACTACCTTATTTGCTTGAGGACAGGCAAAAGCTTAAGTTTGGGGGAGTCGATAAGTGGGGATTTTGACTACTTATTTGCGCCTTTTAACTTTTGTTTTAGTCCAAAAGCGTTTAATTGTATTCCCGAAAACTGATGAAATATGCTTAATTGCAGGAGTACTGGAAAATGAGCCACTAAGATGAAATCAAAATCAAGAGGGAGTGATTTGAACTCAAGGACAAAATCAGGCAGAAAAGGTCAAAGTGTGGACCGCAAATTTCTATCTGCAGCCGGTGATTGTGAAGGAAAAATTTATCAGAGACCAAGTGCAAAGTGCGGCTAAGAAGCTAACCAAGAGCAAAAGTTCAGAGAGTTCTCATTTCAATATTAAAGGAAGTGCAGACCGCACAGTATTGTACGACCGTAGAAGTCTGCTACGCGGCCGCACTCAGAAATGTGCGGTCCGTAGAAGAGCCCTGTGCGGCCGCACCACAAAATGTGTGGACCGCAGAATATGAGAGATGCGACCACATTTCAAAATTGTGTGTCCACAGCTTCGAATCCTGTCAAGATTGAAGCAAAGTGCGGATCGCACATGGATTTATGCGACCGCAGAACCTTCGAAAGGGCATTTTTGTCCAAAAGTTCTAGCTTTGTATAAATAGAATAGTTTCACGAAACTAGGTCAAGTTTTGAATATTCAAAGTGTTGTAGTCATTTCTTCTTACTTCTTTAGGCAACTTTAGCTTATTTTGGTGATTTAACATTAGGTTTTTATCTTTTAATATTTCAATATGAGTTTTATTATGTTTTTTTCTTTGTTTTCTTCTACACCCACTATGAGTAGCTAGATTTTTACTAGGGTTGTGACTTAACCCTAGTATGTAAACCTTATGGGTGATTAATTTTATGCTTGTTTATGAATGGGTGTGTGTTATTTAGTTAGGTTTATGCTTCAATTGTGAAATTAATGGTTGCAAATATTGATTTATGCCTATTTGACTTAGTCTCTTCTTGATAAAGAGAGTTTTAGTCTAGGTTAACTTAGATAACAAGGAATTGGATTAATTGAGAGATTGATTAACCCAATTAAAGGGTTCAATCTAGAGATAGTAACAAACCGACTTCAGCTCTTATCAACCGTTTTGGTAGATATCCATTTGGTCTTGAGAAAGCCAAATTGGGCAAAACTACTCTCTGACCGAGAGGTATTGAGTAGGCAATGTAGTGTTGTGAGCAATAATATACCCCAGTCAACAAAATAACATAAAAGTCTTGATCCCATTAGGCAAACACCTAGGTTATGGTCACAACCCTAGGCTTTTTTATATCTTTGAAAAACATTAAAAAACAATCTTCTCTAGTTTTATATCTTTAGAATTGCAATCCTTAGCGTAATTTTAGAAGTAAAAACAATACCCTATTTGTGGAAGTGCAATCTAGATACTTCACGTACTCACTCCAAATATATACTACTAATTCCTATCTCAGCTCCCTGTGGATTTGATCCCGACTCTTTGGTGGGTTTTATTATTGAAAACGACTATGTCATACCTCGTTAGAGGCATGTATTTGGACGTGATCATTGCTAGATTTTTCCCTCGGCAACGAGGAAACACAAAATAGTAGGATTCTCGTACCATGGTTCCGGCACCGATTTCTCCACCGCCCGCTCAACCAACTAGAGGCAGGGGTTAGGCATCCAGAGGTGGAGGTCAGGCCATTAGAGGTGGAGGCCAGCCATTTAGAGGCCATCCCAGAGACGTGGTTCAGAGTGGTGGGGCCTATCCGCGATGCTATGCTTTCCCAGCTAGGCCTGAGGCTGAGTCATCTGACACTGTTATCACAGGTATTGTCCTAATTTTCCATAGAGATGCTTAAGTTCTATTTGATCCGGGCTCTACTTATTCCTACTTGTCATCCTATTTTGCTTCATATCTGGTTGTGCCTCGTGATTCTTTGAGTGCTCTTTTGTATGTGTCCACACCTATGGGAGATTCTATTGATGTAGATCATGTCTATCGCTTGTGTGTGGTTATTATTGGAAGTCTTAAGACTAGTGTAGATCTCCTACTTCTTGATATGGTAGATTCCGATGTCATCTTGGATATGGATTGGCTATCACCTTATCATGCTACATTGGATTGTCATGCCAAGACAGTGACTTCAGTATTGCCGGGGTTGCCTCGACAAGAGTAGAGAGGGACTCATAGCAACTCTACCAGCAGAGTTATTTCTTATGTGAAGGCTCGACTTATGGTCGAACATGGGTTTTTAGCCTATTTGGCCTATGTCTGTGATTATAGTGTGGAGTTTCCATCCATGGATTTAGTACTAGTTCTTCATAAGTTTCCAGAGGTGTTTCCTGCATACCTACCGGGAATGCCACCTGACGGGGATATTCATTTCTGTATTGATTTGTCTTTGGGCACTCAACCAATTTCTATTCTGCCATACTATATGGCCCCGCCAGAGTTGAAAGAATTAAAGGAGCAACTGCAAGATTTTCTTGATAAGGGCTTCATTAGACCTAGTGTCTCGCCCTGGGTGCGCCTGTGTTGTTCGTGAAGAAGAAGGACATGTCGATGAGGATGTGTATAGACTATTGGCAGTTAAACAAAGTCTCTATCAAGAAAAAGTATCCATTGCTGAGTATTTATGACTTATTTGATCAGTTTTAGGGTGCCAAGGTGTTTTTGAAGATTGATTTGAGGTCTGGCTACCATAAGTTGAACCTTAGGCCATCCGATGTACCTATGAAAACTTTTTGGACTCAGTATGGGCATTATGAGTTTTCAATGATGTCATTAGGGTTGACAAATGCCCCAACATCATTTATAGATTTGATGAACCAGGTGTTCAAGCCCTACTTGGATTCCTTCATGATTGTATTTATTGATGATATATTGATCTACTCCCGCAGTCGATAGGAGCACGAGCAGCATCTACGGATTGTACTTTGGACTTTGAGAGATAGCCAATTATATGCCAAATTTTCAAAGTGCGAGTTTGTATTGGACTCATCTGCATTTTTGGGGCACATCATATCGGCAGAGGGAATAAAAGTGGATCCTAAGAAGATTGAGGCAGTTTAGAACTGTCCTAGACCCACTTCAGCTATAGAGATCCGGAGTTTCCTAGGTTTGGCGGGTTATTACGCCGGTTCTTGGAGGGGTTTTCATCTATAACAGCACCTTTGACCAGATTGACCAAGAAGGGTGCCTTGTTCAGATGGGCAGACGAATGTGAGTTGAGCTTTCAGAAGTTCAAGACTGCTTTGACTACGACGCCAGTATTGGTGTTGCACACTGATTTAGAATCTTACACGTTGTATTGTGATACATCTCGTGTTGGGCTTGGGGAAGTATTGATGAAGGATACCAGGGTGATCGCGTATGCATTGTGGCAGTTTAAGGTTCATGAGAAGAATTACCCTGTTCAAGACTTAGAACTGGCAACCATTGTTCATGTACTGAATATTTGGAGGCACTACCTTTACGACATTTTGTGCAAGGTATTCACGGATCATCAGAGCCTATAATATTTTTTTCAAGCAAAAGGATCTCAATTTGAGGCAGAGGAGGTGGTTAGATCTGTTGAAAGACTATGATATCACCATTTTGTATCATCCCGGGAAGGCTAATATGGTGGTCGATGCCCTGAGTAGACCGCTTGCATAAGATGTTCAGGCTTTGGCCAGTCAATTCGCGAGGTTAGACATTTCAGAGCCCAATCTTATTCTAGCTTGTCCAGTTGCTCAGTCTTCCTTGTATGAGCGTATCAGAGGGCGGCAGTATGATGACCCTCATTTGCTTGTCCTTAGGGACACGGTGCGACATGGTGGTGCCAAGCAAGCTACGGTTGGAGATGATGGAGTTTTAAGGATGCAGGGCCGTATTAGTGTGCCTAATGTGGATGAGCTTCGGGAGTTGATTCTTGAGGAGGCCCACAGTTTCCGATATTCTATTCATACGGGTACTGCCAAGATGTATCAGGACTTGCGACACCATTAATTGTGGAGGAGGATGAAGAAGGATATAGTTGCATATATAGCTCGGTGTCTAAATTGTCAGCAAGTTAGTTACGAGCATCAGAGACTTGGGGGTTTGCTTCAAAAGTTAGAGATTCCTGAGTGGAAGTGGGAGCGTATCAGTATGACTTTGTTGTTGGACACCCACAAACTCAAAGGAAGTTCAACGCGGTGTAGTTCATTGTAGACAGGTTGACCAAGTCAGCACATTTCATTCTAATGGCAGTTACCTATTCTTTAGTGCGATTAGCTAAGATCTACATCCGCGAGATCGTCTGCCTTCACGGTGTGCCCGTGTCTATCATTTATGATCGAGGTACACAGTTCACCTTGCACTTCTGGAGGGAAGTACAGCGTGAGTTGTGCATGTAGGTTGAGTCGAGCATAGCATTTCATCCTCAGACGGAGCGTAGGATTCAGATATTGGAGGATATGCTCCATGTTTGTGTTATGGATTTTAGGGGCTCTTGGGATCAATTCCTACCGCTTGCGGAGTTGGCCTACAACAACAGCTACCAGCCGAGCATTTAGATGGCTCCTTATAAGGCATTATACGAGAGGCGGTGCCGTTCGCTAGCTGGATGGTTCAAGCTGGGGGAGGCTCAGTTATTGAGTGGAGATTTGGTACAGGGTGCCTTAGACAAGGTCAAGATTATTCAAGATCAACTTCGCACAACTCAGTCTAGGCAGAAGAGTTATGTTGACCATAGGGTTTGTGATGTTGCATTCATGGTTGGAGATAGAGTATTGCTCGGGGTTTCACCCATGAAGGGTGTGATGAGGTTCAGGAAGAGGGTCAAGTTGAGCCTTTGGTATATCAGACTCTTTGAGATTCTTCAAAAAGTGGGTGAGGTGGCCTACAAGCTCGTATTGCCACCTAGTTTATCATCAGTTCATCCAGTGTTCCATGTGTCCATGCTCCGAAAGTATCACGGTGATCCATCCCATATGTTAGATTTCAGCTCAGTCCAATTGCACAAGGATTTAACTTATGAGGAGGAGCAGGTGGCTATTTTAGCCCGGCAGGTCCGACAGTTGAGGCCAAAAAGTTATTCTTCTGTTCGAGTGCAGTGGAGAGGTCAGCCGATCGAGGCAGCTACTTGGGAGTCCGATTTGGACATGCAGAGTAGATATCCACACATTTTCACTAGTCCAAGTACTCTTCTATGTCTATTCAAGGACAACCGTTTGTTTTAGAGGTGGAGAATGTGATGACCCAATAGGTCATCTAGGGATTTAACCCTTAATTCTGTGTTTTGAAACCTCAAATGGCTCATTTTAGCCTTTCTCATTTTGCGTGCGCAATCCGTGCCTTTTTCGGAAGGGTTTTATGTGAAAAATTGATTAAAATGTAAAATCGTGCTTTAAAACTCACTTAGGTTGGCTTCGATCAATATTTTGAGCAAATGGACCCAAATTCGTATTTTGATAATCCCGGTGGGTCCGTATCGTGATTTAGGACTTAGGTGTATGCTTGAAATCGAATTCGGAAGTCCCTAGCTCGAATTATCGTAATTTATTGAAAACTAGAAGCTTAAAGGTTTAAAGAATTAAAAAGTTTTACTGAAGTTTGACTTTGTTGATACCGGGTCTGAATTTTTGTTCCGGAACTTGGTATAGGCCCATTACTATATTTATGACTTCGTTGCAAAATTTGGTGCAAAACGAAAGTGATTTGACGTGATTCGGACGTCAGGTTGTTAAAATGAAAGTTCTTAAGTTTTATTGAAAATTTCATTCGTTTTGGCATCCGATTCGTAGTTCTAGGTGTTATTTTTTTATTTTAATCGCGTGAGCGAGTTCCTATAATATTTTTTGACTTGTGTGCATATTTGTTTTAGAGCCCCGAGGGCTCGGGTGAGTTTCGGATAGGCTACGGAAGTTTTTGAACTTAGAAATTCTGGTTTTCTTTAACTTCTGCTGTCATCTGGTGTTCTCTTCTTCGCGATGCGAAGATACTCCCGCGATCGCGAAGAGTAAACTGGGCTGAGGTGGATTTTTCCTCTATTCTAACATGAGGGTGAGGACGTGAACGCGAAGAAGTGGTGGGATCACCCTTTGCGAACGCATCCAGCACTACGCGAATGCGATGAGTAAGGGGTCTGGGTGGGGAGTAGGGGTTTGTTCTACGCGAACGCGAGCTCAAGCTTTCGAACACGATTGGGGGGGAGGGGGACAGACCATCACGAACGCGTAGAACCCCTAGCGAACGTGAAGGCTACTTGGGCCGCTGCACTTGGCGATCGCGTTAGGCCTTTCACGAATGCGAAGAAGTCCTGACTCCCAGTGACTTAAATATTTCAAAGAAGGGATTTCACCCCCTTTCCATTAGAGCTTGGCCTAGAGGCAAATTTGAAGAGAAAAGTCATCACCAATTCATAGGTTAGTATACTTTAACTCATTTTATTCCATTTTCAACATCACCAATTTCTCCTTAATCTTTGTTCTTACATGGTAGAAAACTTGGGATTTAGGAAGAATTATTTTTTTTCAAATTCGGGATTTGGACCTCAATTTAGGGTCGAATTTCGAAACTAATTACATAAGCGGGTCGGGGTTGACTTTTATTGACTTTTTGGGAAAAGTGTAAAAATCCTATCTTTATGTATTTTAATTGATTCCCTTAGTATTATTTGAAGTTATCGAGTCAATTTTTGCTAGATACGCTTGGTTTGGAGGCAGATTCTAGAGGAAAGGTCCCGGTAGAGCTGTGAGTTGATTGCGGAGTGAGGTAAGTATCGTGGTTAACCTTGACTTGAGGGATTAGGACTTGTTTGCCTATTTGCTACATGCTTAAATATTTGAGTACAACGTATATGTGAGGTGACGAGCACTTATGCATTGTTGTTGGGTTAAAGCATGCGGGTGGGACTTGTTTCCTTGTGATTTACTATTTTTCTTTAATTATAACATTCATGCTTAAATTAGATTATTATTTATTTGATCATCCTTTCTGCATTTATGAATTAATTGTGATGGTTGAGTATTTTTGGAAGTTGAGGTTTGGCATCTTGGAACCATTATTGACGTAAGGTTTATTCTCGCATTATCTGTCTCCCAAAGCTTTATATCCATTACTGCATGGTAAGGGAGAGTGTAAAAGCACGAAGGGTGATACCGTGCCATATTTATCGTTTCATGGTGAGGTTGAGAGTAAAAGCACGATTGGTGTTGACATGTCGTCTTTATCGTATCATGGTGAGGTTGAGAGTAAAATCACGATGGATGATGTCGTGCCGTCTTTATTCATTTTGTTTATCCGTTTTTATTGGTTGATGATTTATGTGGCTATTTTATGTTTTTATTCCTGTTGTGATTATCGTATCTTGTTCCCCTTTTGCATGTCCCCTCCCAATTTTACATATTGAATCTCTCTTTATTACTATGTTGCACATATAGTTAAGATGTACATGTTAAATTCCGTGAGTGTCCTATCATAGCCTCGTCACTAACTCATCGAGGTTAGGCTCAACACTTACGAAGTATATTAGGTCGGTTTACGCATGCTATACTTTGCACTTCGTGCGCATATTTTGGTACTGCTCCCAGCTGTATGTGAGGTGTTTCAGCTCAGATTATCAGATTTGGAGACTCGAGGTAGAACTGCTGGCGTCCGCAGACCTTTAAGTCCCCTCCCTCTTTCCTCATTTACTGTTCATTTCATCCAAAATAGTTGTATATATTTCAGACCCTATTTGTAAAACTTCTAGTAGCTCATGCACTTGTGACTCCAGATCTGGGTTTTGTACTTAGATATTTTGGTTATTATGCTACTTCGTACTTCATTTTAGCTTCGTTTCAATTTTATTGGTTTTAATTATTTGATTTTTAAAAATTGGCTTACGAATTTCTTTAATGTTGGCTTGCCTAGCGAGTAAAATATTAGGCGCCATCACGGTCTCGAAGGTGGGGATTCTGGGTCGTGATAGATTTTTAGAAATTAAAATCAAGAGTAGAGTAGATTAATGATGGGGATGCTAACACCACATTTTTCCACATATCTGCTATCCAACAAAGCAGGAAAAATAGGATATTAGGTTTAAATAATTTAGTTGGTAATTGGACTTTTCACCCTCAAGGAATCCAGGATATTATTATAGGACACTTTAAAAATATCTATACAACTGAGCTAACTTCATGCCCCAAAACCATTGAACCTAACCCAAGCCTACTCCACATACTCTCTAACCAAGATAAGAAAACACTTGTTAAACAATTTTTATTAACTGAAATCAATAATGCTATTAAATCTTTTAAACCGTTAAAGGCACCAGGCCCGAATGGCATCCACCCAATTTTCTTTTAGAAATAATGGGCTGACACAAAATCAGCTATCATTGATACTGTACAAAAGCTTTTACTACATTAGTGATCCCGAAGAATATAAACAAGACATTCTTCATGCTTTTTCCAACGGTAAAGCACCCAAAAAATATCTTTCAATATAGGCCCATCAGCCTATGCAACACAATCTACAAGACTATTACCAAGATTGTAGTAAATCGTATGTGCCCCTTTCTCAATAATATAATTAGTCCAAACCAATGCAACTTTATTCCAGGAAGGGGAGTAATTGACAATGATATAATTGTTCAAGAAGTCACCACTCTTTCAGGAAATGTACTAGTAGAACTAGGAAAATAATGCTCAAGATCAATCTGGAAAAGGCTTTTGACAGACTTGAATGGTCCTTTGTTAGGAGCTCGCTCCAAGCGCTTAATTTCCCACAAGACCCAATAACTCTAATCATGAATTGTATATCAGGTACTACAACATCAATCATTGCTAATGGAAAACCTACCGAATTTTTTGAACCTTCAAGGGGTATTCGTCAAGAGACCCACTTTCACCGTACCTATTCATAATCCGTACGCAATCTTTAACAAGATGCATTGATCATGAGGTAAACATACTGAATTGGAAGCCCATTAAATTAAGCCACGATGGACCCACCATATCTCGCCTCTTATTTGCTGATGATCTTATTCTTTTCTCAGAGGCAAACATAACACTAGTGCAACTTCTATCATAAATGTATTCAATTTCATATCCCGTCAATCAGGTCAAAGAATAAAATTTTCAAAATCAAAAGTAATTTTTTCCTCAAATGTAACACCCCAAGCCTAAATAACTCTAGCTACCATACTAAACATTAGGACCACAAACAATGTAAGGAAGTATCTACGTTTCCCCATTACCAACTCACATCCTAAAAGTTCAGACTAACAATTATTACTTGATAGAATTAACACCAGACTAAAAGGCCGGAAAGCTAAACTTTTAACTTTAGTTGGGAGACTAACACTTATACAATCTACACTTTCTGTTATCCCCACACACTCGATGCAACTTAACCTTCTACTAGCAAAGACTAGAAATAATATTGGCCGCATCCAATGTGATTTCCTATGGGGCTCTACCAGGGACCACAGAAAATTACATCATATTAATTGGGATACTGTAACAACATTTAAGAAAGACGAAGGACTTGGGTTGTACAAAGCAAAAGGGAATAATGTCGCCCTTCATTCAAGTTTACTATGTAGGTACTATTCCAACCCTGAATCTCTCTGTGCTAAAGTGATTAAGGGTAAATATCTTAACAATAGACAAAGAACTACTATGACCTCTAAAAACAATGACTCGTACATTTGGTAAAGCACTTCGAAAGCGCACATGTTGTTTTCTAGAGCATTAGCATAGAATCTTGCCAATGGAAGACACATAAACATTTGGCAAGATAGATGGATCATTGGCAAAGACACACTAAGGGAATTAGTGGAAGACCTCCTTAACAAAGATGATTTTAATAAAAACATGTATCATGTTATCAATAATAAACTATGGAACATCGACGCTCTCTCGTACAACCTTCCACCTACAATTTCTGACCTCGTAACACAAACATACATTCCCTTCTCCGACAACACAAATAATACGTTCTTCTGGAAAGAAACAGAGGATGGAAATTTCTCAAGAAAATCCACATCCAACTTATTCATCAAACTAATAGAAACAAATCCAAATATAAACAACTATAACCATAATTGGATATGGAAAGCACATTGTCACAACAAGCTAAAAATATTTCTCTGGCTTCTAGTACATCAACGACTTTCCACTGCCACAATACTAAATCAAAAGAAGATAATAGACTCTAGTAACTGCCCACATTGTGGGATTGAGGAAAACATAAACCATATATCCTTCCAATGAACAATGCCATATAGGGAGTTTTACACATTAGCACATCATCTTCTAATCAATTAGACTGGATAAAGAGTATGTGTATCTCTACATTTAACACTAACCTACCGAATAACACTCAAATTCCCCTATTAGTACTAACACCTATAATCCTTTAGCATATATGGATCAACCGAATCATAAAAAACTTCAAAAATTGTTCTAATCTCATTGATAGTGAAAGAATAATTACATGCGCAATGGAATACCTATACCTAACAAATCATAGGATTCAAACACAAAAATTTCCAACATACAACTCAAGTGGACCCTACCGCCACCAAATATCTATAAACTAAATATAAATGGGTGCACATAAAAAACTCCAACATCGGAGGAGCAGGAGGAATCATCAGAGATTCAAATGGAAACTGGATCGATGAATTGTCTAGTCACATAGTGGCATCATCATATACAAGGGGAAATAATTGCATTAGTCAAAAGTTTGGAACCGACATTCATAAAAAATCGTACACCGATAATAGTGGAAACGGACTGCAGGTACTAATTTCCTTATTAAACAACAAATTCGACAACAAAGCTAATGTTAGTTTTCTACATGACTACAGGTTCCTGCTCGATGCAATGGGCTAATCGATTGTTAGGCGCATATAACATAAAGGGAACCAACTAGCGCATACACTAGCAAAATATGGGAGCAATTGGAACTCACATACTTATGCTGAGTGTGAAAACTACTTCTGAAGTGAACCGCCTTCATTTACTTTCTCTACTTTCTGCAAAGACTTATTAGAGGCCGCATTATTAAGATCAGTTCCATACTGTAATAACACTTCGTAATTTCCTTCTTTATAATAAGTTTCTCTATTTAGCAAAAAAAACACTTATCAAAGGAGGTGGTTGAAGTGACAATTTCATTTTGTTTTTAAAACATGCATATCTTGTGTTGATAATCTATTAAATCTGTTCTGATTTTGTTTCTCAATCTGACTGCCTAGTTTTCATACTTCCATATTTATCCAAAATTTCAATCAAAATACAAACATGTAACGATCCGACCGGTCATTTTGAGAGTTAAAGCTCATGTCCCCTATTAACTGCTTCCCCCGTATCTATTTCTGCTCTTGTGACTTGCTGGGAGGTTTCATTCTAGGTTTTGAAGTGTTTTGGGACACATAGTCCCTAAATGGAGGCTTAAGTCTTAGAATTTGGACCGTAGACGGAACGGTGTGAAGACGACTCCGGAATGGATTTCAATCCGCTAGTTCCGTTAGGTGATTTTAGTCTTAGGGAAGTGCCTGGATTGTATTTTGGAGATCCGTAGCTCATTTAGGCTTGAAATTGTGAAAGTCAAATTTCTAGAGATTTGGACCAGCAGTAGAATTTTTTACATCGGGGTCGGATTCCAATTTGAGAAGTTGGAGTAGGTCCGTAGGGTTAAAAATGGCTTGTGTGCAAAATTTGAGGTCATTCGGATGTGGTTTGATAGGTTTCGACATCGGTTGTAGAAGTTTGAAAGTTTTAAGTTCTTTAAGTTTGAATCGGAGGGTGATTCGTGATTTTAGAGTTGTTTGAGGTGGTTTGAGGGCTCGACTTAGTTCATATGGTGTTTTACGACTTGTTGGTATATTTGGTTAAGGTCCCAGGGGCCTCGGGTGTGTTTCGGATGCTTAACGGGTTGAAATTTGGACTTAGGACATTGCTGAAGTTTCAGACATCTGGTGTTTACGCACCTGCGGTGGGGAAATCGTAGGTGCGGGCTCGCAAATGCGAAGAAGCAAGTGCAGGAGCGGATTTGGAAGCTTAGGGTGGGATCGCAGGTGCGAGGTTAGTTCTGCATCTGTGATGCCCGCAGATGCGGTGAAGGACCGCATAAGCGAACATGTATCCACAGGCGCGCTCACGCAGGTGTGGCCCCATTGCCGCAGATTCGGACCCAACCTTCATAAGTTACTTTCGCACCTGCGATGCTTTTCTCGCAGGTGCGCGGTTGTTGGCTCGCAGAAGTGAGTTCGCTGGGCAGAAAAGAGAGAGTTTCGAGGGTTTGAATTCATTCTTCATTTTTGGACTTAAGAGCTTGGAAATTGGAAATTCTTCGAGGGATTTTCAGAGAAAGCTTTGGGGGTAATGATTCCTAACTCTTTTTTGGTTGTATTTCATTGATCCATGTTGTTTTCTTCATTAAATTAAGAAATTTGGGTGAGAAGTTGGAAAAATGGGGGAAAAGTTCTTCAATCAAATTTTTATAGTTTTGATTGGGATTTAGACATCGGATTTAAATAATTTTGGTACGATTGAACTTGTGAGTGAATGAATGTTCATAATTTGTGACTTTTAACCGATTTCGAGACGTGGGCCCGGGAAGGCTTTTTGGGCGATTTTCTAATTTCTTGCCTTAGCTTTGATTTCATTAGCTAGATTAGTTTTTTATAGCTATATTTATGTTATGTAATTGGTTTTGGCTAGATTTGGGGAATTCAGAGTCGGATATTCGAGGAAAGAGCATTGTGATAAATTGATTTGAGCTTGGTTCGAGGTAAGTGACTTGCCTAACATTGTATGGGAGAACTCCCCTTAGGATTTGGTACTGTTTGATATATGAGCGTCGTGTACGTGAGGTAATAAGTGCATACACGGGCTATTTTTTGAAAAACTATGTTTTCATTAAGTAAAATATATATTTTACTTTAACTGAGCTACACTAGTATATATAATTGTCATGTTTAGTTAAGAACAACATGTCTACGTGTCTTAATTGCTTATCAAAACTCTTTACAGCATGCTTAGTGAATTTCCCACTTCTTCATTGACGTGTACTTAGTCTAAATCATAGGATTTCCGAGTTGTAGTCGTAATTCTATTGTTTGAGCTGCATATTAACTTTGGGACTACGGAACGGTATTCCGGGAGATCCCCTTGTACTGCATATTTACTTTGGGACTATGAAACGGTATTCTAGGAGATCCCTTAGCACCGCCTATTTACTTTGGGACTGCGGAATGGTATTCCGGGAGATCCCCCTGCACATTTACGTTTGGGACTACGGGATGGTATCCTGGGATATCCTCTATTGTTATCTCTGTGTTCTCAGCTGTTGTCTTTCTATGATTCTATTCCTGTTTGATTTTTGTAACTGTGATATCTCATTATATATTATTACATTATATTTATACCAATAGGGCCCTAACCTAATTTCGTCACTACTCGACCGAGGTTAGGCTTGGCGCTTATTGGGTACTGTTGTAGTGTACTTGATGTTTTAAGTGTCAATACCACACAATAGAGGGATGATTTGTGTGGTACCCAATTTTTTGCTTAACTAGTCTATAGAAGAACCTGGTTCTTATAGGTGTTCCAACTACTACTATTTGCGAAATAAAAAGTAAATAAAATGAAGAACACAGAGATTTTACGTGAAAAACACCTAGCTCAAAAGGTGAAAAAACCACGACCTACTACTCAGTAGGATTTTCCCAAACTTCCACTAAAATCACTGAGCCAAAACATCATTTACAAAAACTCTTTGTAAACCTAAGGATTAACTCTAATCTCATTGTGGCACACATCCTCAACTGTTGCGATAACTTTAAGTTAGCTATAACTTGAACACTCTAGGTACCTAATACAATTGCTTCTATGAAAGCTGAAAAGTACAACTTTAAACCACCTACTATAATTGAACTAGAATAAAAGATAGACACAATGGAACTGGTTCTTCTATCTCGTTCAAGTAGCTTCAGGTGTGCACACTCCCACATAAATTGCTTGCAAAATTGCCTTGTTCTTTTGCTCTCAATTTAGTTAACTTCTGCGTATGCGCATTACCTGTAAAAGAGAACAATACTGACATTTAATAGGTTAGTAATCAGAGTTTGATTAGAACTCAATTGCTGCTCTCCTATCGTAGAAGAGTTCATGATGATCTCAAACTCTAACACTATCTTCATCCTAGATTGTGTTCTCTTCATATAAGGAGACTTTTTCCCCTTATCCAATATGCAACCTTTTCGATCAGATCAGGAGATATTGCTGCTTGATCAGTAGGACTTATCTCCTTCACGTGCATCTCACATGTATAGGTTGATCATGGCTGTTCTTCACAAGATGGACCTTGTCCATGACTGAGTTCTTTTTGTCATTCTTCAAAACTTCACTTGTTCTTGGGCCAACAAATTCCCCCTTTTTGATGATGACAAACTCTGTGCTTTTTACTGATTTGGAACCTATAAGAACTCAGCTTAACCATCAATACTAAACTTAGAAAATTCACTTATCATCAAGGACCAGGTTAATTAGGTTATAAATATCACTTATTTTCAGAATGTGTAAAGCACAATGTTTATTCCCCCTTTTGGCATCATCGAAAAGTTACATACAAAGTGTGATACCCAGATTTTAATAAGTACTCATGGCCACTGGGGCAACTGCAAGTGCAATCATGGTGCAATCATTAGTAATCAAGCAAACATATTTAAACTATCAAGGACAGATTAATCATTGAACAAGAGCAAAACAGTAGTTATCATTGGCAGAGATATGTTGCCACCAACAATCCACAAAAAGAAAGAAAAACATTCAAACCATGAGCAAAAAAAAAAACAAAAGATAGAAACATCCCTAATCTGGGTCACGGAGGTACTAAACATACCCTATTTCCCATTTCTTCAGAGTCACATTTAGCCTGTCCAGAACTGTGGTTAGAATAAAGCCATAGGGAGTAGCATGGACCTTGGAGCAGTTTATGACCCTGTCTAGCAGCTTGTTAATGAAGGCAGGCTAGTTGATTTGCTTTCCTTTCTCCAGGCACTCCATAAGAACTAGATCCATGTAATTAGCAATGTGCCTTCTCTCCTGTCTGGGCAATAAACACTTGTTGACAAATTCAGACAAGACCTTGTGCTCAGGCCTCATTTCACTTTTCTGCACCGCCCTGGCTTCATTAACCTCTTCTGAATCACAAAACCTCATGGTGATTGCAAGAGCAGCAGGAAGGGAGTCCTGGCAGGGCCACCTTTGCCTTGTATAGTCATCAAACCCTTCAGAGGGCATGTCCAGGATCTCTCCCAGTTTCTTTGCATCAAACTGCACTTAGACTCCTTTCACCAGGCTACTAACAATGCCATCCTTAACCGCAACATTGGCCATAAATTCAATTAGCTCATTTCTGGCTAGCCTACCATCCATCTGAAGGACCATGTCCTTCCATCCCTGAGCAGCTAAAGTATCCACCAATCCCATCATTCTTGGTTCCACCAGGTCTTTCAGCAGTCTACCCTTTAATATCTTTCTTTTTCCAAACATGGCAAGCTTATCCTATTCCTTCTCAGAATCATTTTCTTCTTCTTCTCCACTCCAGTCATCATCTTCAAAAAAATTTAATTGTTTAGTTTTCACTACAGATCTTGTCCTGTTGTCTAGTGTAGGTTCACCGGCCTCAGACACAAAGGAAGACTTTTTGGAGAAGGTCTTGGTATTTTTAGGCTTGGGGGTAGGAACCTCCACTAATGTACCTCTTTCTTGATGGACCAGTTCCATCTCCTCTTCCTCAACAGCCTTTGAGGGTTCTGCAATCTTTCCCTTTCCTTTATCCATTTTCTTTTTCTTACTCTCTTTTAAAGCCCTTTGTAGATCAACTTCACTCTGCTTTACCCTACTTCTTGTGGCTCTACCCCTTGGCAGTGAAGAGGCAGTAGGTGTTGGGGATGAAGCCTTTATTTTCTTGGAAGGCTTAGGAACATTAGGGGCTTTTGTTGTGGGAGTTCTGCGTCTCTTTGGGTCATAACTTGCCCCAACCTTTTTCAGTAGGTCTGCTAGGGTCTCTTTAGTAGATGAAACAAGTTCATCTCTCTGTGTGCTCAGATGAACCAACCCCTTAGTAGCTTCCCTAGAACTACTTCCCCCTGACTTCATGCCACTCTCTTCTACCCTTTCTTGTGCAACCCCATAGATAACAAGAACTGCTCCCTTCCCATTTCCCCTCTCATTACCACATGCACCCTCTCTCTTTTCTTTTTCGGAGTTATTTTTACCTCCACTCCTTTGTGACCCTGGTACTTCTACATCCTTAACAGACCCAATCAGAATGAACCTAGATTCTAGATTCTCAGACACAGAAGAAATTACCTTAGATGGAGATTCTTGAGGCTTTTCAGAGTCAGAAGACCCAGGTCCTTCCCCCTCAATAGCGGATTGATATGATTCAGAATCAGAGCTAGAGCTGGAGTTTTGGCCCTGGCTTCCCTTAAACTTTTCATTTAATTTCTTCCTAGGAGCCCCAGACGGTACAATATTTCGAGCAAGTATTTTCAGCCTACGTAGTCTGGGTTTTGGCGATGTACTGGGTGGAGAAGGTGTGGTTGAATTTGAGAGAGATGGTAGTGGAGGAGTTCCAGGATTGTCTTGTGGGTTAGTCATGATTGTTGGTTTCTTGAGAGAATTTGGGAATTTAGAGTTTTAGGGCAAGTAAAAGTGAAGAAATTTTTTGACGGTTTGGAATTATAAAGATGGCAGGAGAAATGATGTGTATTTAAAGAGAAATACACATTTAATAGGTAACGACAACCTTTTGCAGTGGTCAAATAGAGGTCTAATCAACCTGAAATTTCAGATTTTGAATGATCGGTTTATCTTCCCTAGATTTTAGGCAAAGTTTTTGGTTTAGAGTTCTAGGCAAACAGAAGTGGTTCAATGCTAACAGATAGAATTTTCTTGGAATTTAACAAGTATAGGACTTCAACTCATGATTGAATATTAATCTTTCTAATTGTGCAGAGTATAGAAAACATATCTTAGCTTTCATATGAACCCATACTGGTGAACCAAGTTCTTCATTTAGAAGTCTCTTGAGCATGCCTCAAATGCCATAATAGAGAAAATTTTGTAAGAGATCAGTGAGTCATATAAGCACATGTCACAGGAGTATACTAATTAAAGTATGAAGCTGAGTAAGAATGAATCTAGATAATTACACAAGTTCAGAATTCCTAGCCAAAACATTTTTTTCCTTTTTTCATTTTTTTTTTCATTTTTTTCATTGTATTCTGAGCTGGACCTATTAGGTGATCTTAATCATCCCTAATTCCAACCTGTTCCTCTCAAAGTTTTCTTAACTCAGTGCTTTAGTGAAGATGTCAACAATTCGTTTATCAGTAGCACAAAATTCTATGGAGATCAATCCTTTCTCATAGTTATCTCTTAAGAAGTGGTGTCTAACATCTATGTGCTTAGTCCTCTTATGATGAACAGGGTTCTTTGTCATACTTATAGTACTAGTGTTATCACAGAATATTGGAATGCTACCAACTTCAACGCCAAAATCTACCAGCTGTTGTTTGATCCATAACAATTGAGCACAACAAGAAGCAACAACAACATATTCAGCCTCAGCAGTGGATAAGGCCACTGAATTTTGCTTTTTAGTGGCCCGGGATACAAGACATGAGCCAAGAAAATGAGCCATACCTGAGGTGCTTTTCCTATCCACAAGGAAACCTGCATAATCAACATCAGCATATCCTACTAGATTGAAATTACTACCTTTAGGATACCAAAGACACAAATCAGTGGTGCCTTTCAAATATCTTAGTATCCTCTTGACAACAGTCAAGTGAGACTCTTTTGGATTAGGCCTGAAAGCGAGCACAAAGCCCTACACTAAAAACTATGTCAGGTCTGCTGGCAGTAAGATACAAGAGTGAACCAATCATACCCCTATACAACTTCTGATCAACTGATGAACCAGGTTCATCTAAGTCTAATTTAGTGGCAGTTGCATGGGGGTGTCTATTTCCTTTGATTCATCCATTTTAAACTTTTTTATCAGCTCTTTTGCATACTTCTACTAATGAATCATGGTTCTATTTGGGCTTTATTTGATCTGTAAGCCTAAGAAAAAGTTAAGCTCACCCATCATACTCATTTCAAACTCACTCCCCATTAATTTGGCAAAAATCTTACTTAGTTTATCAGTGGTGTCCCCAAAGATTATGTCATCAACATATATTTGTACCACAAGGAGATCCTTACCTTTTTCCCTTAAGAATAGGGTACTATCAATTTTTCCTCTTTTGTAGCCATGTTCAAGAAGAAATTTGGACAGTCTTCATACCATGCTCGAGGAGCCTACTTGAGTCCATAGAGAGCCTTATCTAATTTGTACACATGCTCAGGACATTCCTTGCTCTCAAACCCTGGAGGTTGTTTCACAAACACTTCTTCTTTCAGGTAGCCATTCAGGAAGGCACTTTTGACATCCATCTAATGGAGAGTGAATTCCATGTGTGTAACAAAGGTTATGAGGAGTCTTATTGCCTCTAGTCTTGCAACTGGAGCAAAAGTCTCATCATAATCTATACCCTCCTCTTGGCTGTAACCTTGGACCACAAGTCTTGCCTTGTTTCTTGTAACTGTTCCATCTTCATCAAGTTTGTTTCTGAAGACCCATTTTGTACCAATAACTTAGCTGTCCTTGGGTCTTGGAACTAGATGTCAAACTTGACTTCTCTCGAACTGATTGAGTCTATCTTGTATTGCATTCACCCAATCTACATCCTGCAAAGCCTCAACAACATTTTTAGGTTCAATAAGAGATAAGAAAGCATCAAAAGCACACAGATTATTTAATTGTGATATAGTTTTGATTCCAGATGTTGGATCAGTGATTATGTTCTCAATAGAATGAGAACTTTAATATTTGTAAGGTTTCACAACCAACTGATGTCTGCTAGATGTTTCTCCCATATTCTGTTGCTGAGGAACAGGGTGATGAACAAGTTCTTTTAGGGGATTTGTTTCAATTCCTCTTTGATAAGTTCCCCCTGTCAGGTTGCCCTAAATGGAAGGACCTGTTCCATCACATATTCCTTCTTTTGGTGCCACTTTAACTTGTGCTGAGACTTCAGTCAAATCCTTTACCAATCTAATGGCTTCATCTTCATGTTACTGTCTCTTAAAAAGAACGTTAGTTTCATCAAACACTACATGCACACTTTCTTCTACACATAAAGTTCTTTTATTGAACTCTTTATATGCTTTGCTATGTGAATAATATCCCAAGAATACTCCCTAATCACTTCTGGGATCAAACTTACCTAGGGAGTCTTTTCCGTTATTATGCACAAAGCACTTGCATCCAAATACCCTAAGATGGGATATATTTGGTTTTCTCCCTTTAAGTAACTCATATGGAGTCTTCTCTACAAGAGGTATAGTCATGCATCTATTGATAATGTAACATGCAGTGTTTACAGCCTCTGCCCAGAAGCTGTGGGGTAGTTTACTAAAAAGAAGCATAGTCCTAGCCATGTCTTTAAGAGTCCTGTTCTTTCTTTCAACTACTCCATTTTGTTGAGGAGTCCTAGGGGCAGAGAAGTTATGATCTATACCATGCTCATCACAGAATTCAGCAAACTTAGCATTTTCAAATTCAGTTCCATGATCAAACCTAATGGATGCAAGTTGATTACCTAGTTGTTTTTGAGTTTTTCTAACAAAAGCATCGAACATGTCAAATACTTCGTCTTTAGATATTAGAAATAGTACCCAGGTAAATCTATAATAATCATCAACAAGTACCATTACATATTTCTTTCCACCTATGCTCATGGTTCTCATTGGACCACAGAGATCCATATGGACCAGTTCCAACGACTTGGTTGTGCTTACCATTCTCTTGCTTTTGAAGGCTGATCTTACCTGCTTCCCTCTTGCACAAGCCTCACAAACTTTGTCTTCCTTGAACTTGATGTTAGGTAACCCTATCACCAAGTCCTTAGAGACTAATTTGTTTAGTTGTTTCAGACTAGCATGACCAAGTCTTCTGAAAGAGTAGACAAAACTACAATGTAAATTTTGTTAACTCTTTTTCCCTGCAAAACAATTTTGTCAGTGGTAAGGTTAATCACAAATCATTTAATAGAGGTGAATGCTACAAGATTACCTCTGTCACACAGTTGTGACACACTGATCAGGCTGTATTTCAAGCCATCTATCAAGTAGACATTCTCAATGGAGTGAGAGTATGTCTTACCTACCTTTCCAACCCCAATAATCTCACCTTTCTTCCCATTTACAATGGAGATATTACCTCCCTTTAAATCCTCAAGTGAAAAGAACTGGTTCTTACTTCCAGTCATATGTTTTGAGCAGCCACTATCCATGTACCACATTTGGCTACTTCCCTTCACTTGGACCTGTAAAAAGAAATCAAAGGCTAGTCTTAGGAACACAAACTAGTTTGGGTCCCTTTCTATAGGCAAAGGGATGAATCAAATTCCTTTTAGCCCACCCAGGAAGCCTATTTTTCTCTTGAACAAAAGCTTTGTTCTTTTGATTGGCCTTTTATTTTGCATTACATTAATATTTGTAATGGCTAGCCTTGCCACAGTGTGTGCAGATTTTGTTCTCAGGGAGAGTGAGGTACTTGCTTTTAGGATCCCACTTAGGTGTTTGAGTCCCATAGCCAAGTCCTCTTTTCTTGCTACTGTGATGTTCTTGTAGCCTGGAAAGTGCATCAGAATCCTTGTTCCATTTGCAAGTTCTGTCTAGTTCATGTTTTACCTTCCCTAGATCTTCTTTTAAGACTTTTATCTGTTCATCCTTCCTGTACAACTCGTCCTTCATTTTTCCTAAGTTTTCTTCTTGGGTGAGATGTGTGTGGTCAGCTTTCTTCTTACCTGTTCCTAGTTTCAGTTTTAAATTCTCAGACCTAAGTTCTAGGACACTGGTGTCAAGTTCAAGAACCTGGTTCTTCAACTCAGTATTTTTACTTTCACTCTCATTAGCCCTAGACTCTAGATTTTTCCACTTGGCTTTTAGGATCACACATTCCCTAGATAGATCTTCCTTCTCACTGTTAATTATCTCAGACTCATCAATGAAGTCTAACAATAGCTCAGACAATCTTTCTTTAGACATGAATTTAATCTAGTCTTTGACATGAAGGATACTTACCTCTTGTTCATCATCTGATTCTCCGATGGCCATAAGTGCTTGTTCATCTCCAGCTTCATCTTCTGAGTCCTCATCTGATGTTTCTCCCCAAGCAGCAACCATAGCCTTTGTTGATCCTTTGTTCCTTTTTGGTTGAACCTGTTCTTTCTTCCGGTTTCTTCGTTTTGCCCTTTCCTTCTTCCACTCAATTTTCCATTGAGGACAGTTCTTGATCATGTGGTCAGTCTTACCACAGTTGTAGAAGCCCTTATTGGTTTGTTTCTTAGGAACCCTTGGTTTATTGAAGTTGTACCTCTTGAAGAACCATTTTCTCTCATCGGGTACTTTTTGAAATCTCTTGTGATCATGGCCATTTCATCATCCTCTAGATCTGAACCTTCAGCTATTCTGAGAGCTAGACTTCTTTCCTTCTTGGGTGTATCCATTTTCATGGTTTTCCTTCTTAGTTCATAGGCAGTAAGGTTTCCAATCAGTTCATCCAGCTTGAGGGTAGCAATTTTCTTTGATTCCTGAATAGCAGTAATTTTGCTTTCCCAAGTCACTGGTAAAACCCTTGTCAAGATTTTTTCAACCTTTACTTATTCAAGGATAATTCTCCCAAGAGATTTAAGTTCATTTGTTAGTGTTGTGAACCTTGTGTACATCTCCTGGATAGATTCTCCTTCCTTCATACTGAAATTCTCATATTGAGAATATAGCAGTGTTCCTATTGATCTCTTTACTTGAGGAGTTCCTTCATGAGCCACTTGTAAAGTGTCCCATATTTTCTTTGTAGTAGTGCAGCTTTGAATCCTGCTATACTCGTCTGGACCCAGTCCACACACAAGCCATTTCTTGGCCTTAGCATTCTTCTCCCATTTCTTCAAATCTTCAGCAGTGCAGTCAGCTCTTGTCTTTGGCACATCCACTCCTTCAGCATTCTTCTTTGTAATTACCAGAGGACCATCTGTGATTATGTCCCAAAGTTCATAGTCTTGTCCTATGATGTGATCTCTCATCTTGTTCTTCCACCAAGAATAGTACTGACCATTAAAGAGTGGAGGCTTAGCAATGGATTTCCCTTCCCAGTTCCCAGGTGGTGCACTCATTTTGATCTTTTCCTAAGGTGTTATCCTCTTCAAGGATAACCCGCTCTGATACCAATTGATGTTTTAAGCATCAACACTACACAAGAGGGGGGGTGATTTGTGTGGTACCCAATTTTTGCTTAACTACTCTATAAAAGAACCTGGTTCTTCTAGATGTTCCAACTACTATTGTTTGTGGAATAATAAATACAGAAAATGAAGAATACAGAGATTTTTACGTGGAAAATACCTGGCTCAAAAGGTGAAAAAACCATGACCTACTACTCAGTAGGATTTTCCCAAACTTCCACGAAAATCACTAAGCCAAAATAGCATTTACAAAAACTCTTTGTAAACCTAAGGATTAACTCTAATCCCGTTGTGGCACACATCCTCAACTGTTGCGATAACTTTAAGTTAGCTATAACTTGAACACTCTAGGTACCTAATACAATTGCTTCTATGAAAGCTGAAAGGTACAACTTTAAACCACCTACTACAATTGAACTAGAATAAAAGATAGACACAATGGAACTGGTTCTTCTATCTCGTTCAAGTAGCTTCAGGAGTGCACACTCAAATCCCACATAAATTGCTTGTAAAATCACCTTGATCTTTTGCTCTCAATTTAATTAACTTCTGCGTACGTGCCTTACCTATAAAAGAGAACAACACTGGCATTTAATAGGTTAGTAATCAGAGTTTGATTAGAACTCAATTGATGCTCTCCTATCGTAGAAGAGTTCATGATAATATCAAGCTCTAACACTATCTTCATCCTAGATTGTGTTCTCTTCATATAAGGAGACTTTCTCCCCTTATCCAATATGCAACCTTTTTTATCAGATCAGGAGATATTGCTGCTTGATCAGTAGGACTTATATCCTTCACGTGCATCTCACATGTATATGTTGATCATGATTGTGTTTCACAAGATGGACCTGGTCCATGACTAAGTTCTTTTTGTCATTCTTCAAAACTTCACCTGTTCTTGGGCCAAAAGTACTCACGCCCTTTCCTACACATGTTTTTTCGTGTGCAGATCCATATTCATCTCACCAGCCTCATCACTAGTTGCAGTTGTTGCTGCTTATTGGAGACTTCAAGGTACATCTGCTCGCGCCCGTAGATCCTTGGAGTCCCTCTCTTTTTCCCTATGCTCGTTTTTCCTTCTTTATGTTGAAATGATGTATAGAACAATTAAGACTTCTTAGTAGCTTGTGACTTACGATATTTCGGGTTTTGGGAGAGTTTATGTACTCTTCGAGAGTGGTTATTGTATATGTCCAGCGGCATCTTTATTACTTATTAAAAATTTCCCCCTTAGTTATTAGCTGTTATGTTTTTGCTTATTTTTTCCGCATATGTTAGGCTTACCTATTCGTAGAGACTAGTTGTTATCATGATGGTTCATGGAGAGAGAACTTGGGTCGTGACAAGTTGGTATCAGAGCTTTAGCTTCATAAGAGTCATGAGTCACAAGACGGTTTATTAGAGTCCCACGGATTGGTACGGAGACGTCTGTACTTATCATCGGGAGGCTATGGAAATGTTAGAAAAATTCCAATTCATTTGATTCCTTGTTGTGCTAGATTGTTGACTTCAAAATTCTAAACTTCTGCATTTTATTCTGTTACAGATGGTGAAGACACGTGCTACTAGAGATGACCAGGCATCTGCGCCCCCTGCTAGAGCTGCCCGAGCCCGGGGCCGGGGTAGAGTCCAAGGACGTCTACATGGTGCAGCTAAAGCACCTGAGTGAGCTGCTACGGAGGAGCCACAAGTAGCTCTAGTCGGAGCACATGCACCTGATACGCCTACTACTACTACTCCAGCTCTTTAGGAGACCCTTGCATAGTTCGTGAGCATGTACAACACTCTAGCTCAGGCAGGGTTGATTCCCCTTGCTCCAGCCATATCTTAGGCTGGGGGAGGAGCACAGACTCCCATTGCCTGCACCCCCGAGCAGCGGCTTCAGTTTGATCAGATCCCAAAGGTTATACCGGTACCGCCTATAGCCCTAGCTCGGCCCGAGAGTAGGGCAACAGTCTTAGAGGAGGAGGAACGTAGGCTCGAGAGGTACAAGAAGTACGACCATCCTATATTTAGTGGTCTAGCGTTAGAGGATGCTCAGGGATTTCTGGAGAAGTGTCACTGCATCCTACATACTATGGGCATAGCAGAGTCGAGTGGGGTTTCTTTCACTACTTTATAGCTTCAAGGAGCAGCCTATCAGTGGTGGCATACTTATGAGTTGGACAGTCCGGCTGAGGACGTTTCCCTTACATGGACTCAATTTTCGGACATGTTTTTGAGAGAGTATGTCCCCAGAGCCTCAGGGATGCATGGCGCTCGGAGTTTGAGCAGTTGCGCTAGGGTGCTATGACTATTTCAGAGTATGCAGTTCGTTTTAGTGACTTGGCTAGACATGCACCGGCCTTGGTTTCTATAGTTCGAGAGAGGGTTCATCGGTTTATTGAGGGACTCCATCCCAACATCAGGACTAGCATGGCCTGGGAGCTAGAGATGGATATCTCATATCAGTAGATGGTGAGTATTGCTAGGAGAGTGGAGGGCATGCTTGCTCGGGATAGGGAGGAGAGAGAGAGAGGCCAAGAGGTCTCAAGAGTCTGGCCATTATTCTAGTGCCCGTGTCCCAGCTACAGTTCGTCATGGTAGGGGCTATGTGAGTCGCCCCGTTCATTAAGCTCTTCCAGCTGTTAGTGGTATTCCAGCTCCTCCTAGACGTCAGGAGCCTTATTATGCACCTCCAATATCTAGCATGCCTCCTGCACGGGGTGCTATTAGCTGTCAGTCCAGCAGATCTGGCCCGAGTCAGCCATAGCAGCCACACCCTCTCAAAGCTTGTTTTGAGTATGGCGACACTTGCCATATGGTGAGGGATTGCCCCAGAATTAGGAGGGGTGCACCTACACAGACTTCTTAGCCACAACGT
Source organism: Nicotiana tabacum (assembly GCF_000715075.1). Lineage (NCBI taxonomy): Eukaryota > Viridiplantae > Streptophyta > Magnoliopsida > Solanales > Solanaceae > Nicotiana > Nicotiana tabacum. Next base: position 26,943,042 of record NC_134100.1, read on the forward strand.
GCTCCACCGGGTCCTTAGGCTATGATTATAGAACCAGCTACCACCCCGCCAGCTCAGCCAGCCCGAGGTGGAGGTTGGGGAGGTAGAGGCCGCCCCAGAAGGGAGGCCAGGGCAGATATTATGCCCTTTCTGCTCGTAAATATGTCATTTTTTGATTCTGTCATTACATGTATTGTTTCGGTCTATCATAGAGATGCATTGGTTCTGTTCAATCCAGGCTCCACTTATTCTTATGTGTCATCTTATTTTTCTCCGCATTTGGGCGTATCTCGGGATACTTTGATTTCCCCTATTTATGTGTCTACTCCTGTGGGAAATTCTCTTATTGTGGGCCGTGTGTACTGATCATGTTTGATTACTTTTAGTGGTTTTGAGACTAGAGTCGATTTATTATTGCTTAGCATGGTAGATTTTGATGTTATCTTGGGCATGGAATGGTTGTCGCCCCATTATGTTATTCTTGATTGTCACGCCAAGACCGTAATGCTGGCTATGCCAGGTTTATCGCGATTAGAGTGGAGGGGTACCTTAGATTACACTCCTAGCAGAGTTATTTCATTTCTGAAAGCTCAACAAATGGTTGAGAATGGATGTGACGCATATCTAGTCTATGTGAGAGATGTCAATAACGATACCCCTATAGTTGATCAATACCGGTAGTAAGCGATATCCCTGATGTATTTCCAGCTGATCTTCCGGGCATGCCGCCCGATAGAGACATTGATTTTGGCATTGATTTGTTGGTAGACAGTCAGCCCATCTCTATTCCTCCTTATCGTATGGCCCTTCCAGAGTTGAAGAAGTTGAAGGTACAGTTACAGAAGTTGTTTGATAAGGGCTTCATTTGGTCCAGCATGTCACCTTGGGGTTCTCCTATCTTGTTTGTGATGAAAAAGGATGGTTCTATGCGTATGTGCACTGATTATCGCCAGTTGAACAAAGTCACAGTGAAGAACATGTATCCTTTGCCTCGTATTGATGACCTATTTGATCAGTTACAGGGTGCTAGGGTGTTTTCCAAGATTGACTTGTGTTCAGATTACCATCAGTTGAAGATTCGGGAGCTAGATATCTAGAAGACTGCTTTCAAGACTTGGTATGGTCATTACGAGTTCCTTGTGATGTCATTTGGGCTGACCAATGCCCCAGCAGCATTTATGCATTTGATGCATAGTGTATTTCAGCCTTATCTTGACTCATTCGTCATTGTATTTATTGGCGACATTATGGTGTACTCCCGGAGTCGAGAAGATCATGATCAGCACCTGAGAACAGTGCTTCAGACCTTGAGAGAAAAGAAGTTATATGCAATGTTCTCAAAATGTGAGTTCTGGTTAGATTCCGTGGCATTTTTCAGCCACATGGTGTCGAGTGAAGGGATCAAGGTGGATCCGAAGAAGGTGAAAGCAGTGCAGAGTTGGCGCAGACCGTCCTTAGATACAGAGATCCGAAGTTTCCTTGGTTTGGCAGGGTATTACAATTGATTTGTTGAGGGGATCTCATCTGTTGCAGCACCTATGACCAGGCTGACCTAGAAGGGTGCTTCGTTTAGATGGATAGAGGAGTGTGAGGAGAGCTTCCAAAAGCTCAAGACAACTTTGACTACAGCCCTAGTATTGGTATTGCCTTCAGGTTCGAGGTCTTATACAGTTTATTGTGATGCATCGCGAGTTAACTTCGATGCGGTGTTGATGAAAGACCGTAGGGTGATTGCCTACGGATCCAGACAGCTGAAGGTGCATGAAAAGAACTATCCTGTCCATGACCTTGAGCTAGAAGCTATTATTCATGCCCTGAAGATTTGGAGGCACTATTTGTACCATGTCCCTTGTGAGATCTACACTGATCACCCGAGTTTACAGCATCTGTTCAAGTAGAAGCATCTTAATTTCCGTCAGAGGAGGTGGTTAGAGCTTCTTAAGGATTATGTTATCATCATTTTGTACCACCCAGGGAAGGCCAATGTGATGGCCGATGCTTTGAGTTGCCGGGCAGAGAGTTTGGGGAGTTTAGCTTAACTACCAGTAGCAAAAAGGCCCATGGCGTTGGATGTTCAGGCCTTAGACATCCAGTTTGTGAGATTGGATATTTTTGAGCCTAGTAGAGTATTGGCTTGTTTGTTCTCTCGGTCTTCTCTTTATGATCGTATCAGGGAGCGTCAGCATGATGACCCCCATCTGCTTGTCTTTAAGGACATAGTCTAGCACGGTGATGCTAAGGAGGTCACTATTGGAGATGATAGTGCATTGAGAATGCAGGGTAGGCTATGTGTGCCTAATGTGGACAGTTTGCATGAGTTGATTCTTCAGGAGGCTCACAGCTCGCGGTACTCTATTTATCTGGGTGCCGCAAAGATGTATCAGGACTTGAGGCAGCATTATTGGTAGCATCGAACGACGAAGGACATAGTGGAATATGTGTCTCGATGTCTAAATTGCCAGCAGGTGAAGTATGAGCATCAACGACCTGGTGGATTGCTTCAAAAGTTAGAGATTCCGAAGTGCAAATAGGGGGGATTACTATAGATTTCGTTGTTGGACTCCCACGGACTTAACTGAAGTTTGATGCAGTTTGGGTAATTGTGGATAGGCTGACCAAGTCAGCTCACTTCCTTCCTGTGATGACTACCTACTCTTTCGAGCAGCTGGGTCAAGTTTATATCTGTGAGATTGTCAGACATCATGGCGTGCCGGTATCTATCATCTCTGACCGTGGTACGCAATTTGCATCACAGTTATGGAGAGTTATACAGTATGAGTTAGGTACTCAGGTGGAGTTTAGCACAACATTTCACCCTCAGACAGATGGACAGTCCGAGTGCACTATTTAAATTCTTGAGGATATGCTCCGCGCATGTGTGATGGAGTTTAGAGGTTCTTGGGATCAGTTCTTGCCACTTGCGGAGTTTGCCTACAACAATAGTTATCAGTCCAGCATTCAGATGGCACCTTATGAGGCTCTGTATGGTAGGTGGTATCAGTCCCCAATGGGTTGGTTCGAGCCGGGCGAGGCCAAATTATTGGGTACGAACTTAGTTCAGGATGCCCTGGAGAAAGTTAAGGTGATTCAGGATAGACTTCGCACAACCCAGTACAAACAGAAGAATTATGTGAATCGAAAGGTTCATGATATTTCATTCATGATTGGACAGCGGGTCTTACTTAGGGTTTTCGCCTATGAAGGGCGTTATGAGGTTCGAAAAGAGGGGCAAGCTGGTTCCAACCTTTGAGGTGTTGCAGCGAGTTAGGGAGGTTTCTTATGAGCTTGCATTACCTCCCAGCCTAGCAGGAGTTCATCTGGTATTTCATATTTCGATGCTCTGGAGGTATCACGGCAATCCGTCCCACTGTTGGATTTCAGCTCATTCTAGTTGGACAATGATCTATTTTATGTTGAGGAGCCAATGTCTATCTTGGACAGACAGGTTCGAAAGCTGAGGTAAAAGTATATTGCATCAGTAAAGGTTCAGTGGCGGGGTCGGCCGGTCAAGGAAGCGACTTGGGAGACCGAGCAGGATATGCGCAGCTGTTATCCTCATATTTTCACCACTTTAGGTATAGCTCTATGCTCGTTCGAGGACGAATGATTGCTCTAAGAGGGGGAGGATGTAACAACCTGACCGATCGTTTGAGAGTTAGAGTCTCGATCCCCTATTAACTGCCTCCCATTTCTGCTGTTGTGACTTGCCGGAAAATTTCGTTTTGGGTTTTAAAGTATTTTGGGACACTTAGTCCGTAAATGGAGGCTTAAGTCTTAGAATCTGAACCGTAGTCGGAACAGTGTGAAGATAACTCCGAAATGGAGTTCCGTTTTTCGTTAGCTCTGTTAGATGATTTTGGGTTTAGGGGCATCCCCGGATTGTGTTTTGGAGGTCCGTAACTCATTTAGGCTTGAAATGGCGAAAGCCGAATTTCTGGAGATTTGGACTGGCAGTCGAATTTTTGATATCTGGGTCGAATTCCAATTTCGAAAGTTGGAATAGGTCCACAGGGTTGAATAAGACTTGTGTGCAAAATTTGAGATCATTCGAACGCGGTTTTCTAGGTTTCGACATCGGTTGTAGAAGTTTGAAAGTTTCAAGTTCTTTAAGTTTGAATTGGAGGGTGATTCGCGATTTTTGCATTGTTTGAGGTGGTTTGAGGGCTCGGCTAAGTTCACATGGTGTTTTAGGACTTGTTGGTATATTTTATTGAGGTCTTGAGGGCTTCGGGTGTGTTTCAGATGCTTAACGGGTTAAAATTTGGACTTAGGCCATTGCTGAAGTTTCAGACATATGGTGTTTTTGCATTTGCGGTGGGGAGACTGCAGGTGCGGACTCGCAAATGTGAAGAAGCAAGCGCAGAAGTTGATTTGGGCAGCTCAGGGTGGGATCGCAGGTGCGAGGTTAGTTCCGTAGATGCGAGAGAGGAATCGCAGATATGGCGGTGGACCGGAGAAACGGACAGATATCTGCAGGCGCACTCGCGCAGGTGCGGCCCCATTGCCGCAGATGCAGACCCAGCCTTTATAAGTGACTTTTTCACCTGCGATGCTTTTCTCGCAGGTGTGGTACAACAGGTGCGGTTGTGGGCTCGCAGAAGTGAGTTGGCTGGGCAGAAAAGAGAGAGTTTCGAGGGTTTGAATTCATTCTTCATTTTTGGACTTGAGAGCTCGGAAATTGGCGATTCTTTGAGGAATTTTCAGAGAAAGCATTCGGGTAACGATTCCTAACTTGTTTTTGGTTGTATTTCATTAATCCGTAGTTGTTTTCTTAATTAAATTAAGGAATTTGGGTGAGAAGTTGGGAAAATGGGGAAAACATTCTTCAACCGAATTTTAAAGTTTTGATTGGGATTTAGACGTTGGATTTGGATAATTTTGATGCGAATGAACTCGTGGTTGAATGGATGTTCATAATTTGTGACTTTTACCCGATTACGAGACGTGGGCCCGGGGAGGCTTTTTTGGCGATTTTCCAATTTCTTGCCTTAGATTTGATTTCATTAGCTAGATTAGTTTCTTATAGCTATATTAATGTTATATAATTGGTTTTGGCTAGATTTTGGCGATTCGGAGTCGGATATTCGTGAAAAGAGCATTGTGACATATTGGTTTGAGCTTGGTTCAAGATAAGTGGTTTGCCTAACCTTGTGTGGGGGAACTCCCCTTAGGATTTGGTACTTTTTAATATATGAGCACCGTGTACGTGAGGTGACGAGTGCGTACACGGGCTATTTATTGAAAAACTTCATTTCATTAAGTAAAATATTTGTTTTCCTTTAACTGAGCTACACTAGGATATGTAATTATTCTGTTTAGTTTAGAACAACATGTCTATGTGTCTTAATTGCTTATATGAACTCTGTGCAGCATGCTTAGTAAATTTTCTGCTTCTTCGTTGACTTGTACTTAGTCTAAATCGTAGGATTTCCGAGTTGTAGTTGTAATTCTTTTGTTTGAGCTGCATATTTACTTTGGGACAATAGAACGATATTTCGGGAGATCACCCTGTACTGCATATTTGCTTTGGGACTACGGAACAATATTCTAGGAGATCTCCCTGCACTGCCTATTTACTTTAGGACTACGAAACGGTATTCCGGGAGATCCCCCTATACATGTACATTTGGGACTACGGGACGGTATCCTAGGAGATCCCCTGTTGTTATCTCTGTGTTCTGAGCTGTTGTCTTTCTATGATTCTATTCCTGTTTGATTTTTGTAACTGTGATATCTCATTATGTTTTATTACATTATATTTATACTAGTAGGCCCTGACCTCATCTCGTCACTACTCAATCAAGGTTAGGCTTGACACTTACTGGGTACCGTTGTGGTGTACTCATGCCCTTTCATGCACATGTTTTTCATGTGCAGATCCAGGTTCATCTTATCAGCCTAATCACTAGTTGCATTCGCTGCTGCTTATTGGAGACTTCAAGGTACATCTGCCCGCACCCGCAAATCCTCGGAGTCCCACTCTTTTTCCCTATGCTCCTTTTTCTTTCTTTCTATTGAAGTAATGTATAGAACAGTTAAGACTTCTTAGTAGCTTGTGATTTATGATATTCCGGATTTGGTAGAGTTTATGTACACTTCAAGAGTGGTTATTGTATATGCCGAGCGGAATCTTAATTACTTATTAAAAATTTACTTGTTAGTTTTAATTAGCTGTTATGTTTTCGCTTCTTTTTCCGCAAATGTTAGGCTTACCTAGTCGTAGAGACTAGGTGCCGTCACAACAGTTCATGGAGGGAGAACTTGGATCGTGACAAAAGAGCAGAGTAGCTGCTTTGAGTTGATCTTCTTCTTCTTCTTTTTTTTTTTAAAAAAAAAATTAATACAATCATCTCCTATATAAAACCCACTGATTCAATTAATCAAAATTTGCGTTGGTAGGGTGCACTAAAGGAAAAATCGCTCCCTACTAGGGATTTCTTTATTCCCATAGCTCGAACTCGAAATTTCTATTTAAGAATGAAGGGACTTTATTTATCCCATCACATCTCTTAATGGGTTTGATACCTAATAAATTTTCGTTAATTAGACATGCATTGCTGGCCAGGCTCTTAAATCCGGTCCAAGATGTCCTTCTGCATTCATTTCTTCAGTAGTTTGCAATCGTTCGGCCGAGAGACCTTCATGAAGAATTGAATACTTTCTAAATGTTTTTTTTCTCTTCCATCCCTTCCTTCAACATGCACCTTCATTTCATTTAAAACTAGTTTTTCAGCACACGTATTGCGCGGACACTTTATATTAATAAGTATAATTTTTTTAAACAATCACATAAATATAATATTAAAAGTTGTATTTGAATTATAAAATAAAAGTTAAAAACGAAAGTTTGCAAGTACAGTAAAATAATAATTGTTGCTTCTTATTTATCCAGCCTAATAAAGGAAGAAACTCTAATTGATATGACCTTAATCATCTCAATCGATATTTTCAACTTAAAATTATTTAAGCTTTTGTATGAATTTTCTTGAAAAACTATTTATTCATAAACACACAAAGGGTCAGCTAGCTGAAATATATCTTCTTCTTTTTTCTCACAAGCAAAATGCGCAAAATGCAAATTGTCCTAGTTTTTTAATCTATAAGAAATTATTTCCACATATTAAAGAATAAAGCATTATCACAAAGTAAAATTAACTGTTACCTCTTGATTAGTATACTCTTTTTACATTTTGAGGAGAGTTTTCTTTCTCTGTCTAACCACACAACTACATATTTGAATATTGTATTTTTACGGGGGCAAAAGACTATGATTATTATTGAATTTCTTTCAATTGATGAATTTTAAAAGAACTGTATTAGTATTATCTGAGAAGAAGTGAAAATATGAAAAATATGTTAACTTCATATTTCAATTTATTCTTTCAACTAATTCCCATAAATGTTTAAGTTTTCATGTGTGTCTATATATAATTAATTACTATTTAAATTTGGACTTTTTAAAAATAAGTTTAGTTCAATGCAAAAAAGTATCTTAAGTATTTATATTTTCTAAAGATATTTTTAAGAGAAATATATTACAAAAATACTCTGACTATTTCTTTTCTATTTTTTTCTTTCATATTATATTTCTTTTACTATTTTATGTTCACTTAAAACAACAAGTGCTTTACTATTATCTAGATTTCTGCATTAAAATATAATATAATAGCTTGCTAATCAATTCACGTTTAAATTAGTTTTTAAAATTTTATTGTGGTTTCTTTAATTAAGGATCACTCATATATACTAAATTGCAGTTCACTTATAGACACCTTTGTGAAATTATACGTTGAGTTTCTCTCTTTGTAATAACTTAACTTTATCTTTTAATAAAGTACATTTCATTTGTAAAACAATAAACAAATATAGTTACAAAAACTATCCTACAGTAAAAATTGTCTAATAAAAATATACTATATATTAATTAAGGTGTTTAATTTTATCATGCCTATACCCTTAAAAATGCTGGAAATTGAGCATATGTTTCAAAAGTTTGTAACTTTTTCATAACCTTTTTATAATTTGTGTATTTTCAGTCGTAAATATATTTAACTCTAAATGACAATTTTGATCTTTAATAAATGCATAAAAAATTATCCCACGTCAATCATTATTTTCTCTCTTTTTTAATCTCCAAAATAAACTAAGGAAAGAAATTAAACCAAAAATTTAATATTATGATAATAGATACTAAGCAAAATCAATATATATGTAAGGCAACAGAAAATATGAGTTTTATTATCATGAAATGTAAAGTACTCAACAATAATAATACAAAGCTACTAACACGCAAAAAAGAGAGAAGAATTTGCATGTTGTATACGGAGGAAATTAACTTACCGATCGAATAAAAATATTGGATGCGTGATGAACTCCTTCATTTATTTGCTTTCTTATCTCCATATTTTTAAGAGAAGAAGTCAAAAGATAAGGAGTGAAAAGAAGAAAAGGACAATCTAAATAAAAAATATTATTGCACACACTTGATTGTTGACTTAGTTTTCTTCGTAAAATTATTCATCCTTAACTCGGATCTCTATACCATTTGTCGTGTTGTATGGAAACAATATGATTTTCAAAACTTCTAAGCCTAGAAAAACACCACAATCTTGTATGGACATTATTTCTTTGGTTAGAATAATTGTCGGACTTGCAAATGAATTGAGCCTTCACCATTGGTTTTTAGGAGCACGTTTGTACAATTGTACCGTTTCAAAAAGTTTGAAAAATATAAATCTGGAAATTAAGAAGGTGAAGTGTCACGTCCTCTCTTCGGCCATATATCACATATCCTTTTCTCAACATTTCATCAGCCTTTTCCAGTTTTTCCCTTTCTTTTATTTTTAAAAAAGCCCATGTCATTTCTCAAATGACACCTTTTTGAAAAGAAAAGACACCTTTTCGGATGAGGTGTTTTTTTTTAATTTAAATTTATAAGTAAAATCATTTAGGATTTAAGTTTATAAGTAAGATCATTTAGGATATTTAAAAGGACATTTAAGTAATTTAACTTTTTAACTAAGGGCTTTCTACTTTTATAATAATATAGTTATGGATTAATTACCCTATTTGTTTAAAAAAGAATGACTAAATTGCTATTATTTCTTATTATATAATTTTCATAATTTTTCCATATTATTTGTAAAACTTAAACATTTGTAACAATTAAACGTCGGCCTTATAGTTCTCTTTATGCAGTTTCTTGATAAGTTTTATTTTCAAAAAAAATAAAAATAAATAAAGAATCAATGTCCAAATTAAAATTAAAAATTAGTGATATACCCAGTTTGGCAAAAATATTACCTCATCCGTTCCACTTTATGTGATACAATTACTATTTGAAAAGCTAAAGAATATTTTCTTTCACTGTACTTTTTGTAAATATTGTTTAATTGCTAACTATTGTGACTTATAATATTTTTTACATAGTATACAAATATTTTAATTTTATTCAAAAATTTCAAACATTCAATGTCCAAATTCATGTGAAAATCAATCAATTTATCTCTCGTGCTTCGAACTACATCACATAAAGTGAAAAAGAGGGCATATTTAGTTATTCATAAATATTATTTTGAGATACTAGTTTGAAGGTGTGAAATACTAGTTTTCAACTTTTACGAGCTCTTTATTCAAGTAAAATTTCATGTTCAAGCACAATTTTCAAAAACTTTCCTTTTCAATTTCAAATAATCAATTTTTAAACTTTATGTCAAATATATATTTTTCAAGCGTATAATATTTGTTTAATCCAAATTTTGTCATTATATATTGTCTTGGCACATGAAGAGAAATAAAAAACAATGGAGATATAGAACAAAGAACCTTATGTGGTTTTCCTAAAGTTTTTAGTTATTTACACGCAATATCTTGGATCTTTTTCTTGGCATAATTTATTTGAGATAATGAGCTTAGAATACATAATTTTTATTTTAGTAATTGTGATTTTCATTTCCGTTTAAAAAAGCAATCTAAAAACCTTAATAACGTATTCCTACATACTGATCAAGCGTCAAGTATGAATTAAACAAGGGCGACATTGAAATGGAAGACATTGAGGGTATGTTTGGTACGAAGGAAATATTTTTCATGAAAAATGTTTTCCTAGAAAATATTTTCCTGAAAAATGAACGATGTTATCATTTATTTTCTCATGTTTGGTTGGTGAATGGAAAATCTTTTCCGGAAAATATTTTAGTATTTGATTAAAGAGTGTCACGATCCGAATTTTCCACCGTCAGGACCGTGATGGCGCCTAACATTGTACTCACTAGGCAAGTCAACGTTACATAATATTTTACCTTTTTTCTTTATCTTTTAACAATTAAAACTTAACAAAAGTAAATCGGTGGAACTAAATGCGGATGAACACAATTTAAAAGATTATCTTTATGCTAATATCGAAAACCGTAATAAATTCCACCCAGAACTGGTGTCACAACTCACAAACAGTCTACGGATACTATAAATAATGGTCTGAACAAAAAAATATACATCTGTCTCGAAAGTAGACAAAACAAAAATGAAATAGGATAAAAGGGGACGCCAGGGCCTGCGGACGCCTGCATGACTACCTTGGGTCTCCGGTGGACTGAAGGCAGCAACCTCGAACTATGATCAGTATGGTCCAGTACTGGGATCTGCACAAAAAGTGTAGAGTGCAGTATCAGTACAACCAACCCTATATACTGATAAGTGCCGAGCCTAACCTCGACGAAGTAGTGATGACGCTAGGACACGACAAACAACATAAACCTGTGCAGTTAAACAATATACTAATACAATAACAATAATAGAAGCTAAACAAAAATTAATGGGAAGGGGCAACATGCTATGGGAGTACCAGAATAAGGAATCATAGTAGTAACGAAAATTAAATAATTAGTGCACTTGAACCGATAACAGCAAATAATCACGGCAAACAGAAAATGCACGGCATCACCCTTCGTGCTTTTACTCTCAATCCTCACCATACAATCAATAATAGAAATGTGCACGGCATCACCCTTCGTGCTTTATCACTCTTCCTCACCATATACAACAACAACAACAACAACAACCCAGTGTAATCCCACAAGTGGGGTCTGGGAGGGTAATATGTACGCAGACCTTACCTCTACCCCGAGGGGCAGAGAGGCTGTTTCCAGGAGACCCTCGGCTCAAAGAGGCAACAAGAGACACTATATTAGTACTATCAATAGACTCATAATAAAACAACATAAAGTACCATAAAATCCATAACATAACATAAATACCATAAAAACAAAGTAACAACAATATAAGAGATATAGGAAATACGAGAAAGATGTAAGGTATTAATACACAGGAGATAAAGCCCATCATCAGTAGTTGATCAATAGCATCCTAAGACTACTTCCTAACTGGCTAGTCTCACTCTAGTGCGCTGTAACAAAGACATCACAATTTCCCTAACCTACCACCTTAATGCTCGATCTCCACAATTCCCTGTTTAGGGCCGTGTCCTCAGTAACCCTAAGTCGCGTCATATCCTGCCTGATCACCTCTCCCCAATACTTCTTAGGTCTCCCCCTACCTCTCCTCGTACCCACCACTGCCAGTCGTTCACACCTTCTCACCGGTGCATCAGTGTTCCTCCTCTGAATGTGCCCGAACCATCTGAGTCTTGCTTCCCGCACCATATGCATAAATATAAATGTAAATGTGTACGGCATCACCCTTCGTGCTTTATCACTCTTCCTCACCATATGAATAATAAAAATGTGCATGGCATCACCATTCATGCTTTATCACTCTTCCTCACCATAACAACAACAGAATCAACAACAACCCGGCAAGGGCATCACAATCAAAGAACATTGTTTCATCATTTAATTTCACAATAGAAATCCCAAACATGAGCCAATACTCACCCAATATCAACATAATAAAACTTGTTAACATGAATAATGACTAGCTTAAGCAGGACATATACGTATAAAGGAACACAACTGACACAAGTATAGAACTCACTCGCATGCTATGACCCGACAACGACGTATAGATACTCGTCACCACATCTATTACCTAATCCCTCAAACTAAGGTTAGTCACAATACTTACCTCGATTCCACGGCCAAAATCAAGCCTCAAATACCGCTTTTCCTCTAGATTCCACCTCCAATCCACTCGTATCTAGCCACAATTAACTCAATAACATCAATAAATGCTAAAGAACTCAATTCCAATGCTTAATTATAGACTTCCCAACATTTTCCCCAAAAGTCAAAAGCTGACCCGGGCCCACTTGGTCAAAACTCGAGGTTCGAATCAAAACTCGTTCACTCATTCACCCACGAACCCAAATATAAAATTAGTTTTCAAATTTGACCCCAAATCAAGGTCTAAATCCACAAATTTGTAAAATCCCCAATTCCCCCAAAATTCCTAATTTCTACCATTAAAGAACAAGATTTAAGGCTAGAAATCTAATGGGTGTTGATGAAAACTGAAAGAAATGAGTTTAAGAACATAAACCTATGATTTGGTGTTGAAATTCTTCTTCAGAAATCACCCAAGGTCAAGTTCTATGGAAGAAAATATGAAATTTTGGTCTAATCCCGTGCTGGTTCTGTTTTTAAATTTGCTGGATAGACCTTCATCGCGTTCGCGAGAGGCCTGTCGCGATCGCGATACACAACGGCCTTAGGCCTTCACATTCGCGAGTCCATCTACGCGTTCGTGTAATGCAACTCCCCCCAAGCCATCACGTTCACGACCCAGTGGTCGCGTTCGCGTAGAAGGACAAGACTCCCCTCCCCCAGGTCCCTTGACCATCGCATTCGTGGGAGGGTGATCGCGTTCGCGAAGGGTACCACCCCCAATGCTTCGCGTTCGTGTCCAGTCCTCTACGTTCATGAAGAAGGAATTTCTCCCTCAGAAAATTTACAGTTTGCGATCGCGAAGAACAAGATACCTGTGCGCTTGCAACAGCAAAACAGCAGAATTATATGTCTAAAACAACCCGAAACCTATTCGAAACTCACCCGAGCTATCGGGACTCCAAACCAAACATGCACACAAGTCTAAAAACATCATACGTACTTGCTCGCACGATCAAATCGCCAAAATAATACCTAGAACTACGAATTTAGCATCCAAAATCAATGAAAATCTCAAGAACTCTTAACGTTTCTATTTTCACAACCGAGGGTCCGAATCACGTCATATAAATTCCGTTTCTCACCAAATTTCACAAACAAGACTCAATTACTATATTAAACTTATACTGAGCTCCGGAACCAAAATACGGGCCTGATACCAACAAGATCAAGCATTATTAAAATTCTAAAAACCATTATATTTTTCCGTTAACAATTTTCGTCAAAAATTCATTTCTCGGGCAAGGGACGTCGGAATTCGATTTCGGGCATACGCCCAGGTCCCATATTTTTTCGTTTACCCAAAATATTGACCGAAGTTAACTTAATTCAATTTTAAAGGCAAAATTTAGCATTTTTCTCAATTTTTCACAAAAAAATCTTTTCCGGAAGCGTGCCCGGACTGGACATGCAAATCGAGGAGAAAGAAAATAAGGTCTTGAAGGTCTCGGAACCCCGAATTGGGTTCTAAAATACGAGATGACCTTTTGGGTCATCACAAAGAGTAAAAAATCTTTTCTTAGAAAAATAATTTTCTATGCTACTCTCCTCACCCCCCACCCTCCCCCCAATTCACATGTTTCCTGTGCTTCCCCCCACCCCCCACCCCCAACAATTATATTTTTCTTCAAAAATTCAATTATTCTTCTAAAAAAATCACATAAACCCTTAGGAAATAATATGTTGATTTACTTTTTCATACAAGAACGTTAAAATTTGAGGTCCATAACTGAAAAGAAAATACTTTTTCTTGTTGAAACAAAATGAAAGTACTCTTTCTATAACACAAAAAGAAAGTACTCATTTTGTTGAAATGAAAGAAAGTACTTTTCTATATCATGAAAAGAAAATACTCATTTTGTTTAAATGAAAAAGAAAGTACTCTATCTACAACATGAGAAGAATGTACTCTAAATAATATTTATATTATATAACCTCTTGCAACATATAAGATTCAGGCTAACAACGATAAACATCTCATACACAGATAAAAGAGAAGAAATATGAGCAACTCCATAATAACCATTCTCAATATAGAAGTATCACTTTGCACCAAATAATCAAAAGCTTCACCTAAGGACTCTTCTTCATAACTTTCTGTTGCCATAATTTCTTCATACAATATTATCGCATCTAGTCGACTATCAGCTTTTTTACTGATTGCCGCTGCCACTTCTCCAAGCTTTATTGATATATCACCGACCACATCTTGCACATCAGAAGAACGACTCTTTTTACAGCTTGCTTTGACTTGAGAAATTTCACTTACTACGTCTTTCACATCTTTTTCCTTTGATGGTCCTTCAATGTCATTATCATTACCTTTCTCCGAACTACAATCCAAGCCTACATCATTGTCACGACCCGAATTTTCCACCATTGGAAGTCGTGATGGCGCTTATTAGTGAAAGCTAGGCAAGCCAACCATTTGAATTATTTACCTTTTTTTCCATTTTTAATCTTGTAACAATTATGAACCAACATTATATAAACAGCGGAATTTAAATAAGCGGAAGAACAAAGTAAAACCATTTAAATATTTCCAATACAATTCCTTAAACAAAGACTACCCAGAATTGGTGTCACAATTTCACAGACGGTCTAGGATTACTACAAAAAAGAATCCAAAAAATAAATACAATACTGTCTCGGAAATACATAAATGAAACAGGATGAAAGGATAGAAGGAGACGCCAAGGCTTGCAGATGCCTGTAGGACTACCTCGGGTCGCCTGAATGGACTGAAGAAAACACCCTCACTGCAGTCCGAAAGTTGCTGCACTGGGATCAGCACACAGTGCAAAGTGTAGTATCAGCACTACCGACCCCATGTGCTGTAAGTGTCTAGCCTAACCTCGGCGAAGTAGTAAGGAGGCTAGGACCAGACTACCAAATAAACTTGTGCAGTTAATTCATATACAACAGAAAAATAAAAGCAAAACTTTACAATTAAAGAAGGAAGGGGGAAATCATGTTGTGGGGGACAACAAATAGCAACAGAAACCAACATTTAAATGTAAAGAACACCATAACTCAATTATCAATAGAAATCAGGAAAATCAAAGACAAGTGCACGGCGTCACCCTTCATACTTTTACTCTCGTCCTCACCATAAAATCAATAAAATCGGCACGGCATCACCCTCCGTGATTTTACCTTGCATAATCATGGCACAAAATGATCCTTCGTGCATTAACACTTATATCATGGCACGGAATTGCACATCGTGCGGCACGACATCACCCTTCGTTATTTAACACTCTCTCACAAATATCATACACGACATCACCCTTCGTGCTTTACACTCTTCCTCACAAAAATAATACACGGCATCACCCTTCGTGCTTTAACACTCTTCCTCACCCAAACAACAATCACAAAGAAATAAGGGTAAGGGAATCAACAAATTCACAATAAAATTCCGGCAAGGGAACAATAGTACAACAATCATATCCCAGCAAGGGAAACAAGATCAAAACAATAACATCCCGGCAAGGGAGATAACAATAAAATAACAACATCCCGGCAAGGGAGACAATATCATAATCCTCTTTTCTTTTTCACATTTACTTCACAACTCAATTCACAATTTGAGCCAATGCTCTATAAGGTTCAATTTCCAATTATACTTCCACAAATCATTTACAACTTGAGCCAATGCTCTTCAATGTTCAAATACCAATATTACTTCCACAAGCCTTGCTCAACAATAGAAATCATCACATAAGGCATGAACAATACAAACGGAGTCACATTAATCATAGTGTAAGACTCACGGGCATACTTGACACCAATATATAGATACTCGTAACCATGCCTATACGTCGTACTCAACAACTAACACATAGTAAATAGGACACAACTCCTAATCCCTCAAGCTAAGGTTAGACCAAACACTTAACTCGATGCCACGAATACAATTCAAGCCTCAACTACCGCTTTAACTCTTGATTCCACCACCAATTCGCTTGTATCTAGCCACAAGTTACTTAACTATATCAATAAATGCTAAATGAATCAATTCTAATGCATGAAAATAGGTTTTCTAAAGTTTTTCCCAAAAAGTCAAAAATCGACCCCGGGCCCACTTGGTCAAAACCCGAGGTTCGAACCAAAAACCGATTACCCATTCACCCACGAACCCAAATATATAATTTGTTTTGAAATTGAACCTCAAATCGAGGTCCAAATCCCCAGAATTTGAAAAACCTAAGCTCTACCCAAAACACTCAATTTCTCCCATGAAAACCCTTGATTTTGAGTTGAAATCATGTGAAAAGATGTTAAAGATTAATGAAAAGGAGTTAGAAATGACTTACAATCGATTTGGAAAAGTTCTTGTCTTTGAAAAATTGCCCAAAGGTGTTTTGTTTTTGAAAAGGGTTTGAAAAATGAAAGATTTTCGGCTAAGTTATGAATTTGCGGGTCGCAAATCTCGCAATAGCGACCAGGGTTCGCAATTGCGAACTTCTTCAAAACCTGCTAACTTCGCAAATGCAAAGATTTTGTCACATTTGCGACCCAGTTAAATTCCGGTCACCTTCGCATTTGCAAGGGACCCTTCGCAAATGCGATATCGCATTTGCGATACAAAAGTTGCATTTGCGACCAAGGCAGCCCAGGTCGACTTTCGCATTTGCGATACTTTCTCGCATTTGCGAGCCAGGCTTCGCAAATACCAGCAATTTCCTAAGTCCAAATTTTACTCTGTGGTCTATCCAAAACTCACTCGAGCCCTCGGGGATCCAAACCAAACATGCACACTAACCTAAAAGCATCATACGGACTTGCTCGTGCAATCAAATCATCAAAATAACATCAACAACTATGAATTTAGCATCAAAATCAAAGAAAATCTCAAGAACTTTCAAAGTTTCAAATTTTACAACTAAGGTTCTGAATCACGTCATATGACCTCCGTTTCTTACTAAATTTTACAGGCTCAACTTAAATCACATATAAGACCTGTACCGGGCTCTGGAACCAAAATACAGGCCCGATACCATCAAATTCACACATATTTCATTTTAAAAAACTCATATATATTCCAGAAAATAATTTTCTTTAAAAATTCATTTCTCGGGCTTGGGATCTAGGAATTCGATTTCGGGCATACGCCCAAGTCCCATATTTTCCTATGGACCCTCCGGGACCGTCAAATCATGGGTCCGGCTCTGTTTACCCAAAATATTGACCAAAGTCAACTTAAATTTATTTTAAAAGCAAAATTTATCATTTTTCACAAATTTTCACATAATGGATTTTCGGATACATGTCCGAACTTCGCACGCAAATCGAGGTAAGACAGAAAGAGGTTTTTAAGGCCTCGAAATACATAATTTATTTCTAAAATAAGTGATGACATTCTCCACCTCTAAAACAACTGTTCGTCCTCAAACGGACATAAGAATGAATTACCTGAGTTGGAGAAAAGATGGGGATAACGGCTCCGCATATCGGACTCGGACTCCCAGGTCGATGCCTCAACAGGCTGACCTCTCCACTGAACACGAACAGAAGGGAAACTCTTCGATCTCAACTGACGAACCTGCCGGTATAGAATAGTTACTGGCTCCTCCTCATAACAAGTCCTTGTCCAACTGGACAGTGCTGAAATCTAACACGTGGGATGGATCGTCGTGATACTTCCGGATCATGGATACATGAAACACTGGATGTATGGCTGATAAGCTCCGCGACAATGCAAGTCTGTAAGCCACCTCTCCCATTCGATCAAGAATCTCAAATGGGCATTGAACCTAGGGCTAAGCTTTCCCCTTTTCCCAAATCTCATCACGCCCTTCATGGGCGACACCCGAAGTAATACCGGCTCGCCAACCATGAATGACACATCACGAACCTTACGGTCGGCATAACTCTTTTGCCTAGATTGAGTTGTACGAAGCCTATCTTAAATAATCCTGACCTTGTCCAAGGCATCCTGTACTAGATCCATACCCAACAACCGAGCCTCTCCCGGCTCAAACCATCCAACTAACGACCGACACCGCCTACCATATAAATCCTCATAAGGAGCTATCTGGATACTCGACTGGTAGTTGTTGTTATAGGAAAACTCTACTAAAAGCAAGAACTTATCCCACGAGCCTCCAAAGTCAATGACACAAGCTCAGAGCATATCCTCCAAAATCTGAATAGTGTGCTCGGACTGCCCGTCCATCTGAGGATGAAATGTTGTGCTCAACTCGACCCGTGCGCCCAACTCACGCTGAACTGCTCTCCAAATATGTGAGGTAAACTGCGTACCTTAGTCCGAAATGATAGACACAGGCACACCATGAAGACGAATAATCTCTCGGATATAGATCTCAGCTAACCTCTCGGAAGAATAGGAGACTGCCACCGGAATGAAATGTGCTGACTTGCTTAGCCTATCAACAATGACCCACACTGCATCGAACTTCCTCTAAGTTCGTGGGAGTCCAACAATGAAGTCCAAGTGATACGCTCCCAATTCTGCTCAGGAATCTCAATCTTCTGGAACAGACCACCAGGCCTTTGATGCTCGTACTTTACATGCTGACAATTTAAACACCAAGCCACATATGCAACAATATCCTTCTTCATCCTCCTACACTAATAATATTGCCACAAATCCTGATACATCTTAGTGGCGCCGATATAAATAGAGTACTGGGAACAATAGGCCTCCTCTAGAATCAACTCCCGGAGCCCATCCACATTAGGCACACAAACTTGACCCTACAGCCTCAAAACTCCATCATCTCCTAATGTAACTTGCTTGGCACCACCGTGTCCCTAAGGACACACAAATGAGGATCATCATACTGCCGATCTCGGATACGCTCCAATAAAGAAGAACGAACGACTGTGCACGCTAACACACATCTGGGCTCAGAAACATCCAACCTCATGAACTGATTGTCCAAAACCTGAACATCCAAAGCAAGCGGTCTCTCACCGACCGGAATATAAGCAAGACTGCCCATACTGGCTAACTTCCTACTCAAAGCAATGGCCACCACATTGGCCTTTCCCGGATGATATAAGATGGTGATATCATAGTCTTTCAATAACTCCAACCACCTTCTCTGCCTCAAATTTAGCTCCTTCTGCTTGAACAAGTATTGCAAACTCTTGTGATCCGTGAACACCTCACATGACACGCCATTAATAATGCCGCCAAATCTTCAACGCGTGAACAATGGCCACTAACTCTAAATCATGAACTGGATAATTCTTCTCATGAAACTTCAACTGACGCGAAGCATATGCAATAACCTTGCCATCCTCCATCAACACCGCACCAAGTCCAATACGAGATGCATCACAATAAACTGTATATGGCCCTAAACCTATGGGCAAAACCAATACCGGCACCGTAGTCAAAGCTGTCTTGAGCTTCTGAAAGCTCACCTCACACTCGTCCGACCACCTAACCTGGGCACCCTTATGGGTCAACCTGGTTAACGGAGCTGCAATAGATGAAAACTCCTCCACAAACCGACGATAATAGCATGCTAAACCCAAGAAACTCCGAATCTCTGTAGCTGATGCGGGTCTACGCCAGTCCTTGACTGCCTCTATCTTATTTGGATTTACCTGAATACCCTCTGCTGATACAACATGACCAAAGAATGCAGCGGAACTCAACCAGAACTCATACTTCAAAAACTTAGCATACAACTGACAATCTCTCAAAGTCTGAAGAACCACTCTCAGATGCTGCTCATGCTCCTCCCGGCTGCGGGAATAGATCAAAATATCATCAATGGAGACTATCATGAATGAATCCAAGTAAGGCTTGAACACTCGGTTCATCAAATCCATTAAATCTACTAGGGCATTTGTCAACCCGAATGACATCACCAAGAACTCATAATGCCCGTACCGAGTGCGGAAAGCTGTCTTAGGGACATCAGATGCCTTAATCCTCAACTGATGGTAGCTAGATCTCAAGTCAATCTTCGAAAATACCTTGGCACCCTGAAGCTGATCAAACAAATCATCAATCCTCGACAATCGATACTTATTCTTGATTGTAATCTTGTTCAACTGCCTATAATTTATACACATTCTCATCGATCCGTCCTTCTTCTTAACAAACAACATCGGCACACCCCAAGGCGAGACACTTGGTCTAATAAAGCCCTTATCAAGAAAGTCTTGCAACTGCTCTTTCAACTCTTTCAACTCAGACGGGGCCATACGATACAGTGGAATAGAAATGGGCTGAGTGCCCGGAGCCAAATAAATGCAGAAGTCAATATCCCTGTCGGGTGGCATCCCCGGAAGGTTTGAAGGAAATACCTTAGAAACTCACGAACTATAGGCACAAAATCAATAGGAGGAACCTCAGCACTAGAATCACGAACATATGCCAAATAGGCCAAACACCCCTTCTCGACCATACGCCGAGCCTTCATATATGAAATAACACTACGGGTAGAATAACCAGGAGTCCCTCTCCACTCTAAACGAGGAAACCCTAGCAAGGCTAAAGTCACAGTCTTGGCATGACAGTCCAAGATAGCATGGTAAGGTGATAACCAGTCCATCCCAATATGACATCAAAATCAACCATGTCCAAAAGTAACAAATCTAGTTAAGTCTCAAGACCCCCAATCACAACTATACATGAACAATGGACACGATCTACCACAATAAAATCACCCACTGGCGTAGACACATATATAGGTGCACTCAAAGAATCACTAGGCATGACCAGATACGGTGCAAAATAAGATGACACATAGGAGTACGTAGATCCTAGATCAAATAGAATTGAAGCATCTCTACTACAAACCAGAATAGTACCTGTGATAACTGCATCGGAAGCCTCAGCCTCAGGCCTGACTAGAAGAGCATAACATCAAGGCTAGGCCCCACCACTCTGAACTACATCTCTGGGACGACCTTCTGCTGGCTGGCCTCCACCGCTAGTGGCCTGACCTCCACCTCTAATACCTCTACCTCCACCTCTGGCACCTCTACCTCCACCTCTAGCTGGCTGAGCGGGCTGTGGAACACTCGGTTCCTGAACCACGGCACGGGAACCCTGATGCTGAGAGCTACTTGATGCTCGAGGGCAAAATCTAGCAATATGTCCCATATCGCCACAAGTATAACAAGTCCTCGGTTGCTGAGACTACTGACCTTGACGACCTAAATGACCACCCCAAAAACTCTGGAGCGGCGGTGCACTGATAGGAGCTGGTGGTACACTATAGGACTACTGATCAGAATACTACATATGAGAACCACGGCCACCTGAAGCACCATGAGAAACCTGAAGTGCTGACTGAAAAAGCCTAGGAGGATGGCCTGTACCATATGAATCCCTGCCTCCCCACGAGGCGCCACTGAATCTGCCTGAATGACAAGGCCTCTTATCAGACCCCTGACCACCCCCCCTGTGATAGAGAACCATCTCAACCCTCCTGGCCACATTGGCCGCATCCTAAAAGGAAATCTTGCTCCCCGTCTCCTTAGCCATCTGAAGTCGAATAGGCTGAATGAGTCCCTCAATGAGCCTCCTCACTATCTCTCTCTCTCAATGGGAAGTATAAGAAGAGCATGACGGGCCAAATCAATAAACCTGGTCTCGTACTGAGTAACAGTCATCGGACCTTATTGGAGACATAAAACTACCTCCGATAGGTTTCCCTCTGAGTGATAGGGAGAAACTTCTCCAAAAATAGCTGAGAAAACTACTCCTAAGTCAAAGCTGGTGACCTGGCTGGTCTATCCAAGCAATAATCTCTCCACCAAGTCTTGGCGGATCCAGATAAGTGATAAATAACAAAGTCGACCTCATTGGTCTCAAATATCCCCATGTTCCTGAGAACCTCATGACAACTGTCTAGATAATCCTAGGGATCCTCAGAAGATGCACCGCTGAAAGTGGTAGTGAAGAGCTTGGTGAACCTGTCCAATCTGCACAAGGCATCAGCAGACATAGTTGCTCCATCACCAATCAAAGCTACCACACCCGACTGAACTGCTCCAACTGGCTGAGCTACTGGAGTTTGAAACTATGGAGCCATCTGCTCCGAAGTGCGGGTAGAAGGAGTCCGGGCTCTTCCTCTAGCTCGAGAGACGGTTGGTGCTACAGGAAGCAAGCCTGCCCGGGTGACACTCTCCATAAGGCCCACTAGATGGACCAAAGCGTCCTAGAGTACTGGGGTAGCAATGAACCCTTCTACTTGAGCTGGGCCCACCGGAACTGCTTGGGCCGGAACCTCATCATCAAACTCAACCTAAGGCTCCGCCGCTGGTGCTACTACTCTGGGTTGAGCTTTGACCCCTACCTCGGCCTCTAGCACGGCCTCAGCCTCGCCCTCTGCCCCTCATGGGAGCTGCTGTTGGGGGCTCGGGCTTCTGATCAGTGGATGAGGAAGCACGTGTTCTCTCCATCTGCGAAAGAACAGAGTAGAAATTCAATTAGCATTAAGAAACCAAACCGCACGACAGGAAAGAGTAGATGTAAAGTTTTTCTTAACTCTGTAGTCTCAATGGGTTAAATACAGACGTCTCCGTACTGATCCCTCAGACTCTACTAAGCTTGTCCGTGAATAGTGAGACCTATGTAACCTAGAGCTCTGATACCAACTTGTCACGACCCGGATTTCCCACCATCGGGAGTCGTGATGGCACTACTAGTGAAAGCTAGGCAAGCCAACCATTTGAATTATTAACCTTTTTTTTCATTTTTAATACTGTAACAATTATGAACCAACTTATATAAACAGCGGAATTTAAATAAGCATAAGAACAAAATAAAACCATTTAAATATTTCCAATACAATTCCTTAAACAAAGACTACCCAGAACTGGTGTCATAATTTCACAGACTGTCTAGGATTACTACAAATAAGAGTCCGAAACATAAATACAATACTGTCTCGGAAATACATAAATGAAACAGGATGAAAGGATAGAAGGAGATGCTAAGGCCTGCAGACGCCTGCAGGACTACCTCAGGTCGCCTGAATGGACTGAAGACAGCACCCTCACTGCGGTACAAAAGTTCCAGCACCGAGATATGCACACAATGCAGAGTGTAGTATCCACACAACCAACCCCATGTGCTGGTAAGTGCCTAGACTAATCTCGGCGAAGTAGTGACGAGGTTAGGGCCAGACTACCAAATAAACTTGTGCAGTTAATTTATATACATCAGAAAAATAAAAGCAAAACTTTACAATTAAAGATAGGAAGGGGGAAATCATGCTGCTGGGGACAACAAATAGCAACAGAAACCAATAGTTAAATGTAAAGTACACTGTAACTCAATTATCAATAGAAATCAGGAAAATCAAAGACAAGTGCATGGAATCACCCTTCATACTTTTACTCTCGTCCTCACCATAAAATCAATAAAATCGGCACGACATCTCCCTTCGTGCTTTTACCTCACATAATCATGCCACGGAATGATCCTTTGTGCATTAACACTCATATTATGGCACAGAATTGTATATCGTACGGCACGACATCACCTTTGTGCTTTAACACACTCTCACAAATATCATACACGGCATCACCCTTCATTCTTTACATTCTTCCTCACAAAAATCATACACGGCATCACCCTTCGTGCTTTAACACTCTTCCTCACCCAAACAACAATCACAAAGAAATAAGGGCAAGGGAATCAACAAATTCACAATAAAATCCCGGCAAGAGAACAATAGTACAACAACTATATCCCGGCAAGGGAAACAAGATCAAAATAATAATATCCCGGCAAGGGAGATAACATTAAAACAACAACATCCCGGCAAGGGAGACAATATCATAATCCTCTTTTCTTTTTCACATTTACTTCACAACAAAATTCAAAATTTGAGCCAATGCTCTATAAGGTTCAATTGCCAATTATACTTCCACAAATCATTTTACAACTTGAGCCAATGCTCTTCAATGTTCAAATACCAGTATTACTTCCACAAGCCTTGCTCAACAATAGAAATCATTACATAAGGCATGAACAATACAAACGGAGTCACATTAATCATAGTGTAAGACTCACGGGCATACTTGACACCAACGTATAGATACTCGTCACCATGCCTATATGTCGTACTCTACAACTAACACATAGAAAATAGGACACAACTCCTAATCCTTCAAGATAAGGTTAGATCAAAGACTTACCTCCACGAACACAATTCAAGCCTCAACTACCGCTTTACCTCTTGATTGCACTACCAATTCGCTTGTATATAGCCACAAGTTACTTAACTATATCAATAAATACTAAATGAATCAATTCTAATGCATGAAAAAAAGTTTTCTAAAGTTTTTCCCAAAAAGTCAAAAATCGACCCCAGGCCCACATGGTCAAAACCCGAGGTTCGAACCAAAACCCGATTACTCATTCACCCACGAACGCAAATATATAATTTGTTTTGAAATCGGACCTCAAATCGAGGTCCAAATCTCAAAAATTTGAAAAACCTAAGCTCTACCCAAAACACTCAATTTCCCCCATGAAAACCCTTGATTGTGAGTTGAAATCATGTGAAAAGATGTCAAACATTAATGAAAATGAGCTAGAAATAACTTACAATCGATTTGGAAGAGTAATTGTATTTGAGTAATCGCCCAAAGGTGTTTAGGTTTTGAAAAGGTTTGAAAAATGAAAGATTTTCGGCTAAGTTATGAATTTGCAGGTCGCAGATCTCGCAATTGCGACCAGGGTTCGCAATTGTGAACCCCATTTGCGACCCAGTGAAATACAGGTCACCTTCGCATTTGTGATACAAAAGTCGCATTTGCGACCAAGGCAGCCTAAGCCGACTTTTGCATTTGCGATACTTTCTCGCATTTGTAAGCCAGGCTTTTAAAATGTAAAGCCTGCAGACCTGCAATATACCAGCAATTTTCTAAGTCCAAATTTCACTCCGTGGTCTATCCAAAACTCACCCGAGCCCTCGGGGCTCCAAACCAAACATGCACACTAACCTGAAAACATTATACGGACTTGATCGTGCAATCAAATCATCAAAATAACATCAATAACTATGAATTTAGCATCAAAATCAAAGAAAATCCCAAGAACTTTCAAAGTTTCAAATTTTACAACTAAGGTTCCGAATCACGTCATATGATCTCCGTTTCTTACCAAATTTTACAGGCTAAACTTAAATCACATATAAGACCTGTACCAGGCTTCGAAACCAAAATACGGGCCCGATACCATCAAATTCACACATATTTCATTTCCAAAAACTCATATATATTCCAGAAAATAATTTTCTTTAAAAATTCATTTCTCGGGCTTGGGATCTCGAAATTCGATTCCGGGCATATGCCCAAGTCCCATATTTTCCTACGGACCCTCCGGAACCGTCAAATCATGGGTCCGGATCCGTTTACCTAAAATGTTGACCGAAGTCAACTTAAATTTATTTTAAAAACAAAATTTATCATTTTTCATAGATTTTCATATAATGAATTTCCGGATACGCGTTCGGACTGCGCACGCAAATCAAGGTGAGACAGAAAGAGGTTTTTAAAGCCTCGAAATACATAATTTATTTCTAAAACAAGTGATGACTTTTTGGGTCATCACAATCATCAAGTGAATTAGCACAATCACCCCTAGCTGGATCATTCCCGCACACGAGGGACATTTCTTCAAACATTTCAATCTATTTTTAATGAACTTCTCATGGGTAGGATGAGCCTACAATACAATGACAAAGCAAAGAGTATAAGAAACAGGACAAGCAAGACAATAACCGACCACCACTAATATAGCAGCTAATCTAGCTAAACAGACAGTAAACGGGACAAGAAAGGTAAAGGGACTACTTCACATGGTAGGGAAAATGTATAAAACCAGAATGGCAGACACCATATATTTAGAACCCCAAAACTGTTACCTTTAAATATAAACATGAATAGTTGTGGTTTACGATAAGAGAAATTATGATGACCCAAAGGGTCATCTCGTGTTTTAGGACCCAATTTGGGGTTCTGAGATCTTTAAGACTTACTTTTCTTCCTCCTCGATTTGCATGCGCAGTTCGGGCGCATTTCCAGAAAGCCTTTATGCGAAATTTGAGAAAAATATTGAGTTTGCCTTTAAAAATTGATTTAAGTTAACTTCGGTCAATATTTTTAATAAACGAACCCGGACCCATAATTTGATGGTCTCGGAGGATCTTTAGTAAAACATGGGACCTGGGCGTATGCCCAAATTTGAATTCTGAGGTCCCTAGCTTGAGAAATAAATTTTTGAAGAAAATTGTTAACTGAAAAATATAATAATTTTTAGAAATTGAATAATGCTTGATCTTGTTGGTGTTGGGCCCATATTTTGGTTCTGAAGCCTGGTACAGGTTTAATATGGTATTAAGTCATGTCTGAGAAATTTGGTGAGAAACGGGACTGATTTGATGTGATTCGGCCGTCCAGTTGTGAAATTAGAAATTTCAAGTGTTCTTAAGGATTTCATGAGTTTTGGGGTTAAATTCATTGTTTAAGATGTTATTTTGGTGATTTTATCACACGAGCAAGTCTGTATGATATTTTTTGACTTATGTGCATGTTTAGTTAGGAGCCTCGAGGGCTCGGGTGAATTTTGGATAGGCCACGGAGTGCTTTGGACTTAAGAAAATTTTCTGGTATGTTGCAGGTCTGCAGACTTCACATTTGCAAAGTCTGCCTCGCAAATGCGAGCATCACATTTGCGAAGACCCTTCGCATTTGCTATCAGGAGGCTGGCCAGGGGACCTTCGCATTTGCGAAGTTCATCGTCGCAATTGCGACTTGGATAGTGGCCGCATTTGTGAACAATTATTTGCATTTGCGAAGACAGCAGGTCAGGCCAAGCTTCGCATTTACGAAGTATTGTTCGCATTTGTAAGTTCGAATTTGCGAACATGTGATCGCAAATGAGATACTGCAACTGTTCAAAACGAGTTTTGAACGGGATTTTCAATTCATTTCTCAAATTTTCAAACCCTAAGCTTCAAGATGCGATTTTTTAAAGAGTAGTTCTTCCCCAAATTATGGGTAAAAGATTTCTAAGTCATTTCTTTCAATCTATTTCATCTTTTTACGAGATTTCATCACAAAATCTAGGAATTTTCAGGGGGAAATTGGGTATTTTGAGTAGAATTTAGGAATTTCAAAATTTGAGGATTTAGACCTCAAATTGAGGTCGGATTCCAAAACCAATTGCATATCCGGGCTCGAGGGTGAATGAGTAATCAAAATTTGGTCCGAACTTCGATTTTTGACCAAGCTGGCCCGGGTCGGTTTTTACTTTTTGGAGAAAATATTGGAGAATCTTTAATCATGCATTAGAATTGGGCTCTTTGGCGTTAATTAATGTTAATAAGTTAAATATGCATAGATATGAGCGGATTGAAAGTGGAATCTAAGGGAAAAGCGACATTTGAGGCTTGAGTTTGGCCGTGGAATCGAGGTAAGTGTTGTGGCTAACTTAGCTTTAGGGATTAGGTGTTGTTGTCTTATTTGCTACTTGTTTAGTTATTAAGTACGACGTATAGGTGTGGTGACGAGTATCTACACATTGTTGTCGGTTCATAGCATGCGAGTGAGTCTTATACTTGTGACCGTTGTGTTCCTTTATACGTACTGTTCCTGCTTAAACTAGTTATTACTCATATTAAACAAGTCGTATTATATTTTTCCTAGTTTTGGATATTGGTTGAGTGTTGGCCCAAATTGATATTTCTATTGTGAAATTAAATGATGAAACGAAGTTGTTTGATTGTGATGCCCTTGCCGGGTTGTTATTGCTTCTGTTGTTTCATATGGTGAGGAAGAGTGATAAAGCACGAAGGGTGATGCCGTGCACATTTATATTATTCATATGGTGAGGAAGAGTGATAAAGCACGAAGGGTGATGCCATGCACATTTACATTTATATCATATGACGAGGAAGAGTGATAAAGCACGAAGGGTGATGTCGTGCATGTTTCTATTATTGATTGCATGGTGAGGATTGAGAGTAAAAGCACGAAGGGTGATGCCGTGCATTTTCTGTTTGTTGTATTTATTTGTTGTTATTGGTTCAAGTGTACTAGCTATTTAGAGTCCTTTACTACTGTGATTCTTTATGTTGGAACCCTCATAGCCTGTTGCCCATTTCCGTTCATTTTTTCTTAGCTTTTATTACTTGTTATTCTATTTGTATATTGTTTAACTGCACAGATTTATATTGTTTTCCGTGTCCTAGCCTCGTCACTACTTCGCCAAGGTTAGGCTCGGCACTTACCAGTACATGGGGTTGGCTGTACTGATACTGCACTCTGCACTTTTTGTGCAGATCCGGTGCTGGACCATACTGATCAGAGTTTGGGGTTGCTGCCTTCAGTCCACAAGAGACCCATGGTAGATCTACCGGCATTCGCAGACCCTAGAGTCCCCTTCCCTCTATTTTAGTTCCTGTTTTCTTTCATTTTGAAAAACAGATGTATTTTCCTTTAAACCAGTATTTGTAGAAATTCTTAGACGTTCGTGGATTGTGACACCAGATCATTGGATTAGTTGTGTTTTAGAGTTTTGAAATGTTATAAAATTTCCGCACTTCATATCTGTTTAGCTTTAATTATTATTTATTACTGTTTTGGGTTAATGATTAACGTGATAGAACCATTTCTGTTGGCTTGCCTGATAATCAAGAGTTTAGGCGCCATCACGATCCCAACGGGGAAAAATCCGGGTCGTGACAGAAATCATTCTTGATACCACTTTGCAAAGGGACATCACAATCAACTTGGTACGTGATCACAATCAACTCAAACTCCTCTCACTACTATCTACTGTTAATACCATAATATCTCAACAACAAATGCAGTTCCAAAGAGCTAAGAAAAAGTGAACTTCCTAACTTTTTTAATGATAGAGAAATCTGTCTAGGACCAACCTTTAGACCAACCACGACTATCATAACTCAATCTTTGCCACTTGAATGCCAATATGAGCAAAAAAGTATATATAAATCTCTTACAAGCAAGAAGTTCCTGTACAAAGACCATGTATTTGTTTCCCAATGAAACATAAGGAAACAAAGAATCTAAAGGAAATACTAGCTCCAAACTTCAATCCATCAAATTTAGAATGTAAATTCTAACTTAACAAAATAATCAAATCCAATGCAAGGCTATGTGACCCAACAAACAGACACATTTATTAGGATTAAAAATGTTACTCTTTATTCTTATCAAACTAACAAGAAGTTACTACAGATTAAAGGAAAAAATTATAAAATGGATAAAACAAAATAATAGTAGTAGTAAGTTCTTTTAGGTTGTGTTCTCAGGCAATGTGTTAGCTTTCTCAGCATACTGCTCGAACTCCTCCTGAAGGCGCAAATGCATGAAACATTAGCAGTTTGATGGGTAACAGTAGATACAAATTGCCTTTTCACATAAGACACACTGTAGATAGGATTCTAAATGGCTCCATCATCACAAACACAAATGGACAAATTGATTATGCCATATATACACCAGAGGGGCAGCAGCGTGCAGAGGCAGCTCCAGATTGGATTTGATTTTTCCAGCCCTTTCATAAAGAAACAGATTCCTTAAACATTAATTATTTACTTTAAAGGGATACGAAATGACTTAATGATATCAAACTAAAGATAGAGCACTTCCTGCACAAAACCTCACTACCAAGTGCCAAGCATGAAAGTCATCTACCTAGTAAGTAGTAATACGCACCAAATATTTCAAATTCTTGAATTGAACTTAGCCAGACAAAGACACCATCAAGAGATCACAAGCTATAAATCAGGATGTCAATCTTGAAAGAGCCACTTAAAGGAATACAATCAATGGCTCGAGCTCGAGAATAGGGATCTTCAGATCCATTGGAACAAAAAATATGAATGTTATTGTCATTCAACAAATACATCAGCCTTGGGCAAAAATACTGCTTATAAACCCAAGAAGTCTTTTTGACTTTTGGAAATGGTTATTATCACAATAAAGAGAAAGTAATACCATGGCTTTTGGGATTCAAAATTCACGAATAACTTAACAGAGTATTAGAATTACTTAAAGTAGTAGTATATGTAGTCAACAGAAAATTTCATTTCCTATAGAGCTGAGAAAACTATCAGAAGAAAGAGTAATTATTACTACAACTATGTAATAACTATAAGGAAAGTATATATATAAAAACATTTTACCTGAACGTGTAAAGCATAAACTCTAGGACTGGCAGTAATCATCTTCAAACTATCGTCCATCCAAGACCACTTTTATTTAGTAGAGTTTGCAGTGTATTTCATGTGCTTCTTAGTATTTTGAGATGATTCTCCACATGCTTAGGTGTGCCTCCTCCATTCCTAATTGTTGCTTAATGGCATCCTAAACACGGTTGAATGAGATGGCCTTAAACTGATTAGTTGATTTATTTCCTTGCTTCACTTCATCAGCCAGGATCTCCAACATCAAATATTCTATTGGTTTTGACCACCTAAACTATTTATCTCCTTTTTTACAATTGTTAATTGTTATAGGAAACATGTCAAACATGAAATTTAAAATAAATAAAGATAAGACATCTGAATCATACAGAATGTAAATTCACTATACATAAGAATATATGGAAACACAAATAATTAAAACCAAGATGACTATAAAAAATATATTTCTTGATAGACTAAATGCATCTATTCCTCCTCATTTCATAGTTTGTAAACATGGCATGAGCAATAGCATCTCTTTTCAATGACCGTTCTCCAGCTTCTTCACGTTTTTCTCTAGGTGTCTGATAGGTTTGACTCCCTTGAGAATTTTGAGTAATTTAAGCATTTTGTGTTTGAACTAGTGGTTGCCCGTCTACTTCTTGTATTATTGGGTCATTTGGCTCCAAATCGATTATATGATTATGTAAAATACACAATGCTAAAATCACATCCACTTGTATTTTAAAGTCCCAGAAGGGTTCATTATCAATCACACGAAACTGTCTCTTGAGAATAACAAAAGCACGTTCAACAACAGATCTCAATGATGCATGACGGAGGTTGAACAATTCTTTCTCATTTTGGGGAGGAAGATCACTATACTCTTGTAAGTGATACACTACTAGAAATCCGGAAAAAAGCGACAAAAATTTGGTGACCAAAATTGGTCTGTCAAGAAAAGCGACCAAAGTTGGTCGCTAAATTGGAGAAAATAATTAAATAACTATTCTAAATACATTAGCGACCAAGGTTGGTCGCTTTTTGGTCGATAATTTGGTCAAAATGTTGACCGGACTGGTCAGACTTGCTTGGTCAAAGAAATACTGAAATTAGCGACCAACTTTGGTCGCTAAAGTGGGACCCACTTATAAAATTTTAATAATTATATTATTATTTAAAAAAATATAAAATATAAATAAATATAATTTAAAATTAGCGACCAAAGTTGGTCGCTCACGAAAGGGGAAGCAGATAGAGACCAACTTTGGTCACTAATCTGGGACCCAGTTATAAAATTTTAATAATTATATTATTATTTAAAAAAAATATAAAATATAAATAAATATAATTCAAAGTTAGCAACCAAAGTTGGTAGCTTACGAAAGGGGAAGCAGATAGAGACCAATTTTAAATATTATATAAAATATAAATAAATCTGATTTAAATTTAGCGACCAAAGTTGGTCGCTAATTTTAATTTCTGGATAATTAGCGACCAAAGTTGGTCTCTTTTCAGGTCAACATTGGTTAAAATTAAAAATCACTTTTGTATTTACAATCTAAATAATATAAATATAATCCGTTAACACTTTTGTAATACAAGGGATGAATACACTAAAATATACTCTAACATGCTATATATGTAGGTAAAGTAGTACAACGAAGCTTGTTATATATATATATATATGTAAATTGAATCATCGACTTATAAGCTATTCAGATGCATCGTTGAATATTAAAAATAAAACGTCTCGACTTATATCAATTAATCTATTATAATTGATTCACCGACTTATAACCTAGTGATGAATGAATGTAATTCATTAACTCTGTTACAATACAAAAAATGAATACAATATCATGTACTATAACATATTATATATGTAGTTAAAGTAGCACGAAGCGTATGTGTTATATATATATATATATACACACACTAATATATATTATAACAAGTTATATATACGTTATAATATTATAGTGAAGTGTTTGTGTGTGTGTCTATATATATATACTAGTTTCTCTGAACGTGTGTTGCACGTGTATAGCAAGTCATATTAACTTTGGTGTATAAAATAATCTCAATATTGTTAAAATAAAATTTAGAGTAGTTAATTATACATGAAAGAAAAAGCTTGTGAATGTGCATCGACATATGGTGACTTATTTATTGGAGCAAAGATTATTAGATATCATTTGAACCTACACAACAAACAATCAAAGTTTGATTAGATATATGTTTACTTATTTTTATTTTATGAAGTATAAACATATAATGAAGCATATATCACATAATATTTCTTTATAGATGATATTCATAATTTACGTTTGCTGTCTAAGTTGCTCTGTTATGACCAAAAGCCTTGTTGTTGAAATTGATATCTCAAAGTACAAACTTAAAATTGGCCATATGAGAAGACACATTATGGTAGACATAATCTAACTTTAAATATCGATTAATCCTCCTGCAAAACCTAAATGTACAAATAAAATTTCATGCTATAGGCCATAAAATATGATATAAGCACATAAATTTGTTGGCATAATATCTTGTAAATTGAGACTCTAATATCACAAAACCAAGGATTTGTTTATTTCACCATCATTCTAAGCAAAATTTCCGCATAAAATAATAATTGTATGATCACACTTATATTTGAAAATTATAAATCGTGTATATTACATTAACTTATTCATATGGTACGTCAAATGAACACTTTTCATGAAAATTTGTAGTTTTAACTTTATCTTTCATTTGTAAATATTATTTGTCTTTTTCCTGTTTCCATCATATTCAAAGAAGTGACTTCATAATTACTAACATGCAAATCACATTTGAAAAATATGATATGTCACGTATTGATAAATATCAAGTGTTTATGTACGAACACAATTTATAAATTCCTATAAACAGTAGCGGAGCCAGAAATTTTGCGAAGGGTATTCAAATTTTAATATATATATATATATATATATATATATATATATATATATATATATATATATATAATTTTGACATGTAGACATAGTATATATAATTTTCTATATACTCCATATTATTTTTTTGATGAAAGGTATTCAATTTAACACCCTTCACTCTATGTGGCTATGCCACTGCTCATAAAGAATTATCAAAGATAATGTCGTCACTGAATTTATAGCCTCTTTCAACAATACAAAATAGTTTGAAAAAAATTTGGGCTGGAAAATAATTATTGAAAATTATATTTTGGATCTTTATCCCCTATTAAAGATTTAAACATAATTAAATATTGAACTTCACCAAAAGATCTCCCTGAATAAGAGACTCATATAAATTATAAAACCACCAAAAAGAGCCTCGCTCAATAAGAGCCAACTTTTGTAGTTAAGAAAAGACTAATGAGAGCTATAGCTAGCTAAAACAATTACAACACTTAGTTTTTCCAGCAGTACGTAGCCACATGGAGAAAGGAAAAGTGAAAAAAAAAACTCGAAGTTAAGCGAATGGAACTTGAAAGAAATTACTATTAATATCCGGACCTTTTAAAAGTAGTATTCCCTCATTTCAATTTGTTTGAATTTTTTTGTAATACATTGATCAACTTTATTAATTTTCAGTGTGAATTTGAACATAAGATTTTAAGTTTTTTAAAATAAAATTTACATATTTATAATATACATAAAAAATAATGTAAGTCACAATACTTAACAGTTCAAAATATTTAAAATCTGTTCCCAAAAATCATGGTCAGAAAAATCTTATTTGCTTTCCCAAATAATAAAAATGATCATTCTTTTTGAAACGGAATGAATATTATTTATTTTAAATTATAATAAAATTGCAATCTCATCTACGTCAATATTGCTCCTCTGTCAAAAGCCAAAGAACTACTCGACTAAAAACATGCAAAAGCATCCTCCTACTCCAAAATTAAAAGATGATGACTCCTATATATGCTTAGTGTTTAACAGAGGATTTGGGATTATAATGCAATAAAATTCGATTGATGTAATTAACATGACATATTACCTTCAAGAAAATTGCATTCGAGGCTTGGAGTAGATCAGTTTAATTGAGTAACCAACTACACTCAAAATATCAAAATACACACTACAAAGACGTTCACGTCCGCTACTAAATGAAACTCTTGGATTGTTGTCTTTTTTTTTATTTTTTATTTTTATTTTTATTTTGTGGGTGAGTGTGACTCATCCATTCTCCCTCAATATGACTGTAACCACCCGGATGATTGCTCGGCGAAGGTTTCAACAATACTATCAATATCTGTGCTTTTAATTATCTAACTCATCAACACCTGGACTTGCACTTGGTGATTTTCATAAGACATTGGCGCCTAGAATAGATAGTTACGACTATTTATGAAGCGTTGCTTAGGGATGTTAGTAGGCGCTATGTTTTTTGTTTTTCCTTTTTTTAATTGTTAAAGTAGAATATCCATGTTATTTAAAAGGGCATTTTTGTAATTTAGCTTTTAACTTTTGAGGTTCCCACTTTTATAATAATATAGATAGATATAAGAACATGAAGCGCTTGAAACACATGGCCGGATTCTTTTAGGTATTGATACACTTGTAAATTCATTCATCGACTTATAACCTACTCAGATGCATGTATATATATTAAAAACAAAACGTCTCGACTTATATCAATTAATATGTTATAATTGATTCATCGACTTATAACCTAGTGATGAATGAATGTAATTCATTAACTCTGTTACAATACAAATAATGAATACATTACCATGTACTATAACATGATATATATGTAGTTAAAGTAGCACGAAGTGTGTGTGTTATATATATGTACACACACTAACATATACTATAACAAGTTATATATACGTTATAGTATTACAGTGAAGTGAACTTATAGATTGACATTACACTAAGTATTAGTGCATTAGCTAATATTATATCGAATATAGTTTATATATATATATATATATATATATATATACACACACACTATACTATATATGTACATAATTTTAAATTGAATTAAAATCCTAAATTTTAATATTCAATATATATATATATATATATATATATATATATATATATATATATATATATATATATATATATATATTTATATAAAACCAAAATAGAAAAAAAAGTTATTTAATTATTTTTTTTAGAAATAGCGACTAACTTTGGTCGCTATTTTGTCAAACAATCAAAAAATAGCGACCAACGTTGGTCTCTATTTTGGTCAAACAGTCCAAACTTAATTAGCTACCAAAATAGCGACAAACGTTGGTTGCTTTTTGTAAATCCAGACTCAAAAACGGGTTTCCCCTCCCATTCTCTTATTTTCTTTCCAAAATTTCCCCAAACTCTCTCTCAACACATTCTCCTTCCCTTCTCTATTTCCCTCACACAAATCAATCCCCCCACCCCGCGCCACCACTGTGACCGCGCCACCACCGCCGGAGCCGCTGCTATTACTGTCCGCGCGCCACTGCTATCATTGTCCGCGCACCACCACTGCCATTCTCCTCCTTTGCAACACCATCACTGCAATTGTTGTTCAAGGTTAGTAATCTACCTTATTAGCTTTTTAATTTTTAATTTTTGCTATATAATTTTATGTAATTTTTTTAGAGTTTTTGTCTATTTAGTATTAGGGGTTTTGGTTTGAACTACATTAGATTTAGAATTAAGGTATAGAACTCAAATTAATGCATTTAAATTATTTAATGTATAAATTATGAACTTAAGGTAGAAATTATGAACTACCTTAAATTATGAACTTATGGTTATTAATAGAACTCAAATTAATGTATTTAAATTATTTAATTTATAAATTGATTTAAGGTATAAATTATGAATTGAACTTTTAGTTTATAAATTGAAATTTTAGGATATGAATTGAACTTTTAGGATATGAATTGGACTTTTAGGATATGAATTGGACTTTTAGGATATGAATTAAACTTTTAGGATATGAATTGGACTTTTAAGATATGAATTGGACTTTTAGTTAACTAAAAAAAGATTAGGATATGAATTAACTAAATTAATATGTTCTTGTTTTATTTGTATAGATGGAACATCGTACTTGGATGTACAATAGGAATTATCCTAATCGGCAGGGATTGCGGGAGGATTTTGTAGAAGGGGTGGATGACTTTATTAGACATGCAATGTCACTTCCACCATACCTAAGTGAGGGAGTAATTAGGTGCCCTTGTGTTAGGTGCGACTGTATGAAGTTTGGAAAACCGGCGGAAGTTAAGCATCATCTTTATAGGAAAGGGTTTATAGAAAATTACTTTGTGTGGACTAATCATGGAGAGATTGATGGTAGCCATGTGATATTTCATAACATGGTTGTGGGTTAAAGTAGTAGGTCGTTGGAGAATACAAATCGTAATTCTAGAATTCATGATATGGTTGCGGATGCTTTTGGGATGCACTTAGGGGGTGAGCCCAATGAAAATGTTGAACAAACTTGTCACGACCCCAATCCCCGGTCGTGATGGCGCCCAACACGATGTAGGCAAGACCGACCAATTCGTCACTCACAATCCCTTATGTAGAATTCATTACAAATTAATAGGATTTTATGCCAAATTAACATGATTATAACTCTGTAGCAATAGATAAGCAGTACGGAAAATCCATAAAATATCACTATAGATCCCACCGATCTGGTGTCACGAGCCAAGAGCCTCTAATACAAGTCTGTGTAGCAACTTATACATAGAGTTGTCTAGAATGCGGAAAATAAAGAGAATAAGGGGAGAAATCGGGTCCTGCGGACG
Organism: Nicotiana tabacum; assembly: GCF_000715075.1. NCBI lineage: Eukaryota > Viridiplantae > Streptophyta > Magnoliopsida > Solanales > Solanaceae > Nicotiana > Nicotiana tabacum. Next base: position 26,980,079 of record NC_134100.1, read on the forward strand.
CCATGCAGCTACCTCGATGACTCCGGAATAAGCTGAACAGCAGCAGAAAGCTCAAACTATGCCTCTGGGATACCTATATCTGCACACATGGTGCAGGGAGTAAAGTGAGTACTCCAACTCAGTGAGTAATAACAATAAATAATGACTGACGGAAAGAAAACTCGTAAAACACTACGCAGTTCTATATTAAAACAGTGAGAATATAAAAAAAATAGCAATTGAATGAAGAAGTTAGTTAAAAAGTCATTTAAGCCTGTATTCATTTCATTTCATTTACTCCTCACGATAACCGAATTCATATTTGTACTGCTGCGGCGTTCAGCCCGATCCATATAGTATACTGCTGCGGCGCACATCCATATATATATATATACATATACTGGTGCGGCGTGCAGCTCGATCCAAGAATAGTCGACTGCGCTCACTGGGGGTGTGCAGACTCCAGAGGGGCTCCTTCAGCCCAAGCGCTATACTACTGCGGCGTGCAGTCCGATCCATAAAATATACTACTGCGGCGTACAATCCGATCCATAGCGTATCAAATACCCTCACCATGGGGTTCTCGACCCCTCTCAGTCAATATAGCCTTGGCCTCTCGGGCACACTAAGATAAGACGGGGTTCTCAACCCACACGTTACTCTCATTAGGATTTAAAGCTGGTTCATATTTTGTTTATCAGTTAAGAACATGACTGAGGGTATGATTTCGACAAGAAAAGTGAGGTCAACCAATACAAATGCCCCCTAAGGGTTCTACAGATCGGCACAAAGCCCCAAACATGGCAACTAGCCCATAATATAATGATATTAATTAAGTCTCAGTCAAAAGTACAGTAGAGTCATCAAACGGGATGGACCGAGTCCAAATCCCCAGTAGTAACAGACCCTACGCTCATCATACAGTGTGTGTCTCATCTCAACATAGCACCACGTTGTGCAAATCCGGGGTTTCAGATCAGAACATCATTTATAACCATTACTCACCTCAAGCAAGCCGAAATCCTAGCTCGCTACTCCCTTGCCTCGCAAATAAACCTCCTCGAGCGTCGAATCTGATCAAAACCACAAGTAATACGTTACAATAAGCTAAGGGAATAAAACCTAATCGAAAAGACTCGAAAAGTATCGAAAATCACGAAGTTGGCAAAACCGGAGCCCCGGGCCCACTTTTCGAAAAATCAGAAAATTCACATCACCGGATTCCTTATCTCTCCACGAGTCTATACATATCAAATTTACCAAAATCCGAGCTCAAATTCTCCCTCAAATCCCAAATTTACATTCAAAAGTCAAGCCCTAATTCTTCCCTTTTAAATCGAATTTCCATGAATTTAAGTGTTGAATCCACAATTAAATGATGTTTTTAGGTCATAAGACTCACCTCCAATCAATCCCAGTCGAAACCCTCTTTAATCCTCGTCCAAAAGCTCTCAAGGATGTTCAAAAATGGTGGAAATAGACTTAGGCTCACGGATAAAGTGTTATTAAAAATCCTTTTGTCCAGCCCAGATTTCTTCTATGCGATCGCATCCAAACCTCTGCAATCGCACAACACAAAATTCAAACTCTCAAAATTTCCTCTATGCGATCGCACTAAAGTCCATGCGATCGCAATGCATTAGCTCCTGAACCTACGTAATCGCATACCTTCACCCGTGTTCGCATTGAACAAAATACCATCCTGGACCCCAGGTCCATTTAATACTACGCGATCGCAAACCACCAAACGCGATCGCAATGAGTAAACTCCTATACTTATGCGATCGCAAGCCCTACTCCGTGATCGCAATGAGTAACAGAACAGATTTTCCCCACACCTTCTATGCGATCGCAATCGCACTCCTGCGATCGCAGAGAACAAATGTCTGCAACACTTCAGCTGAACAATCTGTAGCTTCCAAGGTTAGAATTGGTCAGTTTGACCATCCGAAATCACCCCGAGGCCCCCGGGACCTCCACCAAAGGTGCCAACCCATCCTAAAACATCATTCAAACTTGTTCCAATCATCAAAATACCACAAACAACACCAAAACCATCAAATTACATCGGATACAAGCCTAAATTTCTTAAAAACTTCCGAAATACGCATTTGATCAAAAACCCAACCAAAACACCTCCGAATGATCTAAAATTTTGCACACACATCCAAAATCACCTAACGAAGCTACTGCAACTCTCGGAATTCCATTCCGACCCACGTATCAAAATCTCACCTACCAACCGAAATTCGCCAAAATACCAACTTCGCCAATTCAAGCCTAACTCTACTCCGCACCTCCAAAATCAATTCCGATCACACTCCTAAGCCACATATCAACCCCCGAAGCTAACCGAATCACCGAAAATCACATCCGAGCCCTCTGACTCAATAGTCAATATCTGGTTGACTTTTCCAAAACAAGCCTTCCTTAAAGAGTCTAAGTGTCGCATTTCCTATCAAAACCAATCCGATTTAACTCTACACACCGAATACCGATAACGAAACATGAAGAAGCATAAAATGGGGGAAACAGGGCAGTAACTCATGTGACGATGGTCCAGGTCGTCACATCCTGCCCAACTAGAACAAACGCTCGTCCTCGAGCGAGTCAAGAAACATACCTGGAGCCTCAAACAGATGAGGATATCTGCTCCGCGTCTCCCGCTCGGTCTCCCAAGTAGCCTCCTCCACGGGCCGACCTCTCCACTGCACCTTCACCGAAGCGATATCCTTTGATCTCAATCTCCAAACCTGACAACCAAAATAGCCACTGGCTCCACATCGTAGGTCAAATCATCATCCAACTGGACCATGCTGAAGTCTAGAACATGAGACGGGTCCCCAACATACTTCCGGAGCATAGAAACATGGAATACCGGATGCACACTCGACAGGCTGGGTGGAAAAGCAAGCTTATAAGCAACCTCCCCAATCCTCTGGAGCACCTCAAAAGGCCCAATGAACCGCGGACTCAACTTGCCTTACTTCCCAAACCTCATAACACCCTTCATGGGTGAAACCTTCAGCAAGACCTTCTCACCAACCATATAGGACACATCTCGAACCTTCTGGTCCGCATAACTCTTCTGACGTGATTGAGCTGTACGAAGTCTTTCCTGAATCACCTTCACTTTCTCTAAGGCATCCTGAACCAAGTCTGTTCCCAACATCCTAGCCTCGCCAGGCTCGAACCAACCAACTGGAGATTTACACCGTCTCCCATACAAGGCCTCATATGGTGCCATCTGAATGCTGGACTGATAGCTGTTGTTGTAGGCAAACTCTGCAAGCGACAAAAACTCATCCCAAGAACCCCCAAATTCAATAACACAGGCACGCAACATGTTCTCTAATATCTGAATGGTACGCTCGGACTGTCCGTCCGTCTGAGGATGAAATGTCGTGCTCAACTCCACCTGCATACCCAACTCTCGCCGAAATGTCCTCCAAAACTGGGAAGTGAATTGAGTACCCCTATCTGAGATAATAGACACTGAAATCCCATGCAATCGGACAATCTCCCGGATAATGATCCCTGCCAGCCGCTCCGAAGAATAGGTAGTACATACTGGAATGAAATGCGTGGACTTGGTTAGCCGATCACAATCACCAAAATAGCATCAAACTTCTTCAAAGTCCGAGGAAGTCCAACCACAAAGTCCATAGTGATCCTTTCCCACTTCCACATGGGAACAACCATCTGTTGAAGCAAACCACCCGGTCTCTGATGCTCATATTTCACCTGCTAACAATTAAGACACCAAGCTACAAATTCTACAATATCTTTCTTCATTCTTCTCCACCAATAGTGCTGCCTCAAATCCTGATACATCTTCGCGGCACCCGGATGGATAGAATACCGCGAGCTATGGGCCTCTTCCAGAATCAACGCTCTAAGACTATCCACATTGGGCACACAAATACGGCCTTGCATCCTCAACACACCATCATCACTGATGGTCACATCTCTGGCATCACCATGCTGAACTCTATCCTTAAGGACAAGCAAATGCGGATCATCATACTGGCGCTCTTTGATGCGGTCATACAAGGAAGACCAAGAAACCACACAAGCCAACACCCGACTAGGCTCTGAAATGTCTAATCTCACCATCCGATTGGCCAAAGCCTGGACATCAACTACAAAGGGCCTCTCCCCAACTGGAATGTACGCCAAACTCCCCATGTTAACCGTCTTCCGGCTCAACGCATCAGCCACCACATTGGCCTTCCCGGGGTGATACAAAATGGTAATATCATAATCCTTGAGCAACTCCAGCCACCTCCGCTGCCTCAAATTAAGATCCTTTTTCTTGAACAAATGTTGAAGAATGCGATGATCGGTGAATACCTCACAAGATACGCCATATAAATAGTGCCTCCAAATCTTCAAAGCATGAACTATGGCAGCTAACTCTCAGTCATGAACAGGGTAGTTCTTCTCGTAGGGCTTCAACTGATGGGAAGCATATGCAATCACTCCACCCTCCTGCATCAACTCACAGCCAATCCCAACTCTCGAAGTGTCACAATAGACGGTATAAGAACCTAAAGTTGATGGTAACACCAATACCGGAGCTGTGGTCAAGGCTGTCTTGAGCTTCTGAAAGCTCTCCTCACACTCATCCGACCATACAAATGGAGTACCCTTCTGAGTCAACTTGGTCAAGGGCGATGCAATGGATGAAAATCCCTGAACAAACCGGCGATAATAGCCTGCTAACCTAAGAAAGCTACGAATCTCTGTGGCTGAGGACGGTCTAGGCCAACTCTAAACCGCCTCTATCTTCTTTGGATCAACCTTAATACCATCGCTTGACACCACATGTCCCAAGAAAGCCACTGACCCAAGCCAAAACTCACACTTGGAGAACTTTGCATAAAGCTTCTCCTCCCTCAATCTCTATAATACCACTAGCAAATGCTGTGCGTGCTCCTCCTGGCTACGCGAGTACACCAATATATCATCAATAAAAACAATCACGAACGAATCCAGATATGGCCGAAATACACTGTTCATCAAATGCATGAATGCGGCTGGGGCATTAGTCAGCCCAAAGGACATAACAAGAAACTCATAGTGCCCATATCTAGTCCTGAAAGCAGGCTTCATAATATCTGAATCCCTCATCTTCAACTGGTGATAGCCTGAACGAAGATCAATCTTGGAGAATACCCTTGCCCCCTGAAGCTGGTCAAATAAATCATCGATACGGGGCAGGGGATACTTGTTCTTCCTTGTTACTTTGTTCAATTGCCTATAGTCAATGCACATTCTCATTTTGTCATCCTTCTTTTTTACAAATAGAACCGGTGCACCCCACGGTGGCACACTAGGCCGAATGAACCCCTTATCCAGGAGTTCCTGAAGTTGTTCTTTCAACTCTGTTGGTACCATTCGATATGGCAGAATAGAAATGGGCTGAGTACCGGCACCAGGTCAATACCAAAATCAATATCCCTGTCCGGTGGCATGCCCGGCAGGTCTGCAGGAAATACGTCGGGAAACTCCCTCACAACTGGAACCGAATCAATGTTAGGAGTCTCAGCTCCAACATCCCTCACAAGAGCCAAATCTAATAGACAACCTTTCCCAACCATACGCTGGGCCTTTAGAAAAGAAATCACCCTGCTAGGCACATAGTCAGTCACGCCACACCACTCGATCCTCGAAACACCCGGTATAGCTAAGGTGACTGTCTTAGCATGACAGTCTAGAATAGCACAGCATGAGGATAGCCAATCCATGCCCAAAATGACATCAAAATCCACTATGCTCAATAGAAATAGATCCACTCGGGTCTCCAGACCCCCAATAGTCACCAAACACGACCGATATACATGGTCTACAACAATGGTATCACCCACCAGGGTAGATACATGAACAGGCAAGGCAAGACATCCTCGTGTCGTACCCAAATGATGAGCAAAATATGAAGACACATAGGAATAGGTGGAACCGAGATAAAATAATGCAAAGGCATCTCTATGGTAGACTAAAACAATACCTATAATGACAGCATCAAATGCAATGGCGTCGGGTCTGCCTGGGAGTGCATAAAAACGGGCCTGACCGCCCCCTGATCGACCTCCCCCTCTAGGGCGACCCCTGGCTGCCTGACCTCCACCCCTAGCTAGATGGGCGAGTGGTGAAATAACTGGAGCAAAAGTTGAGGGCTGACCCCTCTGCTGAGATGAGCTAGCAGCACGGCGAGGACACTCCCTCCGCACATGCCCAAACTCTTCACACTCATAGCAACTTCCGGGTGCTGGGAACTGGGACTGAAGGGAACCCCTCATGCTAGAGTGGCTAGCTAATGCACTTGGCCTGGAAGAACCTTGAGCAGATGGAGCACGAGATGAACTCTGTGCTGGAAGAGAGCTGAGATATGGCTGACTCTGTGGAGAACCCTGATAACCATGACCAGGAGATCCACCTCGGTACTCAGGTCGAGCTGACTGAGCGGGCCTGAAAGTACGACCCCGACCCTGCTGGAACTGGCCCCTCGAAAGAGCGCCACTGACACTGCTAGAACCTCAAGGCCTCTTGGCCTCCCTCTCCTCTCTCTCCTGACGGCGAGCCGTCTCAATATCACGATCAATATCAACTGCATCCTCGAAGGAAATACCCAGAACTCTCTCTCGAGTCATCAGAATTCGAAGGTGATAATTAAGACCAACCACGAACCTCTTAATCCTCTCTCGATCAGTCGGAACTATCCATGAGGCAAAACGAGCCAACTCAGAAAATCTCGCTTCATAGTGAGATACAGTCATATCTCCCTGGCGTAGCCACTCAAACTGTCTACGCAGCTCCTCCCTTTGAGACTGCGGTATCCACTTCTCCACGAAGAGAGTGGAGAACTCCTGCCAAGTCAAAGGTGCTGCACCTACCGGCCTACGCCGCTCATACGCCTCCCACCAAGTGAAGGCCGCTCCAGTAAATTGAAATGTAGTAAAAGCCACACCGCTGAACTCAAGAATCCCAGCTATCCGAAGCATACGCTGACACTTGTCGAGAAAACCCTGGGCATCCTCGCCCTAAGCACCACTAAAAGAAGGAGGCTGAAGTCTATTGAACCTCTCGAGACGACGTTGCTTATCGTCCGGCATGGCTGGTACTACAAACTCCTGAACGGGTACCACTGTCTGAGCTGGAGGTGCCTCTGGAGTCTGTAATCCCTGCACTACCTGCTTAGGTGTACGAGCAACGGGGGTCTGATTGCCTCCCCCGGCCTATGAATTAGCTGCTGCTGTGGTGGCTGAAACTACCTGAGCTAGGCCTGTGCAAACTGTCAAGATCTGTGCCAAGGCCTCCTGGAGACCCGGTATCACAATGGGCACAGTTGGTGCCTGCACTGGTGCTGCTGGAGCCTGGTCCTGAGCTGGGGAAACTAAAGGATCCACAAGTGTTGCCCCTGCTGCTCTGCCTCTACCACGACCACGACCACGTCCACGGCCTTTAGTAGCCTCAGTAGGTGGTACTGGTGGTCGTCCGATGCGTCCGGTAGCTCGAGTCCTTACCATTTGTGAGAGAATGGAATAAAGAGAAATTTAGTATTCGGATCAACGGTTCGCACGACAAGAATTTCAAGAATGTGGAATTTTCCTAACAGGTATTGCAGCCTCCCGAGGATAAGTATAGACATCTCCGTACCGATCCGCGAGACTCTACCAAATCGGCTCAAGACTCGCGAGACCTAGTAACCTAGGCTTTGATACCAACTTGTCACGACCCCAATCCCCGGTCGTGATGGCGCCCAACACGATGCTAGGAAAGCTTGACCAATTCGTCACTCACAATCCCTTATGTAGAATTCATTACCAATTAATAGGATTTAATGCCAAACTAACATGATTATAACTCTGTAGCAATAGATAAGCAGTACGAAAAATCCATAAAATATCACTATAGATCCCACCAATCTGGTGTAACGAGCCAAGAGCCTCTAATACAAGTCTGTGTAGCAACCTATACATAGAGTTGTCTAAAATGCGGAAAATAAAGAGGATAAGGGGAGAAATCGGGTCCTGCGGACGCCATGCAACTACCTCGATGACTCCAAAATAAGCTGAACAGCAGCAGAAAGCTCAAAATATGCCTCCGGGATACCTGTATCTGCACACATGGTGCAGGGAGTAAAGTGAGTACTCCAACTCAGTGAGTAATAACAATAAATAATGACTGACGGAAAGAAAACTCGTAAAACACTACGCAGTTCTATATTAAAACAGTGAGAATATAAAAAAAAACAACTGAATGAAGAAGTTAGTTAAAAAGTCCTTTAAGCCTGTATTCATTTTATTTACTCCTCACGAAAAATCGAATTCATATTTGTACTACTGCGGAGTGTAGCCTGATCCATATAGTATACTACTGCGGCGTGCAGCCCGATCCATATATATATATATATACCGTTGCGGCGTGCAGCCCGATCCGAATAAATATATATACTGTTGCGGCATGCAGCCCGATATATATATACTGCTGTGGCATGCAGCCCGATCCAAGAATAGTCGATTGCGCTCACTAGGGGTGTGCAGACTCTGGAGAGGCTCCTTCAGCCCAAGCGCTATACTACTGCGGCGTGCAGTCTGATCTATATAATATACTACTGCGGCGTGCAGTCCGATCCATATAATATACTACTGTGCTGTCCGATCCGCATAAATATATATACTGCTGCGACATGCAGCCCGATCCATAGCATATCAAATACCCTCACCATGGGGTTCTCGACCCCTCTTAGTCAATATAGACTTGGCCTCTCGGGCACACTAAGATAAGACGGGGTTCTCAACCCACATGTTACTCTCATTAGGATTTAACAATTTCTAAAGTTGGTTCATATTATGTTTATCAGTTAAGAACATGACTGAGGGTATGATTTCGACAAGAAAAGGGAGGTCAACCAATACAAATGCCTCCTAAGGGTTCTACAGATCGGCACAAAGCCCCAAACATGGCAACTAGCCCATAATATAATGATATTAATTAAGTCTCAGTCAAAAGTACAGTAGAGTCATCAAACGGGATGGACCGAGTCCAAATCCCTAGTAGTAACAGACCCCACGCTCATCATACAGCGTGTGTCTCATCTCAACATAGCACCACGTTGTGCAAATCCGGGGTTTCAGACCTTCAGAACATCATTTATAACCATTACTCACCTCAAGCAGGCCGAAATCCTAGCTCGCTACTCCCTTGCCTCGCAAATCAACCTCCTCGAGCATCGAATCTGATCAAAACCACAAGTAATACGTTACAATAGGCTAAGGGAATACAACTTAATTGAAAAGACTCGAAAAGTATCGAAATCACGAAGTTGGCAAACCCCGAGCGCCGGGCCCACTTCTTGAAAAATCAAAAAATTTACATCACCGGATTCCTTATCTTTCCACGAGTCTATACATATCAAATTCACCAAAATTCGAGCTCAAATGCTCCCTCAAATCCCAAATTTACATTCAAAAGTCAAGCCCTAATTCTTCCCTTTTAAATCGAATTTCCATGAATTTAAGTGTTGAATCCACAAATAAATGATGTTTTTAGGTCATAAGACTCACCTCCAATCAATCCCAGTCAAAACCCTCTTTAATCCTCGTCCAAAAGCTCTCAAGGATGTTCAAAATGGTAGAAATAGACTTAGGCTCACGGATAAAGTGCTATTAAAAACCCTTCTGTCCAGCCCAGATTTCTTCTATGCGATCGCATCCAAACCTCTGCGATCGCACAACACAAAATTCAAACTCTCAAAATTTCCTCTATGCGATTGCACTAAAGTCCCTGCGATCGCAATGCATTAGCTCCTGAACCTACGCGATCGCATACCTTCACCCGCGTTCGCATTGAACAAAATACCATCCTGGACCCCAGGTCCATTTAATACTATGCGATCGCAATCCACCAAACGCGATCGCAATGAGTAAACTCCTCAACTTATGCGATCGCAAGCCCTACTCTGCGATCGCAATGAGTAACAGAACAGCTTTTCCCCACACCTTCTATGCGATCGCAATCGCACTCCTGCGATCGCAGAGAACAATTGTCTGCAACACTTCAGCTGAACAATCTGCAGCTTCCAAGGTTATAATTGGTCCGTTTGACCATCCAAAATTACCCCGAGGCCCCTGGGACCTCCACCGAAAGTGCCAACCCATCCTAAAACATCATTCAAACTTGTTCCAATCATCAAAACACCACAAACAACACCAAAACCATCAAATTATATCGGATTCAAGCCTAAATTTCTTAAAAATTTCCGAAATATGCATTTGATAAAAAACCCGACCAAAACACCTCCGAATGATCTGAAATTTTGCACACACATCCAAAATCACTTAACGAAGCTATTTCAACTCTCAGAATTCCATTCCGACCCCCGTATCAAAATCTCACCTACCAACCGGAATTCGCCAAAATACTAACTTCGTCAATTCAAGCCTAACTCTACTCCGAACCTCCAAAATCAATTTTGATCACACTCCTAAGCCACATATCAAGCCCCGAAGCTAACCGAATCACCGGAAATCACATCCGAGCCCTCTAACTCAATAGTCAACATCCGGTTGACTTTTCCATAACAAGCCTTCCTTAAACAGACTAAGTGTCTCATTTCCTATCAAAACCAATCCGATTTAATTCTAACACACCGAATACCGATAACGAAACATGAAGAAGCATAAAATGGGGGAAACGGAGTAGTAACTCACGTGACGACGGGCCGGGTCGTCACAAAACTCCTAATGATGATGCAAAATGTTTTTATGAACAATTAGAGGAAGCTAGTCGTCCAGTAAGTAGTGGAAGTCCTCACCCTGAGCTGTCTGTTGCAGTTAGATTACTAAGTATCAAATCTGATTGGAATATTTCTCAAGCAGCCATGAACTCTTTCATTGACCTTGTGAGTGAACTAGTTGACTCTAATATCAAATTACCTGGTGGTTTCTATAAGGCAAAGAGATTTGTTTCTAAGTTAGGACTTTCGTCAATGAGAATTGATTGTTGTGAAGATGGTTGCATGTTATATTATAAAGATGATGCAAATTTAAGCAGTTGTAAATTTTGCGAAAAGCCTCATTTTAAGAGGCTTTCCAGCAGGAATATGGTCTCTATCAAGGCGATGTATTATTTACCTCTTATACCTAGGTTAAAGAGGTTATATGTGTCGATGAGTTCTGCTCCTCATATGAGATGGCACTTTGAAAATAGAAGACCACCTGGTGTTATGTGTCATCCTTCAGATGGAGAAGCTTGGAAGCACTTTGATAGGATATATCCAGATTTTTCTAGTGAACCAAGGAACATTTGGTTAGGTCTGTGTACCGATGGCTTCACGCCTTTTTCTGTATCTGCGACACCGTATTCATATTGGCCTATCTTTCTTACACTTTATAATCTACCACCCGAGTTGTGCATGACTAGTCCATATATATTCTTAAATTGTATTATTCCCGGTCCACGTAATCCGAAAAGTATGATAGATGTATATTTGCAACCTTTGATTGATGAGCTGAAACAATTGTGGTACAATGGTGTTGAAATATATGACATATCAACCAAGCAGAATTTCAATTTGCGTGCTAATTTAATGTGGACAATCAACGATTTTCCTGCGTATCAAATGTTTTCTGGGTGGATGACTGCTGGGAAACTAGCTAGTCCTTACTAAATGGAAAATAGTAAAGCGTTCACTTTGAAACATGGCCGAAAGCAATCATGGTTTGATTGTCATCGTTAATTCTTGCCTCCTGATCATGAGTTTAGAAGGATGAAAAATGCATTCAAAAAGAATAAAATGGAATATGATTCTCTACCTTCGGTACTTTCAGGTGAGGAAATTTTGGAGAGGGTCCAGAACTTCAGTAAAGTTACTGAAGCCCCACCTTATAGATTCCCCGGATACTGTGTTACTCATAATTGGACGAAATAGAGTATATTTTGGGAGTTGCCTTATTGGAAGGATAATCTTCTCCGTCACAACCTTGATGTCATGCATATTGAGAAGAATTATTTTGACAATTTATTCAACACAGTGATGGATGTTAAAGGTAAGACAAAGGATAACCTGAAGGCTAGAATGAACTTACAAGAATATAGCGGGCGGCCTGAATTATACTTGCAGACATCAAACAATGGTAAGATATTCAAGCCCAAAGCAAGTTACACATTCACTTTGGAGGAAAGACGGCAAATTTGTGATTGGGTAACAAAATTGAAGATGCCTGAGGGTTATGCGTCGAATCTTGGGGAAAAAGTTGATATGGACGTAGGGAAGTTGAGCCATTTGAAAAGTCATGACTGTCATGTTTTCAAGGAGACCTTAGTGCCTATTGTATTTTGTGGTTTGCCTGAAAGAATCTGGAAACCCATCACAGAGATTAGTTTGTTTGTCAAAGACTTGTGTTCTACCACATTAAGGGAAGAAAACCTACTCCGGATGGATCAGAACATTTGTGTAACTTCTAGTAAGATGGAAAAGATATTTCCATGTGGGTTTTTTGATGTGATGGAACATCTTCCAATCCACCTTGCACACGAGGCACGACTTGGAGGGCATGTTCAATGCAGATGAATGTATCTCTTTGAGAGGTAATATTATAAGTTTGATGTAATTTTCTATTTTATTAGAATGTTCTTGACTAACCTGAAATTATGTAGGACAATTGGCAAATCCAAACAATTTGTTAAGCAGAGGAATAAGATTGAAGGATCTATATGCGAAGCTTATCTTGCAAAGGAATCTGCTCATTTTTGTTCTTATTATTTTGAGAGTAATGTGCCATGTGCTAGGAATAGGCCCAATAGGCACACGGTCGAATGTGTGAATGATCCATTATATCCGCCTATGTCCATATTCAATCAACCATGCCGGTGTTCTAAGGATGTTAGAAAGAAAAGTTCGAGTGATATGGAGTACAAGTCAGCTACACTTCATGTGTTGCTAAATTGTCCCAAAGTTGTACCATTTCTCAAGTAAGTATTAATTTAGTAGTTATCAAAATATAAAATTTACTGTGATTACATCTCAATGCAACTACTAAAAATATTTAATGTGTCACAGTCACTTTGTGGGTAAATTTGGCCATGATGTTGTATATACGACATTTGATACGTGGTTCAAATAATTTGTAAGTTTATCCTTAAAATATTCTAACACTATGTAGGTAAACAATATTTGAAAGTTATTCTAACTTATGAATTTTTTTTAATAATATGTAGGTAAATGATCCAAATAATGGTGTAAATCAATTTTTGAAAGATATATCTTAGGGACCTGGGCTTGAGGTGTGACGACTCAGCAGGTCGTCTTAAGAATTAATGCCCCAATCCCCTATTAACTGCTTTCCTAAATTTATTTCTACTAATGTGATTTGCCGAGATGTTCGATTTTGAGTTTCGGAGAGTTTGGGGACACTTAGTCCCTAAATGAGAGCCTAAGTGTTGGAAAGTTGATCGTAGTCGGAACAGTGTGAAGATGTCCTCGGAATAGAAATTCGATGGTTCTGTTAGCTCCGTTGGGTGATTTTGGGGTTAGTAGCATGTTCGGATTGTGTTTTGGAGGTCCATAGCTAATTTAGGCTTGAAATGTCGAAAGTTGAATTTTAGAAGTTTCCGGTACGATAGTGAGATTTTGATCTGAGGGTCGGAATGGAATTCCGAGAGTTGCAGTAGTTTCCTTATGTCATTTGGGATGTGTGTGCAAAATTTCAGGTCATTCGAACGTGTTTTGGTTGGGTTTTTGATCGAAAACGAAATTCGGAAGATATTAGAAACTTAGGCTTGAATCCGATGTGTTTTGGTTGTTTTGATATTATTTTAAGTGTTTTGAAGATTTGTACAAGTTTGAATAAGGTTTTAGAATATGTTGATGCCTTTGGTTGAGGTCCTAGGGGGCTCGGGATGAATTCGGATGGTTAACGGAGAAAATTTTGGAATTGAAGTTATGCAGCAGCTGGCCTTCTGGTATTTTCGCATCTGTGGTTTGGGGACCGCAGATGCGGAGCCGCAGAAGTGGCTAAGGAGCTGCAGAAGATAAAATTGGCCATCTCTCTAGGAACCGCAGATGCGGTATATTTTTCGCAGAAGCGGTACTGCACTTGCGGGTAAAGGGCCGCAGATGCGGAATCTGGCCTTAAGTGGGAAGTCGCAGATGCGACATTTGTTCTACAGATGCGGTCCCAGGACCGTAGATGCGGAAACTGCTGGGAATTATTTTAAAAGGGGTTCCGCGACTTGGGAGTTTATTTCCAGCATTTCTAATCGTTTTTGAAGCTTTTAAGAGTGATTTTTGAGGAAAACAAAAGGGAATCGCTTGTAGGTAACATCCTTGACTTCATAACTCGTTTTTATGTGATTAAAGACCTAATTAGTGGTGAAAAATTTGGGAAAAATAGGTAATTAGGGCTTGAGTTTAAGAGGCCTTTAAATGAGGATTTGAGGGGCCATTTGGACTCCGATTTCAGTGTTCTTGTTATGTATAGACTCGTGAGAGTACGAGGTTTTTGAAAATATAAATTTCACCCGATTCTAAGATGTGGGCTCGAGGGGAATTTTGGTCATTTTACATAATTTCGCGTATTAACTTAGAATTTAATTGTAGAATCAGTAACTTGAAGTGTTATTTACATTATGAAATTGAATTGAATAGATTTGGACCATTTGTAGTCGAGTACTCGTGGCAAAGACGGGGTATTGGGTTGATTTTGAGTCGGTTCGAGGTAAGTGGCTTGTCTAACCTTGTGTGAGGGACTTTCCCCTTAGGATATGATATATTTGGTAATTGAAATACCTTGTATGTGAGGTGACGAGTGCGTACTTGAGCTAATTGTTGAAAATCCGATTTTGCTTTAAGTATTTCAATTGAGTTCCTTTTTCCTGCTTTATTCTACTTGCGAATTTAGCCTGTTATAGTTTAGAAAAGCTTGTTTAGTTAATTTAATTTCTTATCTGCTTAAACTGCCTTAATTGCTTTACGTGATGTTAGGCTAGAATTAACTGTTACTTGGTATGAAATTTTGCATTTAATTGTGTATCCTTGTGTTGCTTCTATGTGTTTTTAATTTGGGACTACGGGACGACATCCCGAGAGATCCCCTGTACGTATTTATGATCTGGACTGAGGTGCGGGATACCAAGAGATCCTTGGAATGTATATTGAGGATACCAAGAGATCCCTAGCATTTATTGAGGATACCAAGAGCTCCTCAGGATACCAAGAGATCCCTAGTATTTATTGAGGATACCAAGAGATCCTCGGGATACCAAGAGATACCTAGTGTTTATTGAGGATACCAAGAGATCCTCGGGATACCAAGATATCCCTAGCATACATTGAGGATACCGAGAGATCCTCGGGATACCAAGAGATCCCTGACATATATTGAGGGTACTAAGAGATCATCAGGATACTGAGAGATCTCCGGTTATCATCCTTGTTATGAGTGGTACTTCCTGGTGTTTGCCATTATTTCTATTTCCATTATTGTACTCCTTATTATCCTGTGTACATTCTTACTGTAGATTTTCAACTGTACTGCTTATCTTATATTGTCATGTCTCATATTCTCTATATTTATTTAATATCAGTAGGGCCCTGACCTTCTTCGTCACTACCAACCGAGGTTAGGCTTGGCACTTATTGAGTACCGTTGTGGTGTACTCATGCCTCTTCTGCGCATGTTTTTCATGTGCAGATCCAGGTACTTTTACTTAGGCCTACCATCCTTGAGGGAGGCGGCTGCTTAGAGACTTTGAGGTACATCTGCCGCATCCGCAGACTGAGAAGTCCCTTTCTATTCCTGCTTTTATTATTTAGCCCTTCTGTACTTCTGTTCTTATTAGACAATATTCCGGAGTTAGAGCTATGTAGTATTTCTTTTTCTTGGCTTGTGATTCGTGGTTTTCTGGGTCTTGGATTTATGTTTGGTATTGAGAGTTAAACATGGTGTATGCCGAGCGGCACATTTAAACACTGTTACTGCTTTGTTATTGTTTTAAAATTTGTTTACTTCCACAAATTTTGGTTTTTCTTCTGCAATTTAGGCTTACCTAGTCGTACAGATTAGGTTCCATCACGATGGTTCACGGAGGGCGAACCGGGGTCGTGACATGAGGTCACAACAATGTCTAAATATGTTGTGAATGGTTATATATTTCATACAGAGGATTGCTCTAAAAATAAAAATAGCAACAACAGTGGGGTGTGGGTTCAAGGTGGTGATGCTCCCATGGCATGGTTGTGATACTTAATTTCAAATTAGCTTTAAATAAGAATACCCATAGCCCATTTAGTTGAATAGTTTTGAGGTGCGCCAATTCGCAAATAAAATCCATAATGTATGGCCCTCACATAAATACAAAAATTAGTATAAAAATGCCTTGTACTTTCGTAGCTTGCTTTAGACGCGTTAATTAAATAAATTTTTATAGCAACGGGTACGGTTCCCGTGATGTAGTTGTGATGCTTAATTTCTAAACTCCGGGGGTATATTTATGTGACCCGGCCACAAATTAATCTTGTCATTAAGATAAACATGTTGTGGATCGTGGGTACGGTTCCCGTGACATGATTCACAATGTGTAATCAAATAATTAGTTGTATAACAATCAAATTGTTAAAAGCGGTTTAAAGGAATAAAAATGCACATAGGTTTCAAAGATGTTTTAAAATCAAATAAATAGGCCAATAATAACAGTTGAACAACCGTGCTAAAACCACGGAACCCGAGAATGCCTAACACCTTCTCTCAGGTTAAGAGAATTCCTTACTCGGAATTCTTGTGTTCGCGGACTGTAAAACAGAGTCAATCTTTCCTCGATTCGGGATTTGAGCAGGTGACTTAGGACACCATAAATTATCCCAAGTGGCGACTCTGAATAATAAATATATCCCGTTTCGATTGTCACTTAAATTGAAAAAACTCCCTTACACCTCTTGGGGTAGTAAAAAAGGAGGTGTGACAAGATGGATATCTTAGTGTGGGTTTTGTTCAAGTGATCGACAACGGAGTATTCCCTTGCCTGCACTTTCCTCCAAAGATCATCTAGCCTCATTTCAATTACAAGTTGATTAGTAGCAGCCTCCTTGCTTGATCCTCCCAAGTGTTCAGGTGTATAGATCTTTCATGTTCTGGTCATTCCTTGTGCAGCACCAAATTCCTCCATCTTTGCATTTCCTTTTCGCCTAGCTTCAGCAACGTAATCCCAAGGTATGGCTTTGGAATCGAAAGGAGATGTGGTTGATACTGTTACTGTAAAAGGTGTGACCATTTCTACCTCAAATGGAGCGGGTGTGGTTGTGGGCGGAGCTACCTTTACCTCAAATGGAACCGATGCGGCTACCTCAAACTTGACTGGCGACTGTATTTGCATCACGATAGGAGTGTGTGTGATTGCAAGTTTAAAGTCGTCACCTTCTCGAATAAGCCCGATTGACCCCTTAGGATCCCATTCTCCGTCTGTCTCTATCACATGTACCCTATCACCCTTATTATCTAGGAGAGGATTGCTGAGGACATTGGGCGCAGATTCTTTGGCCTGTATGTCCTTATTGTCAATCAATGTCTGGATTTTATCTTTTAATGTTTGACACTCGTCAATGGTGTGCCTCTTCATACTAGAATGATATGCGCAGGTTTTGTTTGGGTTGACCCATTGAGATGAGTTCTCTACTACCACAGTAGGAATAGGAGTGATATAACCAGCGGCCTTCAACCTTTCGTACAGCTGGTCGATGGGTTCAGCAATAGCGGTGTATTGTCTGGGTGGTTTGTGATCAAAGTTAGGTCGGGGTTTCTGGTAATTTAGATGAGTTAGAGGTGAATGATAGTAGGCTATCTGGGTGTTATAAGTATAATAGGCGGTGGCGGGTTGAGAATATTGGGAGATGAGGGTTGGTATGTAGGTGGGGGTGTTTGGTATGTGGGTGGAGGTGTTTGGTATGTGAGTGGAGATTTTGGGCCTTGATCCACCATTACTGCCCCCACGTTTTTCTTCTTTGATATGCCACCTGATTGCAATGCTTTGTTCGTGGCCTATAGTGCCTCAAAATCTGTCACCATTCTGCTTTTGATACCTTCTTCAATCCTTTCTCCGAGTTTGATGATATCGGAGAATTTGTGATTCTCAATGACCATTAGTCTCTCATAATTTTGTGGATCATGTGCCCAGACAAAGAACTTGTTCATTTGTTCTTCTTCTAGTTTTGGTCTGACCTTGGCTGCTTCTAACCTCCATCGAGTAGCATACTCGTGGAAAGTCTCAGTTGGCTTCTTCTTTAAATTCTGGATGTAGAAAACAGCTGGTGCATTCTCTGTGTTGAACCTGAACCGGTCCATAAATTATAATGCATACTTACCTAATTGGCCCACTTCTTAGGGTCTAGCTTATGTACCAGGATAGGGCATCTCCAGTAAGACTTCTCATAAAGATCTTCATCCGGATCCTTTCATCTTTTCCGACACCCATGAGCTTGTCACAGTAAGTTCTCAAATGAACCTTGGGATCACTTGTTCCATCAAACATTTCGAACTTAGGAGGTTTTTAACCCTCTGGGAGTTCCACGTCCGGTTGTATGCATAGATCCTCATAGTTCAAACCTTTTATCCATTTGCCTCCCTCGACACCTGAACTTAACTTGTTAGTTTCTTGACTTCCTCAGCCATGTTCTTGATGGGTAGGTCCTTCTTAGCGAATTCTGGTGTATAGGAGATTGGTTGAGTAGAGTGAGGTACAATTTTCACATATATAGGGTTGTTTTGGTTTGTTCCAGGGACTTGGGTATAGTGGTGGTCGTTGGTTAAGTTTTGAGGATTGGGAATGGGTTGTGGCGTATTCTGAAGAGTATGATAGGTAGTGGTTTGTGAGTACTGGATTGGTTGATGATGGTGCTGTGGTGGAGTTGGTATCGGTAAGGGATTGGGATTTTGAGGTGGAGTTGCATATTGATGTGGTGCGAGAGGGTTTTGTGGATTTGGTTTGGTGTATTTTGGGGAGGCGCTGGGTTTTTTGGTATTCTGTTGGTTGATATCGGGGACGTTCAGGGTGAGGGATAGGTTTGCTAAATTGCGAACCTACTCAAGTTCTCCCTGTAACTCCAGTATTTTTTGTTCCAACTGTAAAACCAAGTCATTTGGTGCCGGAGTACTCCGACAGTCTAAAGTTTCTACATTCTCAGCATTTTCCTTTCGAATACCACTTAAGTCATCCGAATAAACCCCTTACGAAGACTATATCTTGCATCCAAACGATAATATTTATCTACAAAGCAAAATCAAAGTTAATTAATACACATTTTTTTTCTTTTTATGAACTACTTTAGGTTGAATAAGATACCTTGGGGGACTTGAAAGCCCCGTGGTCTCTCCAATGCATCATTTAATATGCGCGCGTCATGAGCATATCCTTCCCAACCAGCAAGCACATATGTGAACGTCAAATTAAAGTTGACAGCAGCCAACACGTTTTGTGTTGTTGTGCCTTTGCGGCTACGATACCTATTTTGGTGTTCGATAGGAACAGATGCAAGCACATGTGTGAAATCTATTGATCCTACACGGTCCTATATATACAACTAAATTTAATAGTATACACTAATGTTCAAAATTAATTAAGAACTTAATATTTAATATGTTACTCACTGCAAACCAAGGGTAATAACGATGGTTGTTCCTTATCTCCTTCTGGATAATATCATTCGGTGATTTCACAAGGGTTGGATAGAGCTTCAAAATTGCTTGAAATACAATGTGGAAGCATCGATGAACAGATTCAATCAACCTATAAAAATGCGACTCTATCTTGCGAAACTGTTCATTAAAACTAAGAATTTTTAAAGAAAATTAGTACTTATTCTTGCACGGATATATTTTTGGTTGATCTCAAGAAATTATTTCTTCTAAGAGCATTACACAATTCAAAAAACACAGGTTGGCTCATTCTTATCTGACCTACACAATGAACATTACTTCCATTCAAAATACTATTTATGTAAAATTTCCTCTCTTGGTCCTTATTGGTATAAGGTGCTCTTGGAATGTTACTTTGATTTTCGTAAGATAAAATAATTGCAGCCCCAACAGCTAAGACAGATGTGGCTGTCACTCCAACTATTGCATCATCTTCATCGTTCTCAATCGAATCCATCTGTTGCAACCCAACTTTAGAACTTCTACACATAAAAATAGATAGATAAAAACATTAAAGAGCCTAAGAGAAATCGAACTTGATACTAGCAAATCACTCAAACAACCCAAAGATATAAGAATCTGTAGGTTTTTCATTTTTAGTATATTGTTCATACGGATCCTTTACTTTCATTGGTGTTTAGTTATTAACCAAAGAATTACAACCAACTAAATACACATCATACAATCCTTTGGAGAAATTAGGATTAATGTGAGATTAAAGATGTCACTGAAGAAAAAGTATTGCGAGTGAAATAAAGGTATGTAACTTTGTCTCTTTAAGAAAAAAGAAGAAGTACCAAAGCCAATTTGCATTTGTACCATTAGTACAAGCAACAGATGCTAAAAATGGTACTACATATTAGAAACTTTAATTTTTCTACACACTATAGAGCAACCTTTCTTTGTTATTATTAGAAATCATAAGAAGAAAAGTGGAGGAATTTTTTTTTAAATTCTAACATTTACTAGGGTTTACCAGAAGTAGAGAGATCGATAAATCAGAATACAAAAGCACAATCAAAGATCACAAAGCATTTAGGAAAATAAAGTTGAAACTACAGAAAACAAAAAACGAAAAAAATTGCATTACAAAGCATCAACGAAAAATATCGTGTTGTTGCCGGAAAACGGTAGATTAGCGCGGCGACAAGCAGAGGAGAATAGAGTAAAGCATTAACAAAATTCTAGATTGGTGTGATAGCGGAGGATCTTAAAACCCGAGACTGAAGAGAGAAATTGGAGTGAAGCGAGTTCGAGAGAAGGGAGAGAATGAATGATTGATTTGGGAAACGGTGAGGGAGGGGCAGGCATTTTCCCCCAATTAAAGAAAAATAAGTTGATTGGAAAAATATTTTCCAACCATTTATGTCAACCAAATATGAAAAAATGGGAAAACATTTTCCTTCCTACCAAACACACCCTGAGAGAAGACGTATTGAGGTAAATCGTAATTCTTCATAATCACGATGCATTTGATCTATTTTTTCACTGTTTTAGCATATTAACTATTGTAGATTTATTTTATGGTTGTGTTCATTTAAAAAGATTCATAAATTATACATGGGCCTCACTAAAGACAAAATTGAAGAAAAAAACTCGAGAGGAGACATCATAGGAAGAGATGTGATGTAACGACTCGACCGGTCGTTTTGAGCTTTTGCATTTTTCTCGCTAGTTCTCGGGCACGACTAGCTCCGTGTGATGTCTTATGACTTTTGTAAATCGTCGTTTTTGGTTTTCAGGTAATCGGAATAAATTTGGAAGAACAGTTCTCAGCCTGAAGCTTAAAATTTGAAAGGTTTGACCAAGTTTTGACTTGTTAGTATATGATCTCGGATTGGAATTTTTATTATTTGTCTAGCTTCGTTAGGTGATTTGGGACTTAGGAGCATGCTCAGAATGTATTTTGGAGGTCCATGGAAGGTTTAGGCTTGAATTGGCGAAATTGAAATTTTGGCGTTTTTCGGTTGATAGGTGAGATTTTGATATAGGGGTCGGAATGGAATTTTGGAAGTTAGAATAGGTCCATTGTGTTATTTGTGACATGTGTGCAAAATTGCAGGCCATTCGGACGAGGTTTGATAGACTTTTTGATCGAAAGTGAAATTTGGAAGTTTTGGAATTCATAGGCTTGAATCCGATGATGATTTGGTGTTTTGATATTTTTTTGAGTATCCAGAAGGTTGGAACAAGTTTAAGTGATGTTTGGGATATGTTGGAATGTTTGGTTGAGGTCCCGAGGGCCTCGGGTGAGTTTCGGGTGGTTAACGGACCAATTCTTTATTTTTGAGAGTTGCAGATTTTTCTTCTGTTCTATTGCAGAGCTTTGTTCTTCACATTCGCGAGAGGGCCTCGCGTTCGTGAAGGGTTTTTGGGAGGGGTAGCTAGTTGTTCTTCGCGTTCGCGATAAAATTCCCGCATTCGCGAAGGTTCCTGAGTTAAAGCTACGCGTCTGCGAGGAGCATTCCGCGTTCGCGTAGGGTCGACTGTTTGGTCTTCGCGTTCGTGGGTGGGCCCTCACGTTCGTGAATAAGGGAATTATGGTCAGTGAAGCTTGGTGCTTCGTGAGCGCGAGGGTGATGCCGCGTTCGCGATGAAGGAAACTCTAGGCAGAATTTTTAAGTCAAAATCGAGGGTTTAAGTCCAATATCACAAAAACCATTGGAGAGCTCGGGAGAAGGTGAAATTTGAGGAGATTTTCAGTGGAGCTATTGGGGTAAGTATTCTTCACTCATATTTTGTTTAATTCCATGATTTAGTCTTGGATTTCATCATTTAATTTGGGAAATTAGAGTAGAAATTGGGGAAAATGAGAGAAAAGTTTGAGAATTCTTTTAGGGATTTGAATAGGCATTTGATGTCGAATTTTGATGATTTTGGTATGTATAGACTCGTGGGAATGTAAGAATTCTATTGATGTGATTTTTATCGGATTTCGAGAAGTGGCCCCGGGGGCTGAGTTTGGCCAAATTCGGGATTTCTGATGTAAATTGGTTATTTTCGAGTGGGCTTTGCTTTGTTAACATATTTTAATGGTATGAATCTGATTTTGGTTAGATTTGGAGTAGTTGGAGGCCAATTAAAGGGGCAAAGGCATCGCAGGGTAGAGTTTGGACCGGATTGAGGTAAGTAATGATTGTAAATGCTATCCTGAGGGTATGAAACCATGGATTTCACATCGTTATGCTACTTTGTGGTGACGCACACGCTAGATGACGAGCGTGGAGTCATGCACCATTGGGGATTATGACTTGGTCGTCTCGTGGAACTGTTAAGTCGCGTATTTGATTGAAAACTATTTGATATCATTGTATTTTGAAAAGTATTGCTATGTTTTGGGCGGAATGCCATATTTGGGCCTCTTGCCAATTGTTTTGGACCCTTATGGGACTTTTACTACTTTTCTTCACTGTTTTGACTTAATGATTGTACTCAGTCATGTTGTATTTTAGTAAGTTCCTAACTCAGCCTTATTTACTCAATCTTTACACTATAAATGATATTTGAGCTGAACGCCCTGTTTTTACTGATAGTCCGAGTGACTTGTGAGGTTAATGGCTGAGAGAGGCCAAAGGCCTGATTGTGAGGTTGATGACTGAGATAGACCGAGGGTCTGATTGTGAGGTTAATGACTGAGAGAGGCCGAGATCCTGATTGTGAGGATTATATATTTATAGATAGGGCTGCACGTGTGTATATATATATATATATGGATCAGGTTGCACGCTGCAGCAATATTTGGATCAGGTTGCTCGCTGCAGCGATATAGCGCTTGGACTGTAGGAGCACCTCCGGAGTCTGCACACCCGCAGTGAGCGCAGTCGACTATATATATGGATTGGGCTGCACGCCGCAGTAGTTATTATATGGTACCTATTGAGCGTGAGTGCTGAGTGTGAGCGTGGATTGCTGAGAGTTGAGTCATCAGTGATTGAGTGGCTTGCCGAGGGGCTATATATATACACATATACGAGTGATGCGGGGCTATATATACATATACATATATACGAGTGATGCTTTGCCTGAGGGGCCTGTTTATGAACTTACTGTTTTTCACTCCTCCTTAAAGTGAGTTTCTATTGAATATGTTGATTAATTACTGCTTTTACTCATCTTTAGATCAAGCCTCTATTGAAAATGTTAAACAAATATTTTTAAACAACTTACCTTTAAACTGAAGTTTTACAAGGTGTTCGGAATTTAGTCACTGATTTGGCTTTCTTACTTCCACTGAGATTTTTATGCTACAAGATGGTTATGAATTTCTGTTTGTCCGAGGGGTTGTATACGATTTATGTTTTGGCCGAGGGGCCAATTATGATTTTCATCACTTATATATATATTTCATTAAACCTCTATTGAAAAGGTTGAAAAGATATTTTCTAAAGGATGTTTACTGAAGTTGGAAATTTAACGAAATGATTTGATTCATATCCTGTTTTGGAAGTATGTTGTACACATTGTGGTGTTGTGACGTGGTTTACGTGATTTCTTACTGCTCAGTCTTTATTTACTTTTATTACTTACTGAGTTGGCGTACTCACATTACTCCTTCCACCTTGTGTGCAGATCCAGGTATTTATGAGCTTGGTGGCAGATTCATCGGAGTTAACAAAGTAGCTGCCTGGCAATCGCAGCCCTATTTTTCTCCCTCCTTATTCTTCCTTAATGTATTCTTGTAATTTTCCCGACCATATTGGTCTTGATGTTGTTAGATAGTGTAATAGATGCTCATGACTAGTGACACCCTGATGTCGGGCTTGTGTATTTATTCTACACTATTCATTTAATTTTACATCACGAGATTATTGATTAATAAATGGTATAAAAATAACTTTTATTGAATAATGGTAGATTCGGGAGTTGTGTCATCTAGCCTAGTTTCGCGATAGGCGCCATCACTACCGGGTCGATTTTTGGGTCGTGACAAGTTGGTATCAAAGCCTAGGTTACATAGGTGTCACGAGTCATGAGCAGGTTTAGTAGAGTCTTGAGGATCGGTAAAGAGACGTCTGTACTTATCCTCAGGAGGCTGCAGAACCTTTAGGAAAAACTTCACATTTTGAATTCTTATCGTGCGATATTGATTCAGCTTGAAATGTAACTCTTGAAATTCGTTCCACGCGTTCGTATGTACGCATGAGCACTCAGTATCAGATATGCATTGATGGCTTGTGATTCCCTGATCGAGGGGCGAGATGTGATCTCTATGTGTTGATGTTGGGCCAGTCTGGAGGATTTGAGGCTGGGTTTTGCCTATAGCTTGAGCACTGAGGCGTTGATTGTGTGAGCATGTGTTTTTGGATTTGTATGTCCGATAGTGTCCCTATTTATGGGAGTGATGGTTGGATAGCTACGTGATGAGTATGATGTGACTGCGAGATGTGTGCATATGAGTTTATCGAGACAAGAAGGGCTTGCTTGGGGGTAGTAAGAACTATCCGGTTCTTGGCTTCCATCGTGATTTGATGCTTAGCCCGAGTTGTGGGCGTGTCGAAGGACCTTCTCATGTTGCCTAGTTGGGAAGTGAAGTAAACTTCACATTGTGATATGAGTTCAGACTCGGGAATATTAAGTGATTGTGTAATGTTTATGCTGATGGAAGGGTATAAAGAGATGTTAGTTTGAGGCGAAGCAGGTGGGTTATCTCCTGCTGATTGTTCTGAAGTTTGCATGATCCTTATGTTATTTATTGGAAGATCTTTATTACCAGTGAAAGATATGTGTTACAATTTGAATTTGGGTTGCTTAAGAGAGTGGGCTTGTCTGTTACGAGGGTGAATGCGAGATTTGCAGAAGATTTAAAGTACTAAATGGTCTGTGTTTCACGAGCTTATGAAATATTAAGTTTAATCTCACTATGGTATTATGGTAGTAATAGAGTATATGTATTATGAGTTATAGTGTATTTTGATCTATGTCTTTGAGCAAAGTTGGGGATTCCGCTATTGATCAGTTGATTGCACGGTTATGTACTATGATGGTTCTAGTTTGGGATATTCTGGTGAATCAGTTATGGCTTACAGAAGTTGAGACCGAGGATGGCTCGAGTAAAGAAAATTTCAATAAAGGTTATGTTATGCTTGCGGGTGTATGAGAATCACGGAATGACTTAAGTTGTTGTTGGTAAAGGATGTATTGTGTATGGGATAGGAAGTTGCTTGGTTGCATTGAGGTAAGGTTACATTCTACGGAGTTGGACTGCTATTGGAGCACAGGTCGTCCGGTCCGTTTGATCGGTCTAATTGAGGTTTGAGTAGAGTAGATGACTCTCGAGAATGGTTCTAATGGGTTCAAGATGTTACATGTAATAATTGGAGATTTCAAGTTGTATATTTAGCTAGATCCAAGGTTTGCATTGGAGGGTGTCAAGACTCGTGGTATTTCTATATTATTGTGGATTCTACACATCAATATCAGGAAAGAGAAGGTAATTCGGAAGGAACTCAGAGAATTTGGACAACTTGGTAGTAGGTTGGATTGGCAAGGTAACAGATATGATCGATTCTTCGGTGCTTATGATGCACTGGGTTTCTACAGGTGTTTCGTGGCAATGCTCTTAGGTTTTGATGGCCTGCGTAGCTAGGTTGAGTTAGAGGAATTTAGTTCTGACGGTTTGGTCTTGTGCAAATGGAATCTGGAGAATTCTTGATGGTTTCTACCACGATTAGAGATGTATATTTTCTATTGGCATGAGGAGCATGGGATGTATAATGATTTTCTCCTAGATAAGATCAACTGGAAAAGTTCTTGGCTGGCTGAGTATGCTAGCTGCTTATAGCTCAGAGTGGATTATGAAGTTCTCATATTTATCATAGGATAGTATGGTATATGCGGTATGTTGTGTGGGGTTAAGATTTGCATGTGTAAGGTCGCAGTTTAGTTTTGAAAGGAAGGTCATAAACTCTTAGGCAACATGGACAGCTTCAGAAGACTAGATAAATGAGATCGTTGATTGGTGTGGCTTGATGAGGATATACATTTCAGAAAGAGCGATGTGTTTGAGTTATGTATGCTTTATTGGTATTGCGACACTACCTTGTTTGATCGACTACTGATATTCAAGGTTTGCTTAGTGGTACAGAAGAATTTTTAGAAGTACCCCTCATGGGATGATCGAGTAGTAGGGATGTGTTAGATATTCGGGCGTTGGAGTTGGGATCAGATATGGTGATTTGTGTGCTTTATGGATTTGGAGACTGGGAGTTCTCATGAACAGGTTATTTCACGGTTGTGGACTGTAAATATGTGGGTAAGATAGTCAGATGATAGTATGTGCTATGATTCAGTCATTGTGAACCTTCGGAGGGTTATTTATCTATTGCGGGTGACCAAAGTCGATGTGTGGTTCATTGGTAGGCCCAATATAGATATGTGTTCTGCACCGAGTCACAATTGTGACTCCGAACTATTATTGTTGAGAAATGTGACATTCGATTGTTGTTGAGCTTATCCGTGTTCTGGAGTGATTTATGAGTTACTCTTCTGTGTTACGAAGAGTTGTGATTTGTTGGTTCTAGGCACATGTGGTGCGGTTTTATTGGGGTCTCTTAGTGGAATTTGAGCGGGAGGAGTATTGGGTATTGCTCGGCGGATGGCGTATTGGTTGTGTCCTTTCGGGTTTGTGCAATGTTATGTCAATTGCTTCGTAGTGATTATGATGATTTCTTTGGTTCTAGACGTCAAATTGCGCGTGGTTGTCGATTTAAGCATAGTAACTTGAGGTGTTTCATATTGGAACAGTGTTTGGATGAGGACGCGCATTGGAGCGAAGCTATGTAGAGGTATGACCCTGCAAGATAGATTCGTGTGTTCTGGTTCTACGACATGTGAGGGGTTCTCAACATTGTGTTGTGATGGTATTGGTGAACCTGCGGTACAACTCTATTATTTGAGTCATTTTTTTCATGATTTGAGTACATTCGGATTGTTGCTTATTAGCGTGCGGATTGCACGAGTTATGGCTTTAGGTGGTGTTGATATGTCATGTCACTAGATGTGACGACCCGACCTGTCGTCACATGAGTTACTGCCCCGTTTCTCCCATTTTATGCTTCTTCATGTTTCGTTATCGGTATTCGGTGTGTTAGAGTTAAATCGGATTGGTTTTGATAGGAAATGAGACACTTAGTCTCTTTAAGGAAGGCTTATTTTGGAAAAGTCAACCGGATATTGACTATTGAGTTAGAGGGATCGGATGTGATTTTCGGTGATTCGGTTAGCTTCGGGGGTTGATATGTGGCTTAGGAGTGTGATCGGAATTGATTTTGGAGGTCCGGAGTAGAATTAGGCTTGAATTGGCGAAGTTAGTATTTTGGCGAATTCCGGTTGGTAGGAGAGATTTTGATACGGGGGTCGGAATGGAATTCCGAGAGTTTCAGTAGCTTCGTTAGGTTATTTTGGATGTGTGTGCAAAATTTCAGATCATTCGGAGGTGTTTTGGTCGGGTTTTTTATCAAATGCATATTTCGGAAGTTTTTAAGAAATATAGGCTTGAATCCAATGCAATTTGATGGTTTTGGTGTTGTTTGTGGTATTTTGATGATTGGGACAAGTTTGAATGATGTTTTAGGATGGGTTGGCACTTTTGGTTGAGGTTCCGGGGGCCTCGGGGTGATTTCGGATGGTCAATCAGACCAATCTTGGTTTCTGAAGTTGCAGATTTCAACTGAGTGTTGCAGAACATTTTTGTTCTCTACGATCGCAGGAGTGCAATTGCGATCGCATAGAAGGTTTGGGAAGGTCGTTCTGATTGCTCAATGCGATCGCGGAATAGGTTATGTGATCGCATAGGTTAAGGAGGTTGTTCATTGCGATCGCATGAGGAGTAATGCGATCGCGTAGTGTTAAATGGACCTGAGGTTCTGAGGGGTACTTTGCTCAATGCGATCGCGGAGTAGTGTATGCGATTGCGTAGGTTTGATTGGTGAAGCAGTGCGATCGCAGTTAAGGGGTCGCGTTCGCATAGGACATTTTGGAGGCCTGGGAAAGTTGAGCTATGCGATCGTAGAGGCTTGGATGCGATCGCATAGAGTAAAATCTGGGCTGACAGAAGGGTTTTAAGAAACATTTCACCCGCGAACCAAGTCCCATTTCCTCCATTGTTGAGTAACCTTGGGAGCTTTTGACGAGTATTAAAGAGGGTTCTGACTGGGAATCGATTGGAGGTGAGTCCTATGGCCTAGAAACGTCATTTAATTGTAGATTCAACATCTAAATTCATGGAAATTTGATTAAAAAGGGAAGGATTAGGGCTTGACTTTTGAAATAGAAATTTGGGGGTTTGAGGGAGCATTTGAGCTCGGATTTCGGTAAATTTGATATGTATAGACTCGTGGCGAGATAAGGAATCCGGTGATGTCAATTTTATGATTTTTCGAGAAGTGGGCCAAGGGCTCGGGTTTTGCCAACTTCGTGATTTTTGATATTTTTTGAGTCTTTTCGATTGAGTTGTATTCCCCTAGCCTATTGTAACGTATTACTTGTGGTTTTGATCAGATTCGACGCTCGAGGAGGTTGATTTGCGAGGCAAGGGAGTAGCGAGCTAGGATTTCGGCCTGCTTGAGGTGAGTAATGGTTATAAATGATGTTCTGAAGGTTTGAAACCCCGGATTTGCACAACGTGGTGCTATGTTGAGATGAGACACACGTTGTATGATGAGCGTGGGGTCTGTTACTACTGGGGATTTGGACTCGGTCCATCCCGTTTGAAGACTCTACTGTACTCTTGACTGTGACTTAATAAATATCATTATATTATGGGCTAGTTTCCATGTTTGGGGCCTTGTGCCGATCTGTAGAACCCTTAGGGGGCATTTGTATTGGTTGACCTCACTTTTCTTGTCGAAATCATACCCTCAGTCATGTTCTTAACTGATAAACATAATATGAACCAGCTTTAGAAATTGTTAAATCCTAATGAGAGTAATGTGTGGGTTGAGAACCCCGTCTTATCTTAGTGTGCCCGAGAGGCCAAGTCTATATTAACTGAGAGGGGTCGAGAACCCCATTGTGAGGGTATTTGATATGCTATGGATCAGGCTGCACGCCGCAGCAGTATATATATTTATGCGGATCGGACTGCACGCCGCAGTAGTATATTATATGGATCGGACTGCACGCCGCAGTAGTATATTATATGGGTCGGACTGCACGCCGCAGTAGTATAGCGCTTGGGCTGTAGGAGCCCCTCCGGAGTCTGCACACCCCCAATGAGCGCAGTCGACTATTTATATGGATCGGGTTGTGCGCCACAACGATGCATGGATCGGGCTGCACGCCGCAGCGGTTACTTTGATTTCAGTTATTGTGAGAGATATACGGATCGGGCTGCACGCCGCAGCAGTACAAATATGAATTCGGTTATCATGAGGAGTAAATGAAATGAATACTGGCTTAAATGACTTTTAACTGACTTCTTCATTCAGTTGCTATTTTTTTTATATTCTCACTGTTTTAATATAGAACTGCGTAGTGTTTTACGAGTTTTCTTTCCGTCAGTCATTATTTATTGCTATTACTCACTGAGTTGGAGTGCTCACTTTACTCACTACACCATGTGTGCAAATACAGGTATCCTGGAGGCATAGTTTGAGCTTTCTGTTGTTGTTCAGCTTATTCCGGAGTCATCGAGGTAGCTGCATGGCGTCCGCAGGACCGATTTCTCCCCTTATCCTCTTTATTTTCCGCATTCTAGACAACTCTATGTATAGGTTGCTACACAGACTTGTATTAGAGGCTCTTGGCTCGTGACACCAGATCGGTGAGATTTATATTGATATTTTATGGATTTTCCGTACTGTTTATCTATTACTACAAAGTTATAATCATGTTAATTTGGCATTAAATGCTATTAATTGATAATGAATTCTACATAAGGGATTGTGAGTGATGAATTGGTCGGGCTTGCCTAGCATCGTGTTGGGCGCCATCACGATCGGGGATTGGGGTCGTGACACAAGAGTAGTGGTGTTGGATTAGATGAGATCGTTGGGATCTAGAATGAATACAAACGAATTCGGTTTCAGCATGTTGGAGGGATAATATCGAGGTTCGGCTTAAAAATTTACTATGGTTCTTGCCAAAGGAGAAAGAGCTTCATGAATGGTTGATCTGAGAAATGACTACGAATCTGTGTGTCTCTTTTATCATTGGCAGTATACAGAAATGTTGGAATGAGGCTTTATTTGATAAGAGGCTTATTATCGAAATTCGGATGTTCTGAGCAACAACTATGATAAAAAGTTATCGCTACGAGAGTTTGAGCCATGTTGTATATCATGTAATTGCATCTGAGGTTCCAGGTATGGCTTGTCACAGCTTGTTCGGGCTTATTCAGCGTATAGACATGAGATTCTGATCTTGTGGATGATTTCAGAAGTGGAAATGTGGTTCTAAGGTTTATGGGTTAGGTTGGATTGTGAAATTTCAGTTACATTGTGTTATCGGACCTATATGAAATAGGGTGACATGGGATCACCCCCGGGTATGTGCATGGTAAGGTTACACTGTGATTTGATGGTTTTCGAAACAACTCTGGGCACATTCGAGGACAAACGTATGTTTAAGTGGGGGAGGATGTAACGACTCGATCGGTCGTTTTGAGATTTTGCATTTTTCTCTCCAGTTCTCGGGAACGACTAGCCCTATGTGATGTATTATGACTTAAGTAAATCATCGGTTTTGGTTTTCAGGGTAATCGGAATAAATTTGGAAAAACAGTTCTCAGTCTGAAGCTTAAAATTTGAAAGATTTGACCAAGTTTTGACATGTTAGTATATGATCTCGGATTGGAATTTTTATGATTTGGTTAGCTCTGTTAGGTGATTTGGGACTTAGGAGTGTGCTCGGAATGTATTTTGGAGGTCCATGGATAGTTTAGGCTTGAATTGGCAAAATTGGAATTTTGGCGTTTTCCGGTTGATAGGTGAGATTTTGATATAGGGATCGGAATGGAATTTCGGAAGTTGGAGTAGGTCTGTTGTGTCATTTGTGATGTGTGTGCAAAATTGCAGGTCACTCGAACGAGATTTGATAAACTTTTTGATCGAAAGCAAAATTTGGAAGTTTTGGAATTCATAGGCTTGAATCCGATGATGATTTGGTATTTTGATGTTGTTTTGAGTATCCCAAAGGTTGGAACAAGTTTGAATGATGTTTTGGGATATGTTGGAATGTTTTGTTGAGGTCCCGAGGGCCTCGGGTGAGTTTTGGGTGGTTAACAGACCAATTCTTGATTTTTGAGAGTTGCAGATTTTTCTTCTGTTCTATTGCAGAGCTTTGTTCTTCGCGTTCGCAAGAGGGCCTCGCGTTCGAGAAGGGTTGTTGAGAGGGGCAGCTGGTTGTTCTTCGCGTTCGCGATGAAATTCCCACATTCGCGAAGGTTCCTGAGTTAAAGCTACGCGTATGCAAGGAGTATTCCACGTTCGCGTAGGGTCGGTTGTTTGGTCTTCGCGTTCGCGGGTGGGCCCTCGCATTCACGAAGAAGGGAATTATGGTCAGTGAAGCTTGGTGCTTCGTGAACGCGAAGGTGATGCCGCGTTCGTGATGAAGGAAAAATCTGGGCAGAATGTTTAAGTTCAAAATCGAGGGTTTAAGTCCAATATCACAAAAACCATTGGAGAGCTCGGGAGAAGGTGAAATTTGAGGAGATTTTTAGTGGAGCTATTGGGGTAAGTATTCTTTACTCATATTTGGTTTAATTCCATGATTTAGTCTTGGATTTCATCATTTAATTTCGGAAATTAGAGTGGAAATTGGGGGAAAATGGGAGAAAAGTTTGAGAATTCTTTTAGGGATTTGAATAGGCATTTGATGTCGGATTTTGATGATTTTGGTATGTATAGACTCGTGGGAGTGTAAGGATTCTATTGATGTGATTTTTATCAGATTTCGATATGTGGGACCGGGGACCGAGTTTGGCAAAATTCAAGATTTCTGATGTAAATTGGTTATTTTCGAGTGGGCTTTGCTTCGTTAGCATATTTTAATGGTATGAATCTAATTTGTGTTAGATTTGGAGCAGTTGGAGGCCAATTCAAGGGGCAAAGGCATCGCGGACTAGAGTTTGGACCGGATTCAGGTAAGTAATGATTGTAAATATTGTCCTGAGGGTATGAAACCCTGGATTTCACATCGTTGTGCTACTTTGAGGTGACGCACACGCTAGATGACGAGCGTGGAGTCGTGCACTATTGGGGATTGTGACTTGGTCGTCCCGTACGACTGTTAATTTGCGTATTTGATTGAAAACTGTTTGATATCATTGTATTTTGAAAAGTATTGCTATGTTTTGGGCGAAATGCCATATTTGGGCCTCGTGCCAACTGTTTTGGACCCTTATCGGACTTTTACTACTTTTCCTCACTATTTTGATGTAATGATTGTACTCAGTCATGTTTTATTTTAGTAAGTTCCTAACTCACCCTTATTTACTCAATTTTTACACTATTAATTTGAATTGTAACATTTATCTTAGGGGTGGGCATATATCGGGTAAAACCGATAACTCGAACCGTTAATTATTTATTGGGTTATCGGTATTGGGTTATTGGGTTAACGGTTCGGTAACGGGTAAAAATAATTTATTGGGTTATCGGTTCGAGCTCAGTTTGGCAATTCTGTTATTGGGTAAAACCGATAATCTAATAAGGGTTAACTAATTTACTAGTTTATCCTTAAGTATATACATACTAGGATTTCATATACATAGTTCTCACTTATCAATTTCTCCGCCTCACACCCTATCTCCCTCACCAGTTCTCTGCCAGTAGGATTGCCTTTGCTTACAAATTCAACCACTGATTTTTAGATCAAAGTTTTTCTTGGAAGACTCAAGTCAAGTTGCACTAAGATGGAACTTTAAATGGTTGTCATGTTACTCAATCAGATGATGTGGGTACTTTTGGCAGCAAAAAAATCTTACAATTAGAAGAAACGTTTTCTATCAAAAGAATATTGATCAATTGAAAAGGAGAATGAATGCCAATATATCTAAACAACATAAAACAGAATTGTTCTCATTTACAGAATCTGTTTTAGTTTTATCTTATCGGGTAAACCGATAACCAAACCGATAATAATCAATAACCGATTAATTGATTAACTGATAACCAATATCTTGTCGGTTTAGTTATCGGTTTATTATATTTATAAACTGACAGTCAAAACCGATAATATTCATAACCGAACCGAACCGACCGATGCTCACCCCTAGAACGCCCTATTTTTACTGATAGTCTGAGTGACTTGTGAGGTTGATGGCTGAGAGAGGCCAAAAGCCTGATTGTGAGGTTGATGACTGAGATAGACCGAGGGTTGATTGTGAGGTTAATGACTGAGAGAGGCCGAGGGCCTGGTTGTGAATATTATATATTTATGGATCGGGCTGCAGGCTGCAGCAATATTTGGATAGAGCTGCACGTCGCAGCGATATGTTGGACCGGGCTGCACATTGCAGCGATATAGCGCTTGGGCTGTAGGAGCCTCTCCGGAGTCTGCACACCCGCAGTGAGCGCAGTCGACTATATATATGGATTGGGCTGCACGCCGCAGTAGTTATTATATGGTACCTATTGAGCGTGAGTGCTGAGTGTGAGCGTGGATTGCTGAGAGTTGAGTCATCAGTGATTGAGTGGCTTGCCGAGGGGCTATATATATACACATATACGAGTGATGCTTTTGCCTGAGGGACCTGTTTATGAACTTACTGTTTTTCACTCCTCCTTAAAGTGAATTTCTATTGAATATGTTGATTAATTACTGCTTTTACTCATCTTTAGACCGAGCCTCTATTGAAAATGTTAAACAAATATTTTTAAACAACTTACCTTTAAACTGAAGTTTTACAAGGTGTTCTGAATTTAGTCACTGATTTGGCTTTGTTACTTCCACTGAGATTTTTAAGCTACGAGATAATTATGAATTTCTGTTTGCCCGAGGGGTTGTATACGAATTATGTTTTTGCCGAGGGGGCGATTATGATTTTCATCACTTTATATATATATATAAAAAGTGATGAAAATGTTAGAAAGATATTTTCTAAAGGATGTTTACTGAAGTTGGAAATTTAACGAAATGATTTGATTTGTATCCTATTTTGGAAGCATGTAGTACCCATTATGGTGTTATAACGTGGTTTACGTGATTTCTTACTGTTCAGTCTTTATTTACTTTTATTACTTACTGAGTTGGCGTACTCACATTACTCCCTGCACCTTGTGTGCAGATTCAGGTATTTCTGAGCTCGGTGACAGATTCATCGGAGTTAGCAAGGTAGCTGTCTGGCGATCGCAGCCCTACTTTTCTCCCTCCTTATTCTTCCTTAATGTATTCTTGTTATTTTTCCCGATCATATTGGTCTTGATGTTGTTAGACAGTGTAGTAGATGCTCATGACTAGTGACATCCCGATATCGGGCTTGTGTATTTATTCCGCACTATTCATTTAAACTTACATCATGAGATTATTGATTAATAAATGGTATAAAAATAACTTTTATTGAATAATGGTAAATTCGAAAATTGTGTTGGCTGGCCTAGTTTCGCGATAGGCGCCATCATGACCGGATCGGTTTTTGGGTCGTGACATGTGACTCTAAATGTTGGACATGGTAAAAGAATGATGTTGAGTAGATCAATGAAGAACATTAACTTTTGAAGCATTCTTGTGATTTTTTGACGGTGCGATATCTTTTGTTATGTAATCATTATATACGTTATATAAAATGTTTAATTGTAATCTATATATTGAATTGTTCGAACATGGAATGTTAGATAAATGTTTACTAGATTACAATATGGATCGATCTTGGTAGAATTAAAAAAAAAACCTAAAAAGTTATTTACTTAATCGCTTTAACTAAAAATAATCGGTGAATATATAATTTATGTTGAATATAATATGTGTATAATCATATATAATTAATGTATACTAATTAGAATAAGTAAATAGTAAATTTGGCCGTTTATTTGTATAAATACCCCCTTTTAAAAAGTTAATAGTGAGATGGATTGCACCAGTAATGTTACTCGTCGTTTTATTAAAGAAGCTACATGCAATTGGAAAAGTATATCATAATAACAAAAAACTTGAAAAGTGTAAAAACCTAAAAAATGATAACGTGAAGTTATAAATCATCGTTAGGATTAACTCATTATATATCATCATACGTATTGCAAGTTCTAATTCTGAACATCATATCCTCCCTGATTTTTCAAGATCCTATATTCTAATATATATATATATATATATATATATATATATATATATATATATATATATATATATATATATATATATATATATATATATATATACTACAAAACATTATAAGAAATTATACTATACTAAATTTTCATACAAGGGATAAAGCCAGAACTTTGTATAGGAAGTTTAATAATTTTAAAACTTCTTAAGTGCGGGGTTGAAAAAAAAAACATTAGTATTTTACTGAAGATGACTTGGAAGAGCCTTCTTATTTATTCTTTTTTCTTAAATTGAGTCAAAAACTAAAAAATATTCGAGTTGATATTTTCTGTAACAGTGGTTCATCAAATGCTATCCGATATCAAATCTTTGAATCTTTATTGTCGGCACTCTGCCTTCGGGATTCATCCAGCACCGGTCATGTACCTGCCTCAGGTGCAAGTTATTTGCTGACTCACATCTGACCTGTCTTTAATTTCATGTGTCACTTCGTCATTCGTCCAACTGTCACTAACCAATTTTACCCCATACAGATAGTGCCCCTACTTTTTGGTGGCCCAACATAGTATTACCGGGAAGTAGATAAGAATTCTTTTCTTGGTAGGAAAGTTCCTGAACGGTTTCTAACACTTGAAAGGACACACGTCTTCTCGCATTTAATGACCCGAACACGTGTTGTTCCGAGATTCAGCAAATATTTTCGCTGGTTTTCGAGGTAATCATGACCACGATTTTCACTATCTATAACTTTTGCACAACTCATCATTTTTGCAATTTACATTCACAACTCCTCCTTCTACTTTGAGTCTAGGTAGAACCCATCTGCAACATTCAACTTTCTCAATAAAATTTTTCTTCATAAACATGTCTTCAAACGCTGCCACCTTCAAAAACTTCGGCCTTTTCTTCGGAGGTGGCCCAAAGAAAACCAAAAAAGGAATTTGAAGTGGAATTTGAGCCTCCTATCGTGAACTCCATCATACCTCTTAAACTTAGTACGACATCTGACCTTCAAGAACAAAAAGTACCTGCAAATTTCATGTAACGATCCGATCAGTCGTTTTGAGATTTAGCGTTCCATTTCGTGGTTTGAGACTTTGATTAGCTTCATATGATGTACTATGACTTGAGTGTGTGGTCGATTTTAGTTTTCGAGTAGTTTGGGATTGATTTGAAAGAATGACTCTCGATTTGAAAGCTTTAAGTTGGAAGAGTTTGCCAAGGTTTGACCTTTGGGTAAACGGACTCGGAATCAAGTTTTTATGATTCTAATAGGTTCGTATAATGATTTTGGACTTGTGCGCATGTTCAGATTCGGTTTAGAAGGTTCCTAGAAGAATTCGACTCTATTTCTCGAAAGTTGGCAATTTGAAGAACTTAAGAGTTCATATGCTTGACCAAGAGTTGACTTTGATGTTATTGGAGTCCAATTGATGTTCTGAGACTTTGGATTAAGTCTATATAGTTGAATTGAACTTGTGTGCAAAGTTTGGAAGTAATCCGAAGTGTTTAAGTG
Source organism: Nicotiana tabacum (assembly GCF_000715075.1). NCBI lineage: Eukaryota > Viridiplantae > Streptophyta > Magnoliopsida > Solanales > Solanaceae > Nicotiana > Nicotiana tabacum. The sequence continues at coordinate 27,017,471 of NC_134100.1, forward strand.
TGATTCAGATACTCTTTTGAATGAATGAAGATTTAACAACCTAAGAGAAATTCTATTCGGTTTTAGCCTCGGTTATTTTGTTGTGATGTTCCTAAGGGTATTTTGAGGCTTGGATAAGTTTGGATAATGGAATTGTGCTTGTTGGTAGGATTGGATGGGATTCGAAGTGCTTGGTGTGTTTTTGATGATTTGATGATAGGCTAGTTAGGTTAAGGATTTGGAGTTTGATCATGGTCAATATCGGATCAAGATGACTTCTTTTCAGTGTTTTAACTGCGCGAGCATGTTCGTAGCATGTTTTATGATTAAAATGCATATATGGTTTATGTACGGGAGGTTCCGAATGAGTTTTTGGTGCTAAAATGAAGATTCTTTTATTGCTGATTTTCTATTGTAAAATAATTATAAAAATATCATTTATGTCCCTTAAATTTTCAGGCTTCCTTTAAAAACTTTAAAACATCATATCTCCCTCATTTTAATGCTAAATTGGATGATTTAAAAGGCTATATTGGGTGTAATCTCGCGAGGATTATTTTGGGTTTATCTAATATGATTTTCGGGGTCATCTATGATCTGATTCGAGTTGGAACAATCGCTGCATTTTTTTACTTATTTCGAAATTTAGTCACTTTTTCTCACAAGGTTTTGGAGCTCGCGAATTTGGCGATTTCGGAGGAAATTTTCACAATTTGGATTGGGGTAAGTATTTTTAACTCGAGTTTATTTATATTTTATGATTCCAATCTTGAATTTAGCGATTGTTTGATGAATCAAATTGAAGAAATTGGGATTTTAGTAAAAACTTTTCTAGAATATAAATTAATGATTTGAGGGTCTATTTGAGGTCATATTTAGATGAAACATATATATTTGGACTCATATTCGAATGAATCATCCGAATTTGTGAGTTTTGTCGAGTTAAAAGGTGTGTGCCCGGGTTTGACTTTTTGGTTGACTTTGAGTATTTGATTAAAGATTTGGCCTTTATTGTTTGGGTTAGTTACCCCTGGCATTATTTGATGATTTTGGATTGCTTTTGGATTGTTTCGAGCCGTGCGGAGGTCGATTTGTGCAGGATGGCGCTTCTAGTATATTGATTTGGCTTGTTTGAGGTAAGTGTCTTGCCTTGCTTTGTTGGGAGATTTTTTCCAAATAAAATGATATTATTTGTCACATACGGGGGTGATGCATATATGAGGTGACGAGCGTATATGAATCTCAAAAGCGATCTTCAGCTCAAGTATTGAATCCAATTATCTCAAGACTATGTGATTCCTTGCTTCATGTTTTACTTGACTTCTATAATAATATGAATATGAACTTCAATTCTAGAAACCAGGATTTAGATTATTATAACTTGACTCAAATTTGACAGATTTTTGTAAAACTATTGGTGTACTAAATTCGATCATCACTATACTTAATTGCAAATACATCGCTACGATCGTTAGTCTTGAGATAATTGGATTCAATACTTGAGCTGAAGATCGCTTTTGAGATTTGTTGAGATACTTGAACAATAATGTTCTTGAGGTTTGTGGAATTGTTATTGACTTGAGAGCTGTGATTTATGTTCATTTGGAGTATTTGCTTAATCACTCTTCGTGATATTATTCATGCTTCCTACCTTGCTTCTTATTGATATACATATGCTTGGTAAGGAAGAGTGTAAAGCACGAAGGGTGATGCTATGCCATTGCATATACATTATCATGTGAGGAAAAGTGTGAAGTATGAAGGATGATGTCGTATCATTTCATATACATTATCATGTGAGGAAGAGAGTAAAGCACGAAGGGTGATGTCGTGCCATTGTATTTACATTATCATGTGAGGACGAGAGTTAAAGTACGAAAGGTGATGTCATGCCATTGTTTTTGTATTATCATGTGTTCATGGCACGATGGGTATTTATTATCATGTGTTCATGGCACGATGGGTATTTATTATCATGTGTTCATGGCACGATGGGTATTTATTATCATGTGTTCATGGCACGATGGGTATTTTTGTGCAGGCGAGGATGAGAGACATGCATTATATTGTGATATATTTTCCCCGTGTATACATTTATGCCTTATTCTTGAGTTGTTACTATTGCACCTATATTTTCTATGTGACTTATCATTGTTGTTCTGCCCTTGTCCTCTACCTCAATTGTTGTTGTATTATCCATGTTTTCTATTTGTCTAGCTTATAAAGATCATGTTTTCCTTCTTGTTTGTTATATCTACATATATGCCATTTCTCATTTGTTGCACTTTCATATAAGTCTTCTACCATATTAGTTATCCATGCCTTCTATTTGTTTAGCTTATAAAGATCATGCTTTCCTTCTTGTTTGTTATATCTACATCTATGCCATTCCTGATTTGTTGCACTTTCGTATAAGCCTTCTACAATGTTCGACAGTGAAATTTATGTTCTCCTATCTTAATTGCTATCATTACTTCTATGTCTCCCATTATCGTTGTCCATATGTACTACCTTGTTCGTTATTTCTACCTGTGTATTTCCCACTTTGTTGTTACTGTTATTGGCATCTCTTTTACCTGGTTGGTACTATACATATGCTTGGTGAGGAGAGATAAATACACGAAGGGTGTTGTCATGCCAATTGATTTAACATACATTCATATATTTGATGAGGATGAGATAAATGCACGAAGGATGTTGCCGTGCCATTTGATTTGATATATTTAGTACATTTCTCATACTATGAAATTTTGTGGATTTATTATTTTGTTGGTGGTTATCGCTTTAAGAAAATGACTGCTTGTAATATTGATAAAACTGTATGTGATTTCTTTTAGTAATCATCACTGCTTTGCATATTTGTTCTTATTCTTTTATGTTATGTTCATAAGTTTTATTCTATTGCTAGTCTACTGCACATGTTATATTAGTGAGTATTTTTTAAATAAAACTCCTCGTCACTACTTCACCGAGATTAGTCAACATACTTACTGGGTACATGAGGTCGGTTGTGCTCATACTACACTTCTGCACCTTGCGTGCAGATCATGGAGCTGAGATGCGGTGGATGACCGAAGCTGGCACTAAAGATGTACTTGCCTTCTGAATTTGGCTACCACTTGTCCCTGGGTAGTTTTAGAGTTGAATTCTGTTTATGTACATTTCAAACAGAAGTTATATTTATTTCTTACCGGTTTTTGCAAAAATCCAGTCTTATTAACTCATGACTTGTCCTACCAATCCTTGGAATATTGTATGGAATTAACTTATATCATTTGTCGATCACTTTTACTTTATTAGAATTATGTTTACTGTTATTGAGCTTACCTAGCGGGTTGGGTTAGGTGTCATCACGACTAGTTAAATTTTGGGTTCGTGACATTCCAAAAGTGATAGATTTTGGCCTGTTCGTAGATACCCTTCTTCCATTCTCCCTCCCAGCATCCCTGTTGTGGAGGAGGAATGTAATTGGAGCAACGTTGAAATACTCACCCCTATTGAGGTTGAAAGAGTTACCTTCTCAATGCTAGGGTTCATGTATGTTTAAACATACCCTTTCACTTTGGGTCCTTTCACTTTATGAGCGAGTGAAGAAGTGGACCCAATAATCCTAGAGTTTTACCACTGGTACCAAGTATGCTTGGCACAATTAGGTCCATCCGTATGGCATACGGTAGATTACCACCTCCAATAGTGTTATGAGACCGGGGAAACCCTAACTCTCGCGCATATGATGAACCTCTACTCCTTAAAGATTTTTTATATAGGTGTGCTAAACCTTTTCAAACGCGGCCATCATGCCTTTTTTACGGCATTGATGAAGACAACGACCATGGATGGATGGAACAGTTCGTTATCATCGCTACAAGGGACATCATCCTGAACATAACACCAAATTTTTCCTAAATCATGGAATCTTTTCCATAAGTTTTCAGGTATCTACTTCCTTTCCATGTAAAACTTAAACTTCTTTCTTTACTAACTTTTTATTTTCTTTATTCTAGCTACTCATTAGAAACCACCACAGGTTCAAAACTTGGCCCAATGGGTACAGAAAATTCTGGACATTACCACACTGGAGTCCAGAAGGTGGAAGAAAATGGCTCCTAAATATGGGTGAAAAGCCAGAAATCATGGTAAGCAAAGATTCTCATTCCCCCTTTGAGTCTTACAACATAGCTTAGAAACAATTTGTCAACTGCGTTTTTATACCACACAGGACTTCCGAAGGGATCTGTTGCGTGCCCCAACATCGAGGCTCTCGATCTGCAAGAAGCTTAACGAGTATTACAAATCTCCATTGTCCGGAGGCAAGCTCGTGAATATGCTCTTGATTCCAATGAATGCACTTTTTCCAAGAGTTCCCAGCCTAAAGATAAGAGACCGAAAAGAAAAGCACCTCCTCGGCTAGGATTCAGAAGAAAAAATTGAAAAGAAAACCAACCGGACTGGCCGCAGTGGTCCTTGATAAAGAAGAAATCGAAGATGAAACGGTTTCCCTTTATAGGAGAAAAAGATCTTCATCAGTTCAACTGGGTGTTCAGCCGGGAAAGCTTCAAACTCCACCAGTAGAAGAAATTCAGGGGCTCTGGGGGGAAATGGATTTGGTTGAAAATGTCGATTCCCGTTTTTCAATTCCTATTGACGCCTCCAGTCAAAGGAGTTCAATCCCTAACCTTCCTCTACCACGAACTCTGAGTCTATAATAACTACCACTCCTTCTTCACTAGTTGCTTCCTCTCTATCGGCGCTACCCAAATAAATGGAAGTACCCCTACTCCACGGTCTCCCGACCATGGAAATTTGAGAAATACCTATTTTGGAACCCATTCAAGGCCCTCATGGAAAATGAAGTGACATTCTTTCAATTTCGAATGAGTGCCATATACTTTCCAAGCCGGTGGGACTTGCCAATTATCTGAAGCCGCTAGCCTCAGAAAAAGATTAGAGAAAAATGTACTCTTTTTCTGTGGAGTGTCTAATAAATAATAGCATGCATTGTTCGGCGCAGGTAGCAATGTAACTTACTTCTATCTTCTTTCAACTTATATTTTTCATTAATAACTTTATCTCTAACCTTTTTTAGGCCAACCTTCTTGCTTCCGAGGGCCTGCAAAGGTTGATTCTAGACAAGCATAAGTTTACTTCGGAACGAGACCAACTTTTAGTCAAACACGATCAGCTTGTCGAGCGCCTTACGGTGTTGGAAGCAAGAATTGACCAAGTGGATGACCTTTAGGACCGGTTGTAGCAGTACGAGCAAGACAAAATAGCCCATAACCAAGAAGCCGCTCAATTGCATGAAGATCTCAAAGATGTGAAGGCTAAGTGCCTTCGTGGAACAAGTTAATAACTTGGAGGCTAGCTTAGGCAATAAATCAAGGAGGCCAATGATACCGAGGAGCGAAGAGGAAGGATGGAGGAGAGACTCAAAAGAGTCATGGAGCAGAATCAAGTTCACGCTGCAACAAATGTTTATCTTGATTCCAAAATTAGCATTGTTAAAGCTAAAAATGGAACTTCAAGCGAAGGTTGAAAAACTCTGAGCCAAACTCCAAGATCAGGAAAATTCCATCGTCTTTGAGAAAACCGACGCTATATATCATACGAAGAGAAAGACTTTGGAGGAGGCCAAAGAAGGCATTGCAGACATTGATGACTGTATTGCCAAATCTCACGAACTGGAGACAACCGCTCTCAAGAACCTCCCAACCCTGATTGTTGCTTCTGAATCCTTAAATACTAACTCTGAGTATTCGGGAACCAAAGAGGAAATAGAAAAAGAGACTAAAGAAGATGGAGATGAATGCACTGATCCGAAAGCGAGATAGCCTTCTCCTAATAAAGAAAACATAGACACTTCTCTCCCTTCGGGTTCTGGTTGCAAGAATGACTTATGTATATATATTTCTTTTCTTCTTGTAATTATGCCAAAACCTTTTACTAAGTTTGGCATTTTAGTCAATAAAAGAAACTTTTTTGCTCAAGTGTTGTGCAAAAAATATTCTTTTTTATTTAACTGGCATAGTTTGGGGAATATTTTCGCATCCGATAACTTTTGATAACGGGCATAAACACTTTCGAAATCTACCCTTTACTATGAGGTTTCATAAGATATGGCCTTTATGTTTATGGTGCACTTAAAAAGGATGTCTCCACTTCATTCCGACACAAGCATTTAAAGTTTTGTTGACTTTCAGACAATAAAATAAGTTAACTTTATCATTCAAACAAGAAATAAGATAAAAATAAAAAAAGATTGATTTATTCCCACTATCTTTAAAAGTACATTAACATAAATATTCATTTGTTTAAGTAAATAAAGCTGCCAATACATGTAGCTAACTTGTACAATATATTTCTACGAGACTGATCATTCAGTCTCTAGTCCTGATAATGCATTGATCCCGGTTCTAATAGTCCCCAATCTTCGTATCACTTTTAGTGCCTTATCATGTAGTATTCCCCCTCCCAGTCTTTAAATGCTAAGCATGAGAATTCAAATACAGGAAGTCTTGCATTCATCGATGGCATTTCCTTCGTGGTATACTTTACATTGCTACCTCATCAGTGGAAACAACTTATGGATGGTTAAATAATCTGTTTCTAGAAGCAAATGGAAACAATGGGAGTTTTGAGAGAAGAGATTTTTTGTCGAACCAAAGATTATTTAACCATCCACAAGCTATTTGCCGCACGAGCTTATGGTTGTTGATCTATTAGTGAAGGAACTTTAGTGCCTTGAAATTGGAAGTCTTGCATTTGACGATGATCCTACCTTCGCAGTATGCTTTAAATTACTGCCCTATTAAAAATCCTGCCAGAAAAAACTCAATTGGGACAAAAACTGGTCGAAGGGAAAGAGAGTGCAGCACATACTTTCAGTAGCAATAAGGATCTTCAGCAATAATAACTTTTGAGGTAAGTCACATTCCAATTTCTTGGCAATTTAACTCCATCTTGATTTTTCAATTCATATGACCTTTATCGGTTATAGCTGAAACCCGATAAGGTCCTTCCCTTGTTGGTACCAACTTTTAGGTATTAACTTCTCGAGTGCTTTGAATAACCTTCCTCAGGACCAAATCTCCAACTTTGAAATATCGGAGATTTCCCCCGTGATTGTAATACCTTTCCATCCTTTGTTGTTGTGCCACCATCCTCACATATGTCAGATCCTGGTGCTCTTTAAGAAAATCTAGCTTGATTTGCCATGCTTCATTGTTTGTTTCTTCGTTTGCTCGGGAAAACCTTAAGGTTAGTTCCCCCACTTCCACTGGTATTAAAGGCTCCGACCCTTATACAAGTGAAAAGGGTGTTTCACCCATGCTCGACTATGTTGTGATCCCATATGCCCACAAAACACACGATAGCTCATCTGGCCACTTTGCCTTAACATCTTCTAACTTCTTTTAAGGTTTTGAAAAATTACCTTGTTGGTTGACTCCTCCTGCCCGTTAGTACTCGGGTGGTATGGTGAAAATTTAATTCGTTTGATCTTCAACGCTTCCAAAACTTTGTGACTTTGGAACCTATGAACTATGACCCCTTGTCACAAGCAATCTCTTTTGGTATTCAAATTGGCAAATGATGTGGTCCCATATAAAATCAATCGATTCTCGTTCTCCGATCTTTTGGTAAGCACCTCCTTCAACCCACTTAGTAAAATAATAAGTTAAAAACCAAAAGGAATCTTACCTTATCGGGCCCCTGTGTAAGGGACCGAATATGTCCATTCCCCATTTTATGAATGGCCACAATAACACCACCAATGCAAAATTTTCACTGATGATGCATTAACTATACATGGCATTGACATTTATCGCACTTTTGTACAAACGCCTTTGCATATCATTCCATCCGGGACCAATAGGAGCCAGCTCTAGCTAACTTGAGAACCAAGGAGTTCGTACCAGAATGGTTTCCACATACCCCTTCATAAACTTCCCCCATCACGTAGTCAGTCTCTGATGCCCTTAAACACCGAGCCAATGGTCCTTGGAACAATCTCCTGTATAATTGTCCGTCAATAAAAGTTTCTCACGACCCAAACTGGAGGGCCATGACTAGCACCCGACCATACTTGTCGAGCACCAACGTACATTTCATCTAACCTTCATTATTATCTTTTAGGGCTGACGAGATCAATATAAATGGTAGACCTGGATCATGGACAACCAGCAATAAAATATGATGGCATGAACATACATAGCAGGGGATGACCAGACAATCAAGAAACTACATATAAGGTATGAGCTACCACGCTACCATGAAAGACTATATAAAAAAAACAGCCGACAAGGCATACCAAACTATACATGAGTCGACACTTGTCTATGAGCCTCTAAATGAACATAAGTGCTGCAACATAGCCGGAACAGGGCCCCGACATACCCATAATGTCTATAACAAAAATGCATACCAAGACCAAGGCAAGTCCGGAGAAGGGATCTCGCCAATCACCGCTGAACTGGACAGCCTACTGTGGTGGGGGAGTTGCACCTGCCTGTCTATTAGGACCTGCAACACAACATGCAGCGTCCACAAAAGAAAGGACGTCAGTACGAATAAAGTACTGAGTATGTAAGGCAGGGAACCATAAATACGATCAGTAATGTAAGCAAGGATAGAGAATATACAACCTGTAACATCTTAGTACCTCTGAGGACTACTGACATGAAATGCATGATACATATGTATAAATACATAAGCCTTTAAAACATTCGCCTCTGTGGGCATCATCATCATCATATCGTACCCGGCCATAATAGGCTCGGTAAAACACGTACTCGGCCATCATAAGGCTCGGTAGAATCGTACCTGGCCACGTGGAGCTCGGTAAAACCCAACTGATCAGTGGTTGTATAATAGGTGCCATACCTGGCCAACTATAGCGTGGCTCGGTAGAGTAAAATAGGTACATATATATAATGCATGCTCGACTCATGGAATCACATTCTAAACCTTTTGAAGTGACGTAAGGTCGGTATCCTCTGTACACGTTATTAGGACTAACTCTTCACTATGAACCTTATAAGAATCAGGAAGTACCATCAACATTGATAACATAAGAATAAGAGAAGCAACATTAACATCAATCGTTCCATAAGAGGGAAAACAATGTAAGTACTGCTAGCTTCTAAGAGTAGAGTATCATGGAAGCTCGTTTATTACATTATGTACAATCGGACAGCCTAATCACCCCATACATACGACGACCACCGTAGTCGTGTCAAACGACCCGGAAATATTACGAATAACTATCATCTCACAACCCTACATATATATGGTGTTTATCCACACACTTACTCCTCCAAAACTCCACAAAACAGTAGTAAAATATGTAGCCCAACAACAACGCAAAACAGTCCACAAAACAATAACATTACTACCAAGCCTTTCGATATATATTTCACAAGTTATAGCTTCAATGGCTTAGCCGCAACTTGGATAATATTAAATACATATAGAGTAAGAGGTTCCTTACCTTTATACAGAAATAACAACTCCAATTTGACCTTAAATTTCCATGAAATATCCCTCCAATGCTGCCACAACAACAAAAAAAGCGAAACTAGCGATCAATTAGTGTTTTTCGGCACTAGAATCACTTTAGAAGGCTTGAAATCACCTAGGATTGATATTAAGAACATGAGGGATATTTACAGAACATAAACCCTTTAAAAAAACCTCCCACACGAGCTGGAACGACACAAAAATGAGCAACAACAAGAAGAACAAGAGACTTACTAGCTCCACGGAATTCCCGACACTTGATTTGTGTTGTTTGCCCTTTTTTTGGGTCTTGAATCTTGAGAGAACCTTGAAAGGATGTTCCTAGGGTTCTAAGTTCTGAAACTAGTGAGAATAAATAACTTAAAACGGGTTGGAGGTATCCTATATAGGTCCAAATATCTTAAACCGCCTTAGTGGGCCCCATAGAGAGGTGCTTGGCGCAGTCTCGTGAAAATACAAATATCTCTCTAGTCCGAGATCGTATCGATAAATAGTTTAATGCGTTGGAAAATAGACTCATAGATCTTTAATTTGGTTGGTATATCACCCCGTAATTCCTTGTAAATTAGGATAAAAGATTAGAAACATTTGACCTAATGATTAAGTAAAATTATGAACCTAAGTTGCGACAACTTTTGTCGACTTTTGTTTCATAACTCGTTTGGCTTCAAGACTTTTGATACGGATATTATATGATTAAAATACCTTAATACATGACCTCTTGAGTGTATTAAGCACCGCTAGATTTACCTGAAAATACGAGTTACAACATCCTTGATTCATTTAACTTCTAATACTTGTTAATCACCCTTATACACTCTTGTATCACTTAAGACCAATAGGATTGACTTCTTATCATCTCAAAGATAATTCCTTCTTGGATTTATGTTAACTAATATATGGCATGAACTAACACATGTGGATATGGGTTGTAACACCCTCCCCCCTTAGGAACATTCGTCCTCGAATGTAAGGGTTCATGGGGAGTTTAAATCATCGTGGATTCCAATGGAAATTTCCGATCAATTTTCCCCTATAAAATGGTCACTAGCAAAACTTGCAAGCAATTAAGCCCAACATATGGCTTCACAAGGCTACACAAAGCATTATGCATATTTACATTATCTACATATCACCATTTTGTATTAAGGAGGAGTATTCTCAAATTATTGCTTACCTCATAGAGCCGTTTCACCTTCCAATGTATCCTGTCTTCCACCAACATCCTTGTTATCTTCATTCTGGAATAGGTAAGGGTATTTAGACTTCATCTCCTCTTCTGTTTCCCATGTCATTTCTTCCATATTTTTGTTCCTCCACAATACTTTGACGGAAGCTACATCTTTTGTTCTCAGCTTGCGGACTTGTCGATCTAATATCGCCACTGGCACTTCTTCATATGATAGGTCCTCTGTAACTTGTACATCTTTGATAGGGATGACTCGAGAAGGGTCTCCAATACATTTCCTCAACATAGATACATGGAATACCGGGTGGACAAATTCCAATTCGTATTAACTCATAAGCAACCTGTCCAATTCGTCGAAGAATTTTATACGACCCGATATACCTTGGACTCAGCTTACCTTTCTTCCCAAAATGCATAATACCCTTCATTGGTGAGATCCTCAGGAAAACCCAATCACCAACCTCAAACTCTAGATCACGACGTCGAACATCAAAATAAGATTTTTGCCTGCTTTGTGCCGTCCTCAATCGCTCCTGTATCACTTTCATCTTCTCAATAGCTTGGTGAATCAAATCTGGCCCATATAATTCTGTTTCACCGACTTCGAACCATCCAACTGGTGATCTACATCTTCTCCCGTATAGTGCCTCGTATGGGGCTATTTTAATATTGGAATGGTAGCTACTATTGTAGGCGAATTCTATGAGTGGAAGATGGTCATCCCAATTTCCCTTAAAATCTAGAACACATGCTCGTAGCATATCTTCCAGTGTCTAAATGGTACGTTCAGCCTGTCCGTCAGTCTGCGGATGAAATGCAGTGTTGAGATTCACTTGTGCGCCTAAACCCTTCTGAAAAGACCTCCAAAAGTTAGCTGTAAATTGAGCTCCTCGGTCTGATATAATAGATACCGGCACACCATGAAGCCTAACAATCTCCTTAATATACAACTTCACATAATCTTCAGCCGTGTAAGTTGTCTTAACTGGCATAAAATGGGCACATTTTGTAAGTCGATCAATTATCACCCAGATGGAGTCAAACTTATGATAAGAGTGAGGTAATCCAATAATGAAGTCCATATTAATCACCTCCCATTTCCAGGTCGGAATCTCTATATTCTGAAGCAATCCACCGGGTTTCTGATGTTCTATCTTTACTTGTTGACAATTGGGACACTGGGCTACAAATTCTGCAATAGACTTCTTCATGTTATCCCACCAATACTGCTCCTTGACATCATGATACATCTTTGTCGAGCCGGGATGGATGGAATATCGGGATTGATGAATCTCATTCATAATCTTCTCTCGCAACCATGCCACATTAGGCACACATAATCGGCCCTGGTATCTCAGTGCCCCATCTCTTCCGATCTCAAAAGCCATACTTTTACACTGCTGAATGCTCTCTCGTAATCGTACTAAGATAGGATCTTCATATTGCCGTGCTTTTACCTCGGCTACCAAAGATGATTCTGATGTATTCTGTACAGTAACACCTCCGTCATCAGAGTCTAACAATCTGATTCTCATATTGGCTAGCTGATGAAGCTCTTTAGTCAACCCCCATCTTACCTGCCTCAATATGTACTAAGCTTCCCATTGATTTACGGCTGAGAGCGTCTGCCACAACATTGGCTTTATCGGGATGATACAATATCTCGACGTCGTAGTCTTTCAATAATTCAAGCCACCTACGCTGCCTCAAATTCAACTCTTTCTGCTTGAAGATGTATTGTAAACTCTTGTGATCTATGTAGATGTCAACATGGACGCCGTATAAGTAGTGCCGCCATATCTTCAAAGCATATATTACTGCAGCCAATTCCAAATCATGGGTTGGATAATTCTTTTCATGCTTCTTCAATTGTCTTGATGCATAAGCAATCACTTTCCCACGCTGCATCAATATGCACCCCAAAACCTATACCTGAGGCATCACAATATACCACATAACCTTCTGTTCCTTCAGGAAGAGTGAGCATTGGTGCGGATGTCAATCGATTCTTTAGCTCCTGAAAACTACGTTCACAAGTGTCAGACCACTGGAACTTGGTAGATTTCTGTGTTAACTTAGTCAATGGTGATGATATAGAGGAAAACCCTTCCACAAATCGCCTATAATATCCTACTAGCCCTAGAAGCTGCGGACTTCTGATGGTGTTATAGGTCTCGGCCAATTCTTTACTGCATCGATCTTCTGAGTGTCGACACTAATACCCTCATCAGATATCACATGGCCAAGGAATGCTACTGAGTTAAACCAGAATTCACATTTGGAGAGCTTAGCATATAACTTATGATCCTGAAGCATCTGTAATACTATCCGCAAGTGGCCCGCATGTTCCGCCTCCGAACGAGAATACACTAGAATGTCATCAATGAATACAATCACGAACACATCAAGATAGGGCCTGAATATAGTATTCATGAGATCCATAAAAGCTGCTGGGGCATTTGTTAGCCCGAACGACATCACCAAGAACTCAAAGTGCCCATATCTTGTCCGGAAGGCCGTCTTTGGAATATCCTTCTCCTTAACCCTCACCTGATGATACCCTGAACGTAAATCAATCTTGGAGAAATACTTGGCACCCTGGAGTTGGTCAAACAGGTCATCAATTCTTGGAAGTGGATACTTGTTCTTTATAGTAAACTTATTCAACTGTCGATAGTCGATACACATCCGTAACGACCCGTCTTTCTTCCGTACGAATAGGACTGGCGCACCCCAAGGTGAAGTGGTAGGCCTAATAAAGCCCTTATCCAGCAAGTCCTTCAACTGCACCTTCAACTCTCGCAACTCTGTCGGGGCCATTCTGTATGGAGGGATAGAGATCGGTTGAGTGTCAAGCAACACATCAATGCTAAACTCAATCTCCCTTTCAGGAGGAAGGCCTGGGAGTTCATCTGGGAAAACATCTGGAAATTTGTTGACCACGGGGATTGATTGTAGAGTAGGCGGCTTCGCCTCCGCATCCCTAACGTGAACGAGATGATAAATATAACCTTTTGAGATCATTTTCCTTGCCTTAAGATAGGAAATAAACTTACTTTTCGGTGTAGCAATGTTCCCTTTCCATTCAATGACGGGTTCACCTGGAAATTGGAACCTAACCATCTTTATACGGCAGTCAACATTTGCATAGCATGAGGTCAACCAGTCCATTCCCATTATCACATCAAAATCAACCATTTCTAACTCAAATAAATTTGTCGAGGTTTGACGACTACAAATCATCACAGTGCAACCTCTATATACCCTTCTAGCAATCACAAAATCTCCTATTGGAGTAGATACCGCAAGGGGTTTACTTATCAATTCAGGTTCAATACCAAACTTATTAGCACAAAGGATATAACATATGATAATGTAGATCCCGGATCAATCAGCGCATATACATCATAAGAAAACACAGATATAATACCTGTAACAACATCTGGAGACGACTCGAGATCCTGTCGACCTACTAGAGCATAGGTTCGATTTTGAGCACCACTCGAACTTGGCACTGCACCTCTACCCCTACCACGACCTGTCGACTGCTGAAAACCCCGTGCTGGAGGTCGAACTGATGAGGAAGAACCAGACACAGATCCAGTCGGCTGAGCCATACCATCACCTCCTCTGTTAGGACAATCCCGCATCATATGGACAGGCTGTCCGTATGAATAGCACGCATCAGAACCTCAACGGCACAGTCCAAAGTGGGCCTTGCCGCACTGATAACAATATGGTGTTGTGGGTCTCATCTGACTAGTATCCCTGTGATGTTGCAAGCCAGATGCCTGCGAACTCTGACCTGGACTAGAATAGGATCGATCATATCGAGGCCTCTGAAACTGTGGAGGAGCACTAGCTACAGGTGGCACCGAACTCCTCAAAAACTGTGGCCTGACGCTGCCTCTGAAGTCATCAGAATACCCTGCAAATCTCGCTCTCTTATGCTGGCCTCTATCCTTCTCCCTAACTGCCCTCTGCTGGCGCTTACGATCCTCTAGGGTCTGGGCATAAGCTTGAATACGGGAAATATCCATGCCCTCCACCAAGGAGGCTGTCGTACACTCATTTATCAGATGTGGTCCCAACCCATTCACGAACATATGCACCCTATCACTCATCTCGGCCACACCATATGGGGAGCATACCTTGCCAAAGAATCAAACTACATATTGTACTCTCGCACACTCATATTACCTTGTCTAAGGTTCAAGAACTTATCAGCTCTAGCTCGTCGTATCTCAACTGGCAAGTAGTGACGAAGAAAGGCCTCAGAAAATTCCTTCCACACAGTTGGAGGAGCGTTCGGACCCCTGGATCTCTCCCAACTATCATACCAGAGAACCGTTAAATCCCGTAGCCGATAAGAAGCCAACTCTACTGCCTCTGTATCACTAACATGCATAACCCGAAGTGTACGATAAACCTGGTCAATAAAAGTCTGCGGGTCCTCCTTGGGGTCTGATCCGGTAAATACTGGAGGGTCTAAATTAATAAAATCATGAACTCTTGTACTAACTGGTTTCTCAACTGCACCTGTATTCTGCATCTGAGCATGAGCAACTACCAAGCTAGTCAATAACTGCAAAGCACTCCGCATATCCTGGTCTGTAGTGCCAGACGGAGGAACTGGAGGTGCTGGGTGTCTCCTAATATCCTCTGGAGGAGACGGGGTAGATGAGGTATGAGACGGCATCTCACTCTGAGCCTCACTTTGGCCTGCTCTGGCTTGGGGCACCTGACTGGTACCCTCTCCCGCAGCTGTATAAAGCCGTCTACTAATTGTTTGCTTCCTAGTTGAAGGCATCGCTGAAAGAAAACAAGGTGAATATTAGAGACAAACACTTACGACTCAACTCTACGCACGATCTAGATTCAGGAAGAAGGTAACAACCCTAGATGTCATGTAGCCTCTTGATTATAAATGTGGCGCGCTACACATCCATAATCAAGACTCTACTAGACATGACTCACAGACAATCCCTAGGACAGACTTGCTCTGATACCAAGTTTGTCACGAACCAAACTGGAGGGCCATGACTAGCACCCGACCATACTTGTCGAGCACCAACGTACATTTCATCTAACCTTCATTATTATCTTTTAGGGCTGACGAGATCAATATAAATGGTAGACCTGGATCATGGACAACCAGCAATAAAATATGACGGCATGAACATACATAGCAGGGGATGACCAGACAATCAAGAAACTACATATAAGGTATGAGCTACCACGCTACCATGAAAGACTATATAACAAAAACCAGCCGACAAGGCATACCAAACTATACATGAGTCGACACTTGTCTATGAGCCTCTAAATGAACATAAGTGCTGCAACATAGCCGGAACAGGGCCCCGACATACCCATAATGTCTATAACAAAAATGCATACCAAGACCAAGGCAAGTCTGGAGAAGGGATATCGCCAATCACCGCTGAACTGGACAGCCTACTGTGGTGGGGGAGCTGCACCTGCCTGTCTATCAGGACCTGCAGCACGACATGCAGCGTCCATAAATAAAAAGACGTCAGTACAAATAAAGTACTGAGTATGTAAGGCAGGGAACCATAAATACGATCAGTAATGTAAGCAAGGATAGAGAATATACAACCTGTAGCATCTTAGTACCTCTGAGGGCTACTGACATGAAATGCATGATACATATGTATAAATACATAAACCTTTAAAACATTCGCCTCTGTGGGCATCATCATCATCATATCATACCCGACCATAATAGGCTCGGTAAAAACATACCCGGCCATCATAAGGCTTGGTAGAATCGTACCCGGCCACGTGGAGCTCGGTAAAACCCAACTGATCAGTGGTTGCACAATAAGTGTCGTACCCGGCCAACTATAGCGTGTCTCGGTAGAGTAAAATAGGTACATATATATAATGCATGCTCGACTCATGGAATCACATTCTAAAACTTTCGAAGTGACGTAAGGTCGGTATCCTCTATACACGTTATTAGGACTAACTCTTCACTATGAACCTTATAAGAATCAGGAAGTACCAACAACATTGATAACATAAGAATAAGAGAAGCAACATTAACATCAATCGTTCCATAAGAGGGAAAACAATATAAGTACTGCTAGCTTCTAAGAGTAGAGTATCTTGGAAGCTCGTTCATTACATTATGTACAATCGGAGTCGTGCAAAAGAAGGAAAGGGATAGCCTCACATACCTTGTATATACTTCCCCAATCTCAAGCTATGCAATTGTCAAAACTCCTTAGTCTACAATAAGAGAAACGATACTATCGTTATCATTTAAGCGTCATAACTATTATGTATCGACCACAACCTATTTTACGATGAAACGGACAGCACCTCCCCTATATATATGACTTAACACCATTCAAAACAGTCACCAAACATCCCAAACAACATCAATAATAAACATATTGAGCCTCCCAAAATTGTCCACGCACAGCCTAATCACTCCATACATACGACGACCACCGTAGTCGTGTCAAACGACCCGGAAATGTTACGAATAACTATCATCCCACAACCATACATATATATGGTGTTTCTCCACACCCTTCCTCCTCCAAAACTCCACAAAACAGTAGTAAAATACGCAGCCCAACAGCAACGCAAAACACTCCACAAAACAATAACATTACTACCAAGCCTTTCGATATATATTTCACAAGTTCTAGCTTCAATGGCTTAGCCGCAACTTATATAATCTTAAATACATATAGAGTAAGAGGTTCCTTACCTTTATACAGAAAGAACAACTCCAATTTGACCTTAAATTTCCATGAAATATCCCTCCAATGCTGCCACAACAACAAAAAAAGCGAAACTAGCGATCAATTAGTGTTTTCGGCACTAGAATCACTTTAGAAGGCTTGAAATCACCTAGGATTGATATTAAGAACATGAGGGAGTATTTACATAACATAAACACTTTAAAACAACCTCCCACACGAGCTGTAACGACACAAAAATGAGCAACAACAAGAAGAACAAGAGACTTACTAGCGCCACGGAATTCCCGACACTTGATTTGTGTTGTTTGCCCTTTTTTGGGTCTTGAATCTTGAGAGAACCTTGAGAGGATGTTCCTAGGGTTCTAAGGTATAAAAATAGTGAAATGTAAATCACTTAAAACGGGTTGGAGGCATCCTATATAGGTCCAAATATCTTAAACCTTCTTAGTGGGCCCCATAGAGAGGTGCTTGGCGCAGTCTCGCAAAAATGCGAATATCGCTCCACTCCGAGATCGTATCGATGAACGGTTTAATTCATTGGAAACTAGACTCATATATATTTAATTTGGTTGGTAGATCACCCCGTAATTCCTTGTAAATTAGGAGAAAAGATTAGAAACATTTGACCTAATGTTTAAGTAAAATTATGAACCTAAGTTGCGACAACTTTTGTCGACTTTTGTTTCATAACTCATTTGACTTCAAAACTTATGATACGGATATTATATGATTAAAATACCTTAATACATGACCTCTTGAGTGTATTAAGCACCGCTATATTTACCTGAAAATACGAGTTACAACATCCTTGATTCATTTAACTTCTAATACTTGTTAATCACCCTTATACACTCTTGTATCACTTAAGACCAATAGGATTGACTTCTTATCATCTCAAAGATAATTCCTTATTGGATTTATGTTAACTAATATATGGCATGAACTAACACATGTGGATATGGGTTGTAACAACTGTAATGAGCCACTTTAGTCCGTAATGCCCGAGACGCTTTTGGGTCTTCAGAAAATTTGCCATGCCTTAGATATTCAACAAACGCATTCCTCATATCCCATATTAAGTTGGTTAAATTAAATTCACAGTAGCCATCCACTTCGAACACCGAATGTAGAAATTGTACTACCGCACCAGAATCAAATCCTTTCATTTCTGTGGATGAACCCAAATTGGCTAATGCATCTGCCTCCACATTTTTTTCTCTCATATGTGGACGATTGACCACTCCCTGAATTGAGACAGTAATGCTTGAACCTTGTTCAAATACTATTGCAAGCGCTCTGATATGTTGGGATTGACTACTTATTAGTGCCTTTTAGCTTTCGTTTTTAGTCCAAAAACCTCTTAATTGTGTTCCCGAAAACTAATGAAATGTGTGTAATTGCAGGAATATTGGAAGATGAGCTCCCAAGATGAAATCCAACTCAAGAAGGAGTAATCTAAACTCAAAGACAAAATAAGGCACAAAAGATCAAAAGTGCGGACCGCAAAATATCATCTGCGGCTGCAGGTTGTGAAGAAATTCCCATCAGAGAAATATGCAAAGTGCGGTCCGCACATGATATGTGCGGCCACAGAAACTGGGTCAGAGCAAAAGTTCATAGAACCTGCATCTCAAGTCCAACAAAAGTGCAGACCGCACAATTATTGTGCGGCCGCAGAAGAAAAGCTACGCGGCCGCAGACATTATTATGCGGACCGTAGAAAGAGAGCAGTGCTGCCGCAGTTTAGAATTATGCGGCCGCAGATTTCCAATCTTGTCAAGATGAAGCAAAGTGCGGACAACACATGGCATTGTGCGGTCGTAGAACATCTGAAAGGGCATTTTTGTTCGAAAATTGCAGCCCTATATAAATAGAAGAGTTTCACTTTTTTATGTCAAGTTTTGACATCACCCGCTACAGTAGACGGTTTCTTTTGCTCTTTTTAGTAGTTTTTGCTATTTTGAGCTTTTTGAATATTGATTTCATCATTTTAATTATCAATATGGGTTTAATTATCATTTCTTCTTCTACTTCTTCTATTTTAAGCATGAGTAGCTAGATTTTTACTAGGGTTATGACCCAACCCTAGAGTGTAATCTTAATGGGTGTTTGATTTATTGCTTGTTTATGGTTGGGTATTTATTATTTAGCCTTTTCTTGCTTTTAATTGTAGAATTAATAGGTCGCAAACATTAGTTCATGTCTATTTGACTTGGTTTCTACTTGAGAAAGAGAGACTTAGTCTAGGAAAACTTGGCTAACAAGAAATTGGGTCAATTGAGAGATTGATAAGCCTAATTAAAGGGTTGAACCTAGAGATAGTAAAACTCGACTTGAGCTTTTTATCAACCGTTTTGTTAAATACCCATTTGGACTTGAGAAAGCCAAATTGGGCAAAATCACTCTCTGAACGAGAGGTATTGAGTGGGTACTTGAGTGTTGATAGCTATAATACACCCCGACCAATAAAACAAGCTTTAAAGTTTACAACCCATTAGGCAAACACCTAGGTGAAGGTCATAGCCCTAGGCCTTTTACATCATTTGAAAAACAACAAAAATAATTTCCTAGTTTCATTTCTTAGTTTGCAGTCTTAGTTTAAATTAGACCTAGAAACAATCCCAAGTTTGTGGAAGTGCAAATTGAGGCAGTTCAAGCTCATACACTATAATATATACCACTAATTCCATTTGTAGCTCCCTATGGAAAATTGACCCCGACTCATTGTTGGATATTACTATTGCATCGACCATTTCATAACCTTAAATAGAGGTATGACTTGGACGAAATCATTTTTTGGCGCCGTTGCTGGGGAGCTAAAACGAATTTAGCTATATATTTGGTTTTGTGTGTGAATTATCTTCTTTTCATTCCTTGTTACTGATTTTTGTGAATCAATTATAGGTACCATAATGGCAAACAACAATGATCAACTCGGGAACATGCCAATAGGGGATGTGGACGTTGAAGATAACCAAGTTGAAGAGGTTCCTCTTGAACCTCAAGAAAATAGAAGAGGTCGGGCGCCTCAAGATAATGTCCCACCTCCACCCCCACCTCTACAAAGAGCGGCTCCACACTGAGTGTTGCTGAATGAAGGGTATGCAAGTGCCATAGTCCTGCCCCGCATTAGGGCGGGCAAATTTCAAATCACAAATGTAATGCTCACATTGCTAGAGAAATAGGGATTCTTCATCAAGGCTCCAAGTCAAAATGCATACAAACACTTAAAGGAGTTTGTGGACACTTGCTGGGAGAGTAAACAGACAAACGTCTCCGAGGATGCTTTAAGATTAAGGCTATTTCCCTTCTCTCTACGGGGGAAAGCCTTGGATTGGTTGGAGAGATTGCCAAACCATTCCATCCATACATGGGATGAGTTGGCGGAGAAATTTATTTCCAAGTTCTTTTCTTCCAGGCATATGGCTACTCTTGGAGACGAGATTATAGCATTCAAACAAGAGCTCAATGAGTTGTTACATGAGATATAGGAACAGTATAGGGCAATGGTAAAAGAGTGTCCCAACAATGATATGACGGAGGCTATGATTCAATAAAATTTCTATCGGGGGATCAATACGACCAATCAGTATATGGTAAATCAACTTGCCGGTGAAAATTTCATGATAACGTCGTATGCGGAAGCTTGTGAGATTTTAGATGAAAAGGAGGACACTTCATTGGCATGAAAAATTAGGTCAAATGTTCCTCAAGATAATCCGAATATGATTCACCTACATAAAAAATTGCATGATCATGGGCAAGCCATTGCCGAGTTGACCACCATAATGAATCAATTAGCCAAGGATCAACTTCAACAAGTGCAAAGTCCTAAGCAAGTCAATGCCATGGAGGGAGTAAGCATGATGGTGAAAAAAAGAAGGACCAAGGGTCCAAAAGTGCAAAAGCGAGTGGAGAATTATGTGCAAGTAATGGGTTTGACCAAGATGAATCTTACAATGAATAAGAGGAGGAAGTGTAATATGTGAACAACTTTCAAGGGAAAAGAAATAACTCTCAAGACCCGAATCAACAACAATGGCGACCTCAAGGTAATCAAGGTAATTAGAATGCTAACAGCCAAGGTAATTGAAGTGGTGGCAACAATCAAGGGAATTGGAATAATAACAATAATCAAGGAAATTGGAGTGGTGGAAATAACCAAGACAATTGGAGTGGCAACAACCAAGGATATTGAGGAGGCAACAACCAAAAGGGATGGAAAATTAATCAAGGCAATTAGGGGTCGTGTTTTCAAAGGCTCCCGATGTATCAACAACCCGCTTCCTTATCCTTCCCATGGTTCAAGTTCTTCCAACAATGAAATGGGTCGTATTGAGAATATGTTCTAGCAAATTATGGAGAAGAATGTTGATTCTGATGCCCAACTTGCTTCCCACAATACATCAATTCATAACTTGGAAGTTCAAATGGGGGAAATCTCTCAAAATCTAAACACTCGTCCTAAGGGCGCACTACCAAGTGACACGGTGGTGAACCCAAAGGGTAGGGACAACACGGGACATGTCATGACCGTTACGACTATGAGTGGAAAAGGTGGGAATGCACCCACCTCTCTAGTAAAAGGAATCTTGTGGATGATGAGCAAGTAGTACAAGAATATGAGACTCCGAACAATGTGGTACAAGTAAATGATGAAGTGCGGATTGATATTGATGACAATATGGAAGAGACTCAAGAGGAAGTGAACCCGTCTCGGGATCAGATTGTCGATATACCGGAACTGGTAGTGCAAAAGGCTAAGGCACCATTGCCTAAGCCTCCTCCTCCATACCCTCAAAGGCTTGCCAAGCAAAATGGCAAGAATCAATTCAAAAATTTCATTGACATGATGAAGAGTATATTAATCGATGCGCCATTGGTTGAAGCTTTGGAGCAAATGCCCGGTTATGCAAAGTTTATGAAGGCTTTCGTGACAAAGAAGCGGTCGATGAATTGTGAAACTATAAAAATGACTCATCAAGTGAGTGCAATTGTGCATTCAATGGCTCCCAATTTAGAAGATCCTGGTGCTTTCATAATCCCTTGTACCATTAGAAGTGCCGAGTTTGCTAAAGCTTTTTGTGATCTTGGGGAAAGTATCAATTTGATGCCCTATTCGGTTTTCAACACTTTGAGAATTGGGCAACCAAGACCCACATCTATGAGATTACAAATGGTTGATCGTACCATGAAGAGACCATTGAGAGTGATTGAGGATGTTTTGGTTCATGTCGATAAATTCATTCTTCCGGCGGATTTTGTCATTCTTGATTGTGAGGTTGACTATGAGTTACCGATTATTCTTTGAAGACCTTTCCTTGCTACGGGGAAGGCTCTAGTTGATGTTGAAGCCGGAGAACTTACTTTCTGGATATGTGATGAAAAAGTATTTTTTTTCATGTGTGTAAGTCTACGAAGCAACCCAATAGCAATGAGGTGTGCTCTTTCGTGGACTTGGTGACCGATGTGATTATGGATGAAACAAGTGTTGTGATAAATGTTGATAATACATTAGAGTCCATCTTGCTCAACTTTGATGATGAATAGATGGAGGGCTTTGTGGAATGTATGAACCCTTTGCAAGGAATGGGGTCGTACACTTATGAACCCCGCAAATTGTCATTGGATTTTGAAAATAGGACAACTCCTCCTACAAAGCCTTCAATTGAAGAGACTCCTATCTTGGAGTTAAAGCCATTGCCTCCACATATTTGGTATGAATTTATTGGCCCTTTTTATACTTCACCGATTATTCTTTCCTCTTGTTTGACTAACGTGTAGGTAGACTCTACATTGGCGGTGCTACAAAAGAGGAAGAAGGCTATTGGATGGACATTGGTGGATATTCGGGGGATAAACCCCACATTTTTCATGCACAGGATTAACTTGGAGAAAGGTGTCAAACCATCTATTGAACATCAAAGGAGAGTCAATGAAGCCATGCAAGAGGTTGTCAAAAAGAAGATCATCAAGTGGTTGGATGTCGGGGTTATCTACCCCATTTCTGATAGTTCGTGGACTTCTCCGGTTCAATGTGTCCCAAAAAAAGGGGCATGACGGTGGTCACCAATGACAAGAATGAGTTGATTCCTACAATAATGGTAATTGGGTGGAGATTGTGTATGGACTATCGTAAGCTTAACAAAGTCACAAGGAAGGACCATTTTTCACTTCCCTTGCTAGATCAAATGCTTGATAGATTGGTCGGTCATGTTTTCTATTGTTTCCTTGATGTGTATTCTGGCTATAATCAAATTCTTATTGCTCCGAAAAATCAAGAGAAAACTACCTTTACATGTCCTTATAGTACTTTCGCCTTCAATTGGATGCCATTTGGGTTGTGCAATGAACCAGAGACTTTTCAAAGGTGCATGATGGCGATCTTCACGGACATGGTGGAGGATTACCTTGAAGTCTTCATGGATGACTTCTCGATGGTCGGGAATTCCTTAGATGATTGTCTCGCCAACTTGGATAAAGTGTTGGCAAGATGTGAAGAAATAAATTTGGTGCTCAATTGGGAGAAATGTCATTTATGGTTGAGGAAGGCATTGTCCTTGGCCACAAGATCTCAAAGAATGGCATTGAAGTCGATAAGGCAAAGATTGAGGCAATTTCTAAACTTCCACCTCCAACTTCGGTGAAGGGCGTGCGGAGTTTCTTAGGCCACGCGAGGTTTTACCGGCTTTTCATCAAGGATTTCTTTAAAGTGGTAAACCCGTTGTGCAAGATTGTGGAGAAAGATGCTAAGTTACACTGCAATGATGATTGCATGAGAGCTTTTGAATTGCTAAAGTTCAAGTTGACTACTATTCCCATCATCACCGCTCCAAATTGGAGTGTTTCTTTTGAGCTCATATGCGATGCAAGCGATGTAGAGGTAGGGGTTGTTTTGGGAGAACGCATCAACAAGATTTTTCATCCGGTCTACTATGCTAGTAAGACCATGAATAGTGGCCAAGTCAACTACACCGTTATGGAGAAAGTGCTCATTGCCATTGTGTTTGCTATGGAAAAGTTCCGCCCGTACTTGATGGGTGCAAAAGTAATTTCCCACACGGATCATGCGGCACTTCATCATCTTATGAGCAAGAAATATTCCAAAGCCTAGTTGATGAGATGGGTGCTTTTGTTGCAAGAGTTTGATATTGACATTCAAGATTGAAAATGAAGTGAAAACCAAGTGGCGGATCACTTGTCTCGTTTGGAGGAGGAAGGGAGGCCGCATGATGGCCTTGAATCAATGACTCCTTCCCCGATGAGCAACTCTTGGCTATTTCAATTAAAGAGGTGCCTTGGTTTGCGGATATCTAGCAAATTATCTTGTGAGTGGTATCATTCCGGTTGAGTTCTCTTCAAACCAAAGGAAGAAGCTCAAACGGGATTGTCAAGACTATTATTGGGATGAACCGTACCTTTTCCAATTTGTGCGGATGGAGTGATTAGAAGATATGCACCGGAGGAGGAACAAAGTGAAATTCTTGGGGCTTGTCATTCTTCGCCTTATGGTGGTCACCATGGTAGAGCAAGAACGGCGACCAAAGTGCTAAGTTGCGGTTTCTATTGGCCCACTTCTTACAAGGATGCAAGTGATCTAGTCAAACGTTGTGATGAATGTCAAAGGGCTGATGGAATTTCGAAGAAAATAAAATGCCCCTCACCACTATTCTGGAGATTGATATTTTCGATGTGTGGGGTATTGACTTTATGGGTCCTTTTGTGAGTTCTTATGGAAATACCTACATCTTTGTCACGGTTTAATATGTGTCCAAATGGATTGAGGCCGTTGCTTTACCCAACAATGAAGCGAGAAGTGGTGGCGTTCTTGAAGAAGAATATTTTCACAAGGTTTGGTACTCCATGGGCTATCATAAGCGATGGGATGCCATATTTTTTCAACAAAGCCTTCGACACCTTACTCATCAAGTATGGTGTCACTCATAAAGTCACGACTCCCTATCATCCACAAGCAAGCGGTCAAGTGAAAGTCTCCAATCGGGAGATAAAGAGTATTTTGTCCAAAATAGTGAATGTTAACCGAACGGATTGATCAAAGAAACTTGATAATGCTTTATAGGCTTATAGGACGGCTTACAAAATACCTATCGAAATGTCTCCATACCGGTTGGTGTACGGGAAAGCTTGTTATCTTCTTATGGAACTTGAGCACAAAGTCATGTGGGCTTTAAAGAAGTTGAATCTTGAGTGGGATGTCACCGCCAACTTAAGGTGGCACATTTGAATGAGTTGGATGAGTTCCGGTACCATGCATACACAAGTTCGTCCTTATACAAAGAGAAGATGAAATATCTTCATGACAAGTACATTTGGAACAAAGAGTTTAAAGAGGGTGATCTTCTGTTGTTGTTCAATTCACAGTTGCGGATGTTTCCCAGAAAGTTGAAGTCTAAATGGAGTGGCCCGTTTGAGGTTGTGAGTGTGACACCCTTTGGTGCATTGGACTTGAAGAATAAAAATAATGAAGTGTTTAGAGTCAATGGTCACCGGGTGCCTTTGATTTGCCTAAACAACTGCCTTTGATTTGATCCATTTCGAGATTTTCGCCATGATCTTCGACCAGTCACGGATATCTTGCTTTTCTGTTATTGCGCTTTGCTCGAAGTCTGCCATATTTGGTCTCGATCGCTGGCGGCCTCGATCTCGACAGGCACCTCGAACTCGGTACCTTGTCTTTGTCACTTTGATCTGCTCCACTACGAAGCTAACCCTCGATGCAACTTCTGGTCTCGATCAAATAGTAAAATCGGATAGGCCTAATTTTAACCGTATTCATATATATTTTTTAAAAATATTGCTGCTTTTTGAAAAAATAGATTCTCTCACTAAACTGCGTAATTATTTATATAACTTTGTATATCTAGATAAAAGTTCCTGTATTTTTTAATCTTTTAATGCTAATTCCTGGCTCCGCGTAGACTTCTTATCCTTTACCTCAATTGATGTGCATATATATGGCTGTTATAGAGTTTTACGTCAGGAGTCATTAGCCATGCATGCTCCAATTTAGGTATTATATTATAGAATATACAGACGTTTCCCAAAGAGACAATCTTACGATTTTGTATTTGCAAAACACATAGCAATTTTACATAGGTTAAATTTGAAACATTTTGTCTTTTACAGTTGTAATCACCCAAAACAGTGAGTTTAGTTAATGCGTTCGGCTATGAATTTGAACATTATATTAGATAACGTTAGTTTTACTATATATCTCAGTGGAACAAAAGTTGAACGCCTTAAGTGATTAGATGAAATCCGGTTGTACTATATATCTATAAATGCAAAATCATACAAATATATACTGAATTTAGTACTGGAATTAAAAGCACCCAAACTTGTAAAATAATAAAGAAAAACTGGTCATATGTTTAACCTAGACAAAACGGTCGGTAGAACAATTTAGCATGCTATAAAAAATTACTTATCATACTTTTTAGCAATCAATTTCACTAATCACGGGTAGTTCCCGTAGTTTAATTACTTTTAAGGTCACAGGATAGAGTGTAAAAAAAAGAGTTGACTGAAAGTAGACCTTGTAGAATGAGAATTGTACATATGGCTACTGCATTTTATCCTCTATTGTTCACAATAATTAATTCCGTTCACCACATCCTATTGGGATCATCGAACTAATAGCAATATGCCCATTCTAAAGAGAGTTAAATGTGAAACGACTCAAAATACTATGCTATCCGAAACAACATATTCAATTAATTAAAATAGGAATAAAATTTTACCTTTACCATCAATATGTTTACAAATATGCAAGTTTGCCATATACCCCTAGTTTAAAGTTGGACTTCGAGCATATTATTATTGCAACTCACCCACCCTATGGACAAATTAAGGAACTTCGTCCCATTTTATTAGAAAAACAACTAAATTCTAGTTTGCAATCTTTTATTGTCATCATTCACAAGCAATGCAAACTTCAAGCAAAATCAATCATCTTTTTTTTTCCTCTTAATTAAATGCTCCACAGTCTCTACGAATATTCCCATTCTTGCCACTTTTGACACCAACTCGGCCCAACTTAGTCATCGCATTCACAAATGCTGTTTGGAAAACTTTGGAATTACTGGCCCACAAATCAACAGTTCCTTTGGATCTTTTGTCTGTGAATAACACTTGGTCTGAGGTGAATAAGCCCATTCCCTTTTGTAGGTTTTGGAAGTAAACATTGTCAAAGGTATTGGGTGTGATTGGGTCCAGGTTGATGACTATCTGTGGGTCTACATTCTTGGGACACATTTGCTGTAATTGGGCTGCAAATGTCTTGCTTAGGGTTGGGTCCACTGGATTTTTAGGGCTAAAGTTGTAAATCCGATTCGAAAACTTGTTGCAGTGAGAAGCTCCAAGAGTATGGGCCGCTGTTAAGTGTCAAAAGTTTTTTCTTAAACACTTTGTGTCCAATCATAAAATAAAACGAAAAAAGTAGTCTGAATTACCAGAGAGGGCGATCATGTCAGTCTGATCTAGACCATGAGAAGCAAACATAGAGTTGAGTTGATCCAAATTGAAAGTTGGCTTTGGCAGGTTGCCTTCCACATTTGAAGCTTTTGATGTGAAACCATCTAGCCTTCCCAATTCCACTTGGTACCTTGGTCCACCAGACTGCATTTTATAAAATTATTAGGGAAAATATCACTTTTAGCTCGCCATCTATTCAGGTGCGGATCCACCCCTTTACAATGGGGTGGCATGGCACCCGCTAAGATGATAAAAATTTTATATACATATGTTGAAATTTTCTTAAATTAGGTTAAATATCTGATCCTACCACCCACAGTCGTAAATTAGACAAAGGTATCATGGCTGATAAATCTTTTTGAAAGCTTTTCTCGTGTGTAAAATTCAAGATGGAAATTATCTTGAACCTTGTCCGACTTTCCCTTTTCGTGTGCTTTTTATTTCTTTTTGTCCCAATCATTTTCCTTTTTGGCTACCTCCCAAATTTCTATTTATCTTTTCATTATTTTTGTAATTTTCTTTTTTTATATTCTATTATTTATATGTGCTCTCTAACAAGAACACTCAAAAAAGAAACTCCAAAATTATAAAATTCTATAAAATAAGCATTCCTCTCGGTCTCAAATTTATGAGTTTTCTTCTTTCATACCCGAAAAATTTGGGTCTTAATGGAAATTTTCGATTGAGATAAAAAAATTCATCTTTTTTTTTATATCATAAAAATTTGTGTTATTCTATAGTTTTTAAATATAATTTAAATCTCTTTACTGTTAAATTATGACAAAATTTTCGTAAGAATTGCTTGAAAAATATGAGATTTATGATTTTGTTTTTTTAAAAACTTGTAGTTTATTTAATTCTGTACATGTGGGGTATAATTTATCTATTAAAGATATTTTTTTAAAAATTCTTATTCTGCTTGATGTATGTCCATGTTATCTTGTTTAAATTTATTTTTAATATAAAAAAAAGATGTAACTAGTGAAAATGTTGATTTTACTTGTGTTGTTATACTTAAGGTATGATTTCTTATTTAAAAAATCGAATAAACATTCCTAACTAATTTTTTATTAGTCATTATAAGGTATACACTAAAAGAAATTATGGCACCCACCACCTTCAAATCCTAGATCCAACTCTGCATCTATTTATATTTGGTAGCCGCAAAACGTATACAAACTACATATTTTTTGGATATAACATACAAAAATATATATACAAAAATATATATATTTTTCGGTTATTATTTTGAGAGTGACTATACAGTGTCATTTTTCCATTTTATATTATGCCAAGAAATCTTAATATAATCAAGCATGTATTAAGCCAAAAAAGGAAAAAAAAAAAAGAAAAGAAAAGATCTAAGTTATATACTGATTACATGTAAAGATTTTTGCATTATTAGTATTGTCTAACTTATTATAGTAGGTTAATTACAACTATTATTATTCTATTATCGATTAATTGCCTTTAAATTGTGAGTGTAATAAAAAGAAAGGTAACAATTTAAAAAGTACTAGTACGAACGAGCTCAATGACGTCGCGAGTGGCTATAGCGAGAATGTCAGCACAAGAGACTCTATTTTTACAAATTGGGTTTGCGTCAATGGCCGCTTTGGCTTTGACCACAGTGTCAAATCCATCTCCAGCCAATGAAAGATTGTCTGGGTGATCCTTTTCTGCTGTGTTCCCTGGTGTAGATGCTATTATCACAGAACTATCACACCCCTACATCCACATAAAAAGAGCGTATTAGACTATTACTATCAAGAACTTGAT
The DNA here is from genome assembly GCF_000715075.1 of Nicotiana tabacum. Lineage (NCBI taxonomy): Eukaryota > Viridiplantae > Streptophyta > Magnoliopsida > Solanales > Solanaceae > Nicotiana > Nicotiana tabacum. Next base: position 27,047,168 of record NC_134100.1, read on the forward strand.
AATGGACTTTGGGCCTAACTTTATTTAAAAAAAGTTATCCAAAACCATATAAGAAGATAATAGTTTATTCATTATCAGTAAGGACATTTAAAAAGTCATACGGAATATTTGGACCGTGGACAATATATAAATGGAGTATGTAATGAACAATATGGGGCACCCAAGAAATAAATAAAATTAAGTGAAAAGAAAAAAGAAAAAAAAAAGAGAGGAAAAGGCACACCTAAGGGAATAGATGTGTCATTTAAACAAGAATTATCTTGTTTAAATAGTTTTTTTTCTTTTTAACTTTCAGTCGTAACGTTTTCTTTCTTAAGAATAGTAGACAAAACTCTCTCCTTCCTTCCAAAACTTTTCTATGAAATATTCGGAAAAGAGTAATAACGGTCTTCTATGAATATTGGAGCAATCTCTATAACAGTTACGACTTAGACTATAAACTTTTCGATGTAGTTCTTATCAGTGGCATGTGATAACTTTGATCACTAGTGAAACAAATCTATGAAGAAAATTGGGGAACTATGTGTTTTTGAATTATTATTTTTTTCCTTTATAGCATCAGAGCGTTTTATTTTATCTTTCAGAAGCGGTATTAATTGTTAGAGTCCTACACGTCGTCTTCCCCCCTTTTTATTTGTAAATATTAAATACATAACAAATATATAGTATTACTTATTTATTTAAGTGGATTGGGGTTGACCTACATGGGTGACTTGATGATCCAATTTCCTTCGTTCGACATTACTTTAGTAAGCGATAATGAGATGTGTCTTGTTCTAGTATCACGTCAAGAAAATTAATGTTGGACCTAATTACTCCAACACCAAAAATAAACTCATGATATGAATTGTAAAGAATTGTCCATCATATATATAAGGAGGCCACTACATATTCTAAGTTATGGTAAGCATTTTTAGTTTGAAGTTGTGTGCATTAATTATTTCGAAGTTTTTAATACAAGCTAGGAGAGAACAGTATATACCTCAACAAAGCAGTCATGGAAGAAGAGACGTAGAACTGCAGGGACTGTGATAATTGTTTGTTGGATTTTCTGATTAACGACATTGCGAACAATACTTTCAACATTAGGACATGTTTTTGCGTAATAGTTGGTCCTGAGTTGAGCAGAAGCCAACTCTGGCAAGAATATACTAACACAAGAAATTAACAAAACTGCTATAAGTATATGTAAACCACCCATTTATTTAGCTATATATAGAGATAAAATCTCAAGTATATAGAAGTTAAAGTTGAAGAAAGGGATAACGAATTGGTTTACAAATCTTGAATTTGAGAGACAAGGATTATATAACTGGAAGAAAAGAGTCCCTATAGTAGCCAGTTGGCCAAATTAAAGAATCTTTCTGAATACGCAAAAAGTTGAACTTATAAAAGAAATAATACAAGTCAGTCTAATTTTGTGAATGAGACAGTTAAACGTGAGAATTGTTTAAAAGCCGCCTTACATTGAGTCTTTTCTCTTAGTATTAGTACTTCATGTGATGTTCTCATATAGGTAGTTTAATTAAGTGAACTGAAGCCTAAAATATGAATACAAACAATCTTGTCCAAGTTAATCAAACCTCATAAACAAATAATTTAAAGGTCGTCGTCAATCACGGAAACAGTCTCTCTATACCTCCGAGATAGGGGTAAGGTCTGCGTACGCTCTACCCTCCCCAAACTCCACCGGTGAGATTCTACTGGGTTGTTATTGTTGTTTAGAGGTCGTTAATTTGGTTTCCCGCGCGTCTAGCTATGCCGTAATTACAATACATGCATGGATCGGGAATAATAATACAAGAGTGAATATTAATAATGCATGAATTGTTGTAGAATAATGCTTGAAGCATTGTGTAAGACTGCCTTATTTAAGGCATTTTTGTCTTTAGATAGGTGGAAACCAAAATTTGTGTAGTATTAGTTATAAGTTCTACCAAAAACGTAAATTTCCGACGAATGTCCCATTGGAAATTGGCTCATCGAGGAGGGATTTTCGATGGAAAATCTGGTAGCGACGTTACCGACGAGCCAATTTCCGAGGAATTCCGACCGATATTCCTTTCGGAAATTAGCATTTGTTATTAGACATCTATATTAGTTATGGGAAGAATTTTATAATAGAAACCAAACATTATATAAGTAATATACGACATTTTATACCGAGATCAAATCTTTTTATACCTCAAACCAAAATAACCCCTGAGAGCAGAACTTGATAAAGTTTGCGGGGCCGAAATTTTCATTATGAGCTTCGACCAGAGGCGATTTATTTTCATTTTTTTTTCCCATTCCTTTATGATATTGCTACGACATTTTGACTATGAGATGCCCTCGAACAGATATTGATTAGTGATGAAGGATTCCAGAATTGATTCTGGTCATGTGGTTTGAAGAGTCGGTAAATGGAACGGCATCAAGGTTAAATTTATAATAAAAGAGTTTTAAGTTCAATACTCGTCAATGTGAAGAATTTCTTATACTATTAGGTCACCCAAATAATTATGGGCAAGCCTACTTAAAATGTGAGATTTTTAATTTTGAAACAAGAAAAAAATTCTGCTATAATAGGAAAGATGTCCCGATAGTGTAATAAATTCTTTATACTGAGGGATACAAAACTTAAGAAATTAACTTATATATGCTGCCAATTTAAAAAATCTATTGTAATATTTAGGGGTGTACAAACGAAATCGACAAATCGCATCAACCCGGAAATCCGCGCCAAACCGAGAAAAAAACCCGACTATGGTTTGGTTTGATTTGGTTCTAACTAAAAAAAGTCAAACCGAAATCAAACAAACCCGACATTATAAGTATAGAAGTTTTAAATATATTTACTACATAAAAATATTTATTGTAGTGTAGTTTATAAATATTTCTTAAGTTTTTTCATAGTTTTATCTTCTAATGTATTATTTCAAGTTGGAACTTATAATTTTTGGATGCTCCAATAAGTTTTATAGTCCATAAATGTTAGTAACTCAAATAAATTCTAAACCAAAATCAAATCCATACTAATACTAATAAATTAAAAGACATTCAATTCAATTGTACTATGAATGAAAACAGTGTTGGATATCTATTTTTTAGTTTTTCCATAGTTTAGATAAAATGAATCTTATTTTTCTTTTAGTATTTACTCATGTAAATAATGGTACTTATTAGCCGTATTTATTTTAGCAACTTAGTAATTTGAAATTATGTTTGTTTTTGGTATGGCATATTAATAATATTTATTTTATGCGATTTTATTTTTGGAGTGTTTGGCAAAAAAAAAAAAAGCTGCTTAAAAAGCTAAAAAGTGCTTAAAAAAAGCTAAAAGCAACAAGTTGGCTGACCCCAACTTTTTCAATTTTGGCTTAAAAGCAATTTTGGTTTGACCAAAAAAATTACTCTCTTGTCCCTTATAAGTTTTTATAATACCAAAATTACCTCCAGTCAAAGAAACCCTAAAACATTGTATTTCTCCTATTTTCTTCACTTTGAAGACTGTCGTCTCCTTTCATCTTCATCTCTGCTTCATCTTTAATTTTTCTACGCTTTTCTTCAAGCAGTTCAGTGGAAATCAATTATCGTTGTAAGTTCTTCTCGATCCTTATTGTATATTTTTATTTGAATTGGAAAATTTTACTGATTTGACTATACATGTCGTCTAGCAGTATTCACATCGCACAGTAGAGATTTATGCGCTAAGATTGGATTATCAGTTAGATGCAAAAAATAGTAATAATCAACTAGTGTTTAGACTATGGTGGAGATGACTTTTAGGAAATGTTCTTACAGTACTCTTTTGCCTAAGTTCCTTTTGGGTACTTTATTTTTCAATTTACTAATATTCCAAAAGTATTTTTGACTCTATAGCAGTACATTATGATAATGAGGAGGTAAAGAAAAACACCAAAAAAGTATAAGGGAATAAATAAAGACTAACATGAAAGTAAAAGCCTGGATGCTAATGTTCGATGTAATGTATTGTTGTGAATGCATATATTTATTTTGTGTGCTGCATGTTTTAAGTAAGTGCTCTAAACTTGCTTTTGGCTTGGTTTTGGAAGTTTATCCTGGAAATAATTTAGAAAACAATACTCCCGGCCCTGTGATTATATAATGTAATCTGAATTCTGTCAATTTTCTTGGGATAAAAGCAGTAGTTAATCATATGGAGTTTTAAATAATTTGTTGTGTGTTGGCATAGGAGAGAGTCAGTATTTTTTTTTTTAGTCCGCTAGGCAATTGCCTAGGGTTAGTTTTATATATAATCATTAAAAATACGAAATACAACGTCATGATATCCTACTAACTGATTGAAATAGAGTTTGAACTTAACAAATATCCTATTATCAAAATTGAGTGATGCACTCAACATTGATATCATATTAATGCTATTAAACTTTGTAATATAATTCAGCATCCCCGAATGTGCATTTGAAAGGCATAATGCAACGTTCCTTCTATTAATTGCGTGCACTCCATTTGCAAGTGTCATTTTGTATCCTCCGATGTACTTTTGTATGTCATTTGCGTTCCTCCATGTTTTAATACGTTTCCAGCATACGTTCTTGAGGTTCCACATGCTGTTGGGAAACCAGTGCACAGCATTAAGCTTGCATGCCATCTATTTTGTACTCGACGTCTGTTCTTGAAGCAACAGACATCTGCTTCGTTCTTGTTGCATGACAGCGCTGAAGCCGAAGAGTGAAGATCCCTATGCTCAACAACATGTGTTGTCTGCCATGCCTTTCACATTAAACCATGTGTGCACATTAAAATATTCAGAATTGCGTGCTCTTTGTCCCTTAGCATTTTCAGTTGCTGTGTTTAATTACCTTCGCGCGTGCATTAATGCTGTTAATGTCAATCTTCTGTAGCAATATGCTTGTTGTTCTTGCTGTAAATTCCACTCCAAAAAGTGTACGTCTCTCGCACAAATTCAGCATAATATTTGAATCTCTCCCACATGTTGATCTCGTGAAGTTTGACAAACATTATCGTACATGGCAGTTGCACCTTCTTTCCCCTTGATGCGTTCCTATTTCTTCGTCCATTGAGCAGATTAAAGGAGACAGCTTTGTGTTGGAAAGCACGTGAGCTCCACCTACAGCTGCATCATAAAGAAATATATCCCATAGTACCTTCTTCCTAGAATATTGCATGCTTTTATGTATCCTAGATAAATTTTCATGTGCATTCCACTTTTTCATTTGATTCCTTTGCTCACCAGCATGTGTTGTCTGTCAGGCCTTCCCCATTAAACTTTGTGTGCATATTAAAAGATTATTTAATCTGAAAGTGGATTGAAGCATGCTAAATAAAACACATTGGCCTTTGTTGCCTGCTTTACTCGAAAAATTATTTGCTGCACATGCTAGTTGTGTTTCCAATGCCATTTGCTTCATGTTGTGCTCGAAATGAGTAGGAATCATTTTTATATTCCAATATCCTGCTTTTAACTGAACCATGCGTGTGATATTAAACACTTCTGCTCCATGCTGGTTGTATATCCAATGAACTGAAAGAACGCTTTCACCCCATGCTGGTTGGGTTGCCAATGCCATTAGTCTCTGTTGTTGTGCTCGCTTATTTATCTGTTTTTGTTCCTTAGCATCAATTATCTCGAAAGTTGCCTCATGGAGTGTCTTAAGCATCTTAGTGTCACCTGCAGTAGATAAAAGATAGTTAGAAATACCAACCATTATATCCTCCTCCCTTAGGATTTGAATATATTGGTCGGTTAAGTTGACATGCCTCATGCTCTTCCTTTTCTCTTTGCTTCCTATCTCCTGTTCACCTTCACCCTTAGATTTGGACATTGAAACTTATCTTCATTAACCAACCTCCTTCCCTGTGCATCTAGATGCCAGAATTGTTGGCATTCTATTTCTCCATGATCTAAAGCATAATTAGCCAAGTGATCTGCCAGCTTGTTGTCCTCCCTATGAATATGAGTAACTGTGTAATTTTCCCCATTCATTAGTTGCATCATTTCCTCTATTTGCTCATATATGATCCATAGTGGTTTTCAGATCCCATCCATTATCTTTTTTAATAACATTGAGTCAGTTTGAAGCCATACATGAGAGTATTGTTTAAATCTGCAGAACCTTAGTGCTTCTACCATGGCCTTCGCTTCAGCTACTGTGTTTGTTGTCTCCTCAATCTCTTTCCCTACTGACTTGACTATATCACCATTTTCATTTCTTATACAAAAACCTATTGAGCTCCTGCCTGGATTTCCCCTCGATGCACCATCCGTATTAACTTTTAGTCATCCTGCACTTGGAAATTCCCACATGACTTTTGTAACCTTAAGTTTAGGAGTGAAATTTTCCATCACAGCTAATAGATCTTGCCATTTGTGAGGTACCATGATCATCCCAGGCTTTCCCAATTTCACCAAAGCCTGAAGATTTGATGAAACTTGATAAATCACCCTGTTTGTTGTCACTCCATCATCGTACTTCATACTATTTCTTCTTTTCCAAAGTTCTCAGACTATGCATGAGGGGAGTGCTTGCATTATTGGTTTTAGCCTTAAGCACACATTTGCAGTCCAACATTTTTGTGATTGCTTGGTGCATTGTAAGTCCCTCCACATCTATTCCTGCCCTCGATAGAAAATACTTCCAAGTTGTCTTTGCAGTTTCTGATCTAAAAAACAAGTGCTGAAAAGATTCCTTGTCAGGCTGTACACAACACCAACATTTTGATGGCATGCAGTAGCCTATCCTTTTCAAGAAATCATCTAAAGGTAGCTTTGCTTTCCACACTTTCCACTTGAAAAATGATATTTTAAAAGGCAGTCCCGTTACCCAAATCATTCTATAAGCTGTTCTTGGTTCGTCTCTTCTTCTCGTATACTGCCATGCTGACTTAACACTGAAATATCTTCTTGTTTCCAGCATCCAACAAGGCCTGTCAAGAACCTGCGTCGGTGAAGGTGGTTTGATTTTCTCCATAATGTGTACTGCTAAGTCTTCAGGAAGTATTTCATATAGCCTGTCCACATCTCACTCACCATCTAAGGTAACATCATTTACATTATGTACATTTTCATCAATGCCAAAGTCATGAGGAACTAAAAAATATAGTGCCCCAAGACCTGTCCAATTTTCATACCAAAATAGTGAGGATCCCATTTTTGTTTGCCAAAGGATTTGATGTTCAATCAGATCTCTGCATTCCAACATTTTTCTCCAGATGTGAGACCCCCTTTTCCACGGAACAATTACAGGATTTAATTTTTTACAGTATTTCTGACATACGAAAGAGCTCCATAGGCTCGATTTTGTTCTGAAATTCCACCACAACTTACTGAATAATGCCTTTACTACATCATGCAGTGACCTAAAACCTATTCCCCCTTGCTCAATTGGCATGCATAAGGTATTCCATGAAGCCCAATGCCTACTAGTTCCTCCTACAGTGCTGCTCCCAAAAAACTGAGCAAACAATTTGTGCAACGTATTTATCACATACTTTGGAAGGTTTACAGCTGATAGTAGATGCATAGGCATGCTTTGCAATACATGGGATATGAGAACTGCCCTGCCCCTACTGATAATAACTTGTCCTGCCATGATTGCATTTTGTCCACTACCTTAGTAATTAGGGGCTGATAGAATTCCAACTTTCTCCTTGCATAAAATATCGGACAACCTAGATATATGATAGGGAAATCATTCCTATGAATGCATGTGATCCTTTCTACCTTGCTGACCACTTCCATGTCTGTTAAATGATGCAGGTACACAACTGATTTGGTCTTGTTAACAAGCTGCCCTGATGCATTTTCATATGCCTTCAGCACTTGCATAATCAGCATCAGAGATGTTTCATCTGAGGATGAGAAGATAATCATGTCATCTGCATACACCAAATGATTGATCTTTGGACTCCACTTTGGCATCCCAAATCCACAAAAATATAGGTTAGTGTGTAGTGCATTGAGACCCCTAGATAATGCTTCTGCTGCCAATATAAACAAAGTTGGAGATACAGGATCACCTTGTTTTATTCCCCTTGAGGACTTAAAGAACCCATGAGCTTGACCATTTATTAGAATAGAATACCAGTTGTTTGAAACTAATCCAAAGACAATCCCTATCAACCTTTCTGGGAATCCCATCTTTCTTAGTACCTTGGTTAGGAATAGCCAAGATATTCTATTATAAGCTTTGGTTATATCTAGCTTCAGGATGACATTAGGTCCAGCCTTAGATCTAAGCCTAATGTCAGTCACTATCTCCTGAGTTAAAAGGATGTTTTCTACTATATTCCTTCCCTTAACAAAACCTGCTTGTTCCTCCGAAATCAGACTTGGGAGAAATTTCACTAGCCTTTCATGAACCACCCTTGATATAACCTTATTAGAAAAATTACTGAGGCTTATTGGTCTTAAATCAAAAAAGGTGGTAACTTCTTTTTTCTTTGGTAGCAGAACTAGGTTTGTGTGTGTTACACACTTGGGTAGCTCATGGCCATTGAAAAAAGCCCTCACCATGTCGTACAGGTCATCCCCTATTAAGTCTCAACAAGAATGATAAAATTTTCCTGACATACCATCTGACCCCCAGTACTATCACCCTTAAGTCCAAGTACTGCCATTTTAACCTCCTCTTTTGCTGGTTGCTTAATCAATTCTGCATTTTGCTCAGTGTTAATCAGATTAGGAACATGCTCTACGATATCAAATGATGAAGGAGTAGCTTCTTCTGTGAACTGTTCCTCGTAGAATTTGATAGCCTCTTCTGCAATTTGTTGTTCTTCTTCAATCTAGGTTCCTCCACTGTTTTGAATTCTGTTAAGTTGAAGTCTCTTCCTTCTACCTCTCACTTGTGCATGGAAGAACTTAGTGTTCCTATCCCCTTCCTTGAACCAAGTCATGCCTGTCTTTTGTTGCCAATATTTCTCCTCTAGTGCAAGACATTTGATCAATTCTGCCTGAACCTTATGTAGTCTTTCCCTATTCATTCCTGTAGGATTTGCTTCAAATTCTACTTCATGAACCATCACTACCTCTTCCATACTTGCTATCTTTTGGAAAATATCTCCAAATGTAGCCTTACTCCACAATGAAAGGGCCTTCTTTAATTTTTTTAACTTGTGATTAAAAAGAATAAAAGGATTTGCACTGAAATCAGCAGACCAATTCTCTTTCACCACATCTTTAAAAGTTGCATGTTCCACCCAAAAATTCAAGAAATTAAAATGTTTTTTTATAGGTGGAGTCTCAATATCACACTTCAAAAATATTGGACTATGATCAGAGCCAGTCTTTGACAAATGTTGCACCTCTATTCCTGGAAATTTTTGTTGGAACTCAACATTGGCCAAACATCTATCTAGTCTTTTGAATATACAGTCTTCCTCTACTCTCCCATTCCACCATGTGAATATGCTACCTTTAAATCCAAGGTCGAATAGGTTGCAAGTGTTGATGCAGTGTCGAAAATCATCAATTTCATTCAATGACACAAGTAACCCACCAAATTTTTCTTCTTCGTCCCATATTACATTGAAATCACCTCTTACAAGCCATGGTGCATCCATATCCTTGCCATTGCATATAATGAATCCCATAATTCTATCCTCTCGATTGCATCACATTTTGCGTATATCAATGTTAGGACAAACTCCACATGCTATTCAGTATGAAACAATCTTAGTGTTAATTGTTGCACCATATTGTACATAATAGTTACCTCAAATACCTCATCTATAAAAGCCCAGATCTTGTTGGAAACATTTGAAATTGCTTGTGCAAGTCCTATCTTGTTTCTGTACCTTTCCAGTTTTTTTGTTTGTTGCTTTGGCTCCATTAATCCTACAAAATCATAGTGATTTTGCCTATGCATTTTTGTCAACCTTTCAAAGGCCTGCTGTGTGTTGACTGACCTTATATTCCAAATGAGAGCATTCATCACTGATTGCTGGATTTAGTCATCGTTCTCCTTGTGTGCACCCCAGCTTTTGGTGCTGCAAAATTATCTTTTTGTTGCTTCTTCTTACCTTTTGTTGCTGATTTTGCCTTTTCCACTTGCGTAGGTGATAAGTCACCTTTCCTTGCAGCAATCATAAGGTGTTGGGTAGTTGATTCTTGATCCATGTCGTATCCTGATTTACCATGTTCTTCTCCTTCTTCATTGTCTTCCTTCCCTCCTGATGTAGCTCCAAATGCATTCTTTTTAGGGACCAAGGCTTTCTCTTCTCCTCTTTTTAACAGCTGCAACTGGTTTTTCTCTAATGTAACAGTAATATTTACTATTTCTGTTTTTTGTTTTGGTTGTTTCAACTTCTCTGTTGTGTTGTGTCCTTGTGGGTCTTCTTGTGATTTCTGAAGTTGATCATCTTCTGTTCCTCCAGGATCATTTACCTCTGGGCCTCTTCCTTCATAGTTACTAATTTCTGTGACTTCTGCCGTCTGAAAATTATTGATGTGCTCAACATTTTCTGATCCTTCCTTTATTAAATAATTACCAGTTGTATTGTTGTCATTGGCATGGATCTCTCAATTTACACTTTGCTCATCTTCTTCTTTGTCATTCTCATTTGGTTCCTCATCATCTTGTGCTCCTAGTGGTACTTCGTTCTCCTCTGAATCGTATTCCCTTTGTGCCTCCCATAGCCTGCCTCCACATTCTTGCACTCTTTCTTTAAATGTAAACGATTTTGACCCTTCTACTTTAGAATTTGGCTTTTTATTAAGTACCTTGTTCACTAATGTATCTTGTGATGGGATTTCCTTGCATGGTTTATTGATCTTCACTATTCCTTCTCCTGTTTTATCCTTGAAGCTTCTTTCTACCCATTGTGCGGTATCGTTTTTTGCTTTTGATGCCTCCTTTCCATTGACTAGACCATTAGTCGAACTAATCCCCGATGAGTTAAGATGAAAAGCTTGTGCTGCTGGATTTAACTTTCCCTCATTATTAACCATATTTTTTGTTTTTTGCTTTGTAGATGCTTGGTTATGAAGTGCTGAACTGTTTGTTGCTACATTATCTGCCACCATTGCCAATTGATTAATAAGTTCTTCCTCTCCATCCATCCCTTGTAATATTGCAAACTTGTTAGCTACTTAAACATGATCATTATCTTCATTGTCTGCTGCCACCAAATCCTTACCACTGTTGCTATGTGCTTCTACTTGTCTCCCTACAGTGCTTGTACTCTCCTTGTTCTTATTGTTTTCAAACTGCTTAGCTGGTGCCATCTCCATTCCATTATTAGTGATACTAGTATTTTGATTTACTACATTTCTAACTCTGTTGTCCTTCACTTCCTTCCATTGCTCTTTTGTTGTAACATTCACATTACCCACAACCTTTCCACTAGATAACATCATTATAGGCTGTGAGTTCCCTATGTCCTGTTTCTTAGCAGTATCTGCTTGGTTATCATTCTCCTTCTCCACATATAGTTCAGGGTGTATCCTCCAGCATTCAAATTGATCATGCCCTTGAAGTTTACAATGTTTGCAGTATTTAGGCAGCATGTCATATTGAATTCTCACCCATTCAGTTCTTGTTGTTCCTTTAGCTTTGTTGACTATGTCCATCCTCACCTTTTTAGGCAGATCTGCAAGTAAGTCCACTAGTACCTTCACCCTAGCACAACTAGGTCTAGTTTTATTAATTGTTGCCATGTCTAGATGCATAGGTTTACCTACTGCTGAAGCTAGAGAAAATAGACATTCCTTTACAAAAAAGGTTGGCAATAGACCTGGGAATGAAATCCAAGTCATTGCCTTAGGTGTTTCTTCATCTGCTCTAAACTTTGAGTCATAAATCAACGGCCTAAGCTGATATTGATAGCCATCCCTGTCCTTTATGTAATGAGTTTTTGATGAGAAATGAAGATAGTCCTACTTAACGTCATTCTAATTAAAATATGTCTATCCCTTAGAAAACCAATGTTACATTCACCTTTAATTCCGCATTGAATTGGTATTAACTTACGCAGTTGTTGAATTTCTGGGCTTCCATAAGAACATTTGCCAACTATTGCATATTGTAATCCTTCGATGATATCCATCCTTTCTACTTCTGCTTCTGTGAACTGAATAACATGTTCTCCATTCAATATTGTAGGTGGACGAATACGAATTGGCTCAATTTCCTGTTGCTCCTGCATTGAAGCATTTAAAGTGCAAGGTTTCAGAAATTTGGAGTAATCCATCGGTTGTTTGTTGTTATTTGTGTTCCTTGATGTTTGTGCAAAGTTTGTAGGAGGTTGTTTAGGCAGCGCAGCCTCCAAATGAGGCTGGCCACCTGCCTGTGTGTCCATTACAATTGTAATTCTTTAGCACTTTATTTGCATGACACAGTGCAACAGCTTTGCAAGAAAACGATGCTACTGTAATTTGAACTAACTTGACTTTACTTACTGTATGGCTGTGAATCCAATTTCACAGTCCGAAATGAAGCTTAGAAATCAAATTGATCTTAGAAGAGAAGAGAATACTTTCACGTTATCAAAACAAGCTATTGTGCTCAACAGTAGTGCTGGAATTAGCTGAATTGCTAAAATTGAATGAAGAACATTGTCTGCTACAGTAACTCGTAAAAATGAAATTAAGATCTACAAAAATAGACTATAGATCTGAAGTTGAAACCAATATGGTATTATTCGTAAGAAAATTATGTATCTTTTGACACCAAGTTTGGTTAGTTCCACCACCGGATCCCGGAGTTATGACCGGAAAATGATGACGAAATTACTATTCCGTTTTAAATAATTTGTTATGTGTTGGCATAGGAAAGAGTCTGTATTAAGCATTTCTGATTACCTGTTTTTTATGGGTTCCATATTATTTAGTAACTTCAGCAGAAAAGTGGAAAGAATACCATTAAGACTACTTTAGTACAGAGATTTAATTTACTTTGTATAAACCAATTACAATAAAAACTTAACTTCCAGATGGTACAAAACATATTCTTAGTTACATAAACCAACTTATTCATTATGCAACATTCCTAATGCTTGATCTGAGTTAACATACAAAAGTACTGGTATTACTATTATGCAACTTCAGTCTTAGCTTCTTGGTTGCTATGCTTTCTTCAGATTATTTACATTCAGTTATGCCGGACAATGCTAAGTGGGACGATGATACACATATTATATTTATTGAGTTGTGTGAGCAAGAGGTTAGAAAAGGAAATAGACCAAACACTTACTTAAATAAAGATGGGTGGAAAAGTCTTGTTGACGAGTTCTGTAAGAAGACGGGAAAAGACTATGATAAAAAATGAAAAATCATTAGGATTACATAAAAGGAGAATGGACACTTTTTAAGCAGTTGATGAGAGGGGAGACGGGGTTAGGATGGGATGCCACGAAAAATACAATTATGGCAAATGATGATTGGTGGGAGCGAAAAACTAAGGTATATCTCTCACATTATCATATGTGTAATTTTTATTTTTGTCATTGTTAATTTTATCAGTTTGATTAAAGTAGTTTTTATTTTCTCTTTTTACAGGAGAATGCAAAATATAAGAAATTTAGGAACAAAGATCTTTCACTCATATGGTTTCGCTACGATGCACTGTTTGCTTATGTTGTTGCCACAGGAGAAAGAGCACGTGCAGCAAATCAAGAACAATCATCGGGCATTGGACTTAATCTTGATGAAGAAGGAATAAATGTCATTGATGATTGTGACAAAGAACACTTTACTCATCTTAATGATGAAATGAGCGATGAAAGTGATGATCTACAGAATATAAATTCTGTTATGTTTCCAGAGTCATCACTAAAAAGACAAAAATCAACTGATGGTGTTAGCACTAGTAGTCAAGTAAGAAAAGAACAGCTGCAACGTTAATAAAAGAGGATATACACTCTCTCATAGAGTTTATGTCTAGTAAAAGCACTGCTACATCTCCTACAGTTGATGAGACATCCATCGAGAAGTGTATTGTCACGTTGGAACAAATTCCTGATATTCTAGGTGGGAGTGAAATTTACAGTTTTACTATGAATATGTTCCGGAAAAAAAATCGACAGATATTTTTGGGGATGCCTACTAATGAAGCTCGCAAGAATTGGTTGGAGTTTAACTATCAGTTATACCTCAAGAAAAATGAATAGTGTATCGTTGTGGTTGAGTATTTTTATTATTCTGCGTTTGAATATTATGATTGTATATGTAAACGTTATTATGGTTTTATGTGTAAACTTTATATTTCTTCTTGTTTAGACATTGGGATTGTATCACTAAACTTTTATTAAATTAAAGCTTCTGTTTGTGGTAAACTTTATGTTTGAAAGCCTTGGTTCTATTATTAAGCATATATTGTTAAACTTCTGTTTGGTTCTGTTTGTGGTAAGCTTATATTGCTTCTATTGTTAAGCTTTGGTAAACTTTATGTTTGAAGGCCTCTTCAGTACATAAAGAAGAACTGAAGAAAGCATATGTTTAAAAGCCTCTTCAGTACTATTTAGAAAGCATATTGCTAAACTTTATGTTTTTATTTTCAGTAGAATGGAGAGTTCAGACTCTAGTGACATAGTAGATCTTTATCCAAGTTATTCGTCAGACGATGAAGATGAAGAAGAACTGGATGAGATACAGAGGGAGCAAGATGAGAAGGAATGGACATGTCTTTCTATCACATTGACACTCAAAGAGACATCGTACTTGCTACTATGACTATTCATAACTATATTAGAAAATGCAATATGGATGATGCATTCCGAGCAGCTGAGAATGAGAGATATGTTTCATCTGTTGATCCTGATCTTGGTACATCTTTGAGAGCTAATAACAATATAAATGCGGAAAATGTGGAAGAGCAAAGTGATCTTGTTTGGATGGGTCTTCGCGATTTGATTGCTAATGAAATTTGTGAAGCTTGATACTTGTAGTTGTATGAATCTTTTAAAACACTAATATTTATTATTTTACATTCCAATTGAGAAATGTTATTTTGTTTCGTTCTCTTGAAATATGCATATAATGATCTAACTTTTTATATAATTTGAGAAATCAGTGTATAACTTCAATTTGATTAGTTTGATGTATAAAATGGTTTTTTAAGTTTGTGATTGACTTCTGTCGCAGCACTTTTTGGGACAAGGGAAGAAAAATAAGTAATTGATCAATTAGATTCTCATACAGATATACACAAAGCAAAAACTATTCTTTTTATTTTCTTGGCAAACAAATAAAAAAAACCTATCTTAAGTAATTATTTAAATTAAAATATAAATTATTTTTTGTTTGCATTGCTTATGAATCAAATATATTGTAGTAATCAGCTCCTTTTATAATGTTAACAGCTTTAAGGATATTTTTGTCTTTTTAACAGAAAAAAGTTCTTACCAACACTTGTTTACCAAACACTTCAACAGCTTTTTTTAAGCTTCAGCACTTTTATCCAAACATGTAACTGCTTATTTATAAAATAAGTTTCAGCACTTAAAAGCTGCTTTTAAGCACATGTGCTTAAAAGCTGCTTTTAAGCACATGTGCTTAAAAGTTACTTTTTTCCAGCTAATCCAAACGGGCTCTTATTGTTGAATATGTAGTATAATGCCACATCTCATATTTATGCATGTTATTTTATTGAAAAATACCTTATATAGTTCTGTCTTACTAGGAGTAAAGAAATATTTGGATATGAAAAAAAATCGAAAAAACCCGAAAACCCGAGATTAGAAAAACTGACTATTTTGGTTTGGTTTGGTCTGGTCTTTAAATTTAATAATCTGACACAATTGGTTTGGTTTGGTAATTGAAAAATTCGAACCAGCCCGACTTATTTACACTCTAGTAATATGTCACTATATATATCTTATTTCTTAAGTAACTAATGTTATCTTTTACAGACGGTTATTAGTAGGTATATTTTAAGTGATTTGATGGTATAATAATTTTTTCAAAATTAATTAATATAATATAAGATAAATCCTTTAGTGCAATTCAATTTGCTGATCTAGGTTCAGGAATCATTGACCTAACATTTCTTCTTCTGGACATAGCAGCAATTATTCTGGTGAAGGTCACAAATCTTAAGAGAATCCAAGATCTTTCCCATACCAAGATCAAGTATTTTTTATTAAGATTCTTTATATTGTGAAGGTATA
This sequence comes from Nicotiana tabacum, assembly GCF_000715075.1. Lineage (NCBI taxonomy): Eukaryota > Viridiplantae > Streptophyta > Magnoliopsida > Solanales > Solanaceae > Nicotiana > Nicotiana tabacum. Next base: position 27,063,263 of record NC_134100.1, read on the forward strand.
TACGTTAATATCCTAGATACTTAGGCCGGTGTTTACCTCATAGTTTATTTCTGTGGCTACAAAGACGAGAATTTTAAGCTTATGGATTCAGAATTCTAATCAATTTAAGTAATGGATTTCTAAATTAGTAATTTACATATATTGAACGATTTTTTTAAAACAAATATAAAGTTGAAATTAAAGTTAACAGGTTTGATCGAACACGTTCCTGGCACTCTAACTCCGCCCTCGTGTGATTATGTCCAAATGATCTCCTTTTACTAAAAACCAATGAGTAATAAAAGCGTATTATTCCTGGTTTTTCTATCCTTTTTCACTGCAATTTTCTTTCCTCTGGATTTTGTAATTCTCTGTTTGGTATCTCAGCTTAATGATGGGTGGCTCAAAATTCTTGTCACAGATTCACAGCCACGATTTCCTGGTTGTCTTGACACGGAAAAAAGAAGAGCATTTTTTGAATTATGTTGTAATTGCTTGTCTTCCTCCCAAAAAACAGATTAGTTTAACATTATTGTGCAAAAACGCCCAGCTTCCCTTTTTATATTATTTATTCTCTTTTTCCCATGACTTGATAAAACTTTTTAATTCACGTGCTAAAACAGTTTGAAACTTACACTTCAGCCATTTCAATTTATAAGTCTTACTTTATTTTTAAATTAGTCTCAAATAGAATAGTACTATTTTTTATACATAATAAATTTTTAATTTCAATTTTTTTCATTTTACATTTAATAGTATTATAGGAATGATATGGCATAATCAAAAATCACAAGATCTAAAAGGTATTTAATTCGATATGTTATACACACTTTTAGCTCAGATAATAAGATTCAAAAATTTCTTTTTATAATCTTAAATTTTATGTCAAATCAAACTAAAACACAACAAATAAAATCTAAGGAGTAGTAACTAGTGAAGAGAGTGGGTGCTCAAATCACTTGTGATCTCTTTTTTCCAAAGTGTAGACTGCCTTTTGCTACATTTCCCTACAAGTATCCAACTTCTAACATCAAGATGTGGTACCAAATTGGGCCAAACACCATATTAGACTTCACGCGTACACCTATCCAATTCTCGACCAAGAGTGTGTCATGTCCAGACAATCAAACGGGACAAAAGGATTTGACCTGTAGTCGTCCATGATAAACTTTTTGGAGTTAGAGAGAAAAAGACACTATTCTGACCAAGTCCAACAATTTTTTTTGGTTTTCCGCTCAATATTCGGTATCCGTATTGGAGCCCAATTATATCCGAATTCGCACTGTATAGGACCGGGAGTTGTGGGGGGGGGGGGGGGAGGAAGAGGAGCGTTCTCTACCAAGAATTTTTCCATTATTTAATGCTCGAACTCGAGACCTCTGATTAAGGGAAGAGCAGCCACATCCGCTCCACCACATCCTTTGGTGGTAGTCCTTGTATGTTTTCATTCTAGTATGACTCAGTCCATTGTAATCAGTTGTATGAACAGCACAACTTTGGATAATAATGGACATTATTTGTATTGAGTGTGCATAAACAAAGACCACATGAAAAGTAGAATAGAAAAATATTGAGTTAATATCCTAAAATCTTTTTAAACTGTCATATATTGTTAGTTTCCTACTTAAATTATTCGATCTCTCTAAAATCCCCTAAACTACATTGTTCTTCACAATAAAAGTCAATCATTGCATTCTTAGAGGTGCTTCTAGTATATGTTCCTAATTATCTAAAAAATGTGTCATGTGGTACTACACGTGGCTATTTAACTTAGCCTAAAAATCCCCTAAAACTATTTTTTTTATCAGTTATCTACTTAAACTATTCGGTGTCCGCAAAACGCCCATGAACTATATACCCTATATATTAAAATCTCATGTTGAATTCTTAGAGGTGCGTATGTCTAACTATATTAACTTATGGTTTGTATTAAGTTTTTTTTTGTAGTTACTCATGATGTATTACTCTCGAAGATTGAAAATGTGTTTATTTTAGGCTTAATTATGGATGTGCCTTATGCTAGACTCTAATTGAATAAGTCATCATTTACATTCACTTTCCAGCACAATAAAGAAAATAAGTGAAGGCACATAGTGTTGCATTCCTGAAAATCCATCTTATATTACATAAGCAATATTACACAAAATCAAAATTTTGTAAATAAAAAACCAATCAGTCAGCAACTACATTTTCTAGTTTTAGATTATACAAACAAGGTTCAAGAGATTCAACTTTATTCTCTACCAGGTGTTGGGTTTAATAAGAAGAATAAAATGGGTATTCTTTCAACATTATGTGTAAGACATGAAAAAAGACTAAAGTTAAAAAAAAAAAAAAAGAATAACTCATTTAAGAGGAAATGAGAGAAGGAGAAAAGTTTTCATGAGGGAACCCATGTGGAGAACCGAAGGAAAAAGGTGAAACAATAAAGAAGAAGGAGGTAAAAAAATAAAGAAGAATGGTAAAAAATGAGAAAGAAAGGTGGATATAAAGGAAATAAGGCGAATACTTGAAAAATAAATAAATTTGAAAGAGGGTTAGACTAATTAGCTAGTATATATTCTGTCAGGTGACCCATTTTGATGAGGGTTTTCATCCATCACGTGTCTCCCAAGCGAGTTGTGTCATACCCAAAAATCCAAGTAGTTGTGATGGCACCTAACACAACCCGCTAGGTAATCCAATTATCAACTATCCAATTCCAATGAAATTCAATAAGACAATTAAGTAAAAGAAAAATATTTGAATCTTATACATTTTCCAAGGAATGGTAGTACAAATTATGAGCCTCTAAGATGTGAATATACAAAGCTGGTACGAAATAAATATATCATCTGTTTGAAATGTACATAAACAGATTTTTTTATAAATCTAAGGCTACCATGAACAAGAGGCAGCTACATCCGGAGCGCAGATACGTCTTCAATTCTAGCTTCCATCGATTACAGCAACATCAGCATCCAACATCTGCACACAAGGTGAAGAAGTGTAGTATGAGTACAACCAACCTCATGTAGTCAATAAGTAACAAACCTAACCTTAGGTTGAAAGGAGTGACGAGCTGGAACAAAGGTCGGGTCCGACACCAATAGCCAATAACAGTTTGTGTCACACCTCCTTTTTCCGCCCCCGCGAGGGTACAAGGAGTTTTTTCCAATTAAAGGACAATCGAAACGGGATTTATTTATTTATTTCAGAGTCGCCACTTGAGAGATTTAGGGTGTCCCAAGTCACCAATTTTAATCCCGAATCGAGGAAAAGAATGACTCCGTATTACAGTCTGCGTACCAGAAATCCGGATAAGGAATTCTGTTAACCCGGGAGAAGGTGTTAGGCATTCCCGAGTTCCGTGGTTCTAGTACGGTCGCTCAACTGTCATATTCGGCTTACTTATCTGATTTTAATACAATTATGAACCGATGTGCCAATTTTAACTTTTTACCACTTTATTATTATTATTTTTTAAAAGAATGTGAACATCGCTTAAAACACGTCTTTGGACTGCGTCACATGAAATGCACCCACAATCCGGAACACATTTTATTTGATGTTTTGGGATTTGGATTTGGGTCGCATGAAATGCACACCCAAGCTTAAGAAAGTAAACTATTAAACACGCGCCTAAAGAGACTATCGCATTATTATTTTGGGAAGGCCGTGAAATTCACTAAACGGCCCTCCCGAATTATTCCCCACTATTTTGTGTCTTGTCCCCCACTATATTAAACTAAAGAATTATTCTCAACCCATAATGTCTTGTCCCTCATGCCTAACATAAACAATTACAATATTTCCCTCCACTACATTATGTCTTGTCCCCCATTATATTAAACAATTATATCAAACACACCCCATTACATTTTGTCCCCCATGCTTAACATAAAGAATTATTCAAAATGTTCAATTCCCAAACTACCCCTCCGACCTTATTACAATTACCATTTTACCCCTGAACGTACTGCAATTTACCAAACTACCCCCATCAGCTATAACCAATCAATTGATCAAACTCAACCAAAATATAGCCAATATGACCAATTTCTACACAAATTCAACAACAACTCATATGAACACAGATGAACAACATCAAATTAATGTGAATGAATTAACCATATTGGGAACCAATCCTAGTTAACTTAGTCCAAAAATGAATGAGCAAGGAAACAACAATATTAACAACACAAATACATGATTCAAACTAAATCAACAAATCAAAAACCAAAACAAACTCAAATTAAATTACTGGACGAACTTCAAACAAAGAATAAACATGCATTAAATCCATATTCAATAACAAACATGACGGATTCAATAACACATGAAACAAACTGAAGAAATAATTAATTAAACTTCAATTTAATTCTAACAAACATTTAAACTAACAACTTCACATGAACAAACTGAAAAATTAACAAAACAATGAACATGAACAAAACAAAAATCAAACATTTACCGATTTTAGATTTGAGAATATCAAAAATAAAATACGGACAAAAGTGAAACTCAAAATCCACTAACCGGATCGAAACGACGAACAACGACTGACCAACGACGAACTCGAACTAGGTATGGGCTATTTTGACAACCCCAACCAAAAATCGAACAAACGACGACGAAGACGAATTTAAGAAGCAACTGAAGCAGCGCCGAAGCAGTAGCAGCAGTCGACGCAACAGAAGCGATGCTCGAGCTGGACGGGGCAGTAGCAACAGCAGCCATGGACGAGGGAGCTGGACGCGGAGCAAATGCTCGACAGCAGCGTCGATGAAAGATGGAAGAAGCAACCGCGACAACAACAAATGGAAGATGCAGCAGCGACAGCAGCGTCGATGAAGCTGGAAGAAGCAGCTGGTGATGATGGTGTTATGGTGGAGCTGGGCGTAGCAGAAGCAGCAGAAAGCAGAAACAGGAGCAGTGAAGCGAAGCCCCGCATCCATGGCTGGAGCTCGGGAGCTCGACCACTCAACTCGAACTCGACGAAACGAAGAAGATGAAGCAGAAGGATCATTCATGGAGCAGCTGCGGGCAGCATGGAGGAGCTGGAAGGAGGGGTCGTTTGCAGTGGGGTTTCAACCATGGGAGGGCAGCCATGGCGATGGTGGTTGACGACGAAGACGCAGCAAGGAGGTGGTGGATGTCGCGGGTTTGAAGATGGTGAAGGAGAAGAAGCAGACGGGCATGGGTTCGAAGGCAGCCATGGACGAGCTGCCATGGATGTGTGTGTGAGAAAGCTTGGGGAAGATGGAGAGAAAGAAGGGGGGGCGGATCTTCTTTAGGTTTTTTAGGGTTTTTTTTTTGTTTTGTTTTGTTTGTTTGAAATGCAAGATAGGGGTGTTGGGTCTTTGGGGTTATGGGGCGTACCGGGTCGACCCGTGTAGAGATGGACCGGGTCATGGGGAAGGTTGGGCCATTATTTGGGCTTGTGGTTTGAATTAGATGAAGTGGCCCAATCCGATTTTTCTTTGTATTTTTGCTCTCTTTTCTTCTTTTATTTTTCTAAAACTAAATTATAAAAATACTTAAACTATTATTAAGGACTAAATTAAGTTAAAAAAAGTGCAAATTAACTCCCAATAACAATTAACGCACAATTAAGTAATAATTAAGCATAAAATTGTATATTTGGACATTAAATGCTAAAAATGCAAAAGATGCCTATTTTTGTAATTTTTAATTTTTGTAAAACAAACTTAATTACTAACAATTGTAGAATTAAATCCTACATGCAAAATGCGACATATTTTTGTATTTTTTATTAATTTAACAAATAAACATGCACAGACAAATACAAATAATTATCCCAAAAATGTCACAAAAATTCTCAAAATTGCACACCAAGGAAAATTATTTTATTTTGCATTTTTTGGGAGTAATTCTTATATAGGGCAAAAATCACGTGCTTACAGTTTGTAACAACATAATGCAAGTAATAAAGAAATATCTCAGAAATAGAATGCTCAGCTCATTCAAAGTTCCAGAAAATAGGAATGCTTTTTCAAGTATCTCTATGAAAGCCCAAATCTTTTATCGAAATTGCCAAAAATATGAGTAAGCTTGAAAATTGTGATTTTTCCAATAAATCATTTCAACAATAAATAATATATTTTACTTTCAGATAGCGTGAAGAAAGTTCCTCTCTATGCCTACATGTCAAGATACAGAAAAAATCATGAATGTCACCAAAACTGGGTAGCAGAAAGAAATGCATCTCTAAGCATGTATCTCAAGTATGCATGTCAATTGCAATGTATCTCAGTGATGAACTCACGTACTCACACTATATATATATATATGCTCACTGGAGGTGTGTATATACTTTGGAGGAGCTCCTTCAACCTAAGCGCTATAACAAGCTAATCGTGGCATAAATCAGTAAAACATGTTGCAGCGTGCAGCACGCTCCAATCATAAACCAATAAAACATGGTGCGGCGTGCAACCCGATCCCATAAACATCCTCACTATCAGGCCCTCGGCTTCACTCAGTCATCAAACTTTCTAATCTCTCGGGCTCACAATGCCATAAAACTACCCAAAAATAATAATATGATGTATCAATGAATAACAACAGAGACTGAGATAAGATATAAAATGAATGAACATGATTGAGTATGTGATTACAATATAAACAAATGACTCAATAGTAGAAATGACCTTAGTGGGTCCCAACAGAATGAACATTTAACCTAGACATGGTTTCTAACATGGATCACGGCTCAATAGCTCAAGTACTTAGAAATTTCATGGTTACAGGTAAGGTCATGTAACTACACAGTACCATAGGAAACAATTCCAAGAGCAACTTAAATACATCAAATAAAACCAAAAGAAACAATTTCAAATGATAAAGGTCGAATCCTTAATCAAAAACCCAAAATTGGTCAAAAGTCAGAACTTGGGCCTGCGCTTTGGAACCCGATGAAACTTACAAAATCCGACAACCCATTCAATTACGAGTCCTACCATACTAGTTTCACCCAAATTCGACTCTGAATCGATGATCAAAACTCACTATATGAAACTTTAGTCTAAAACTCCCAATTTCTCTTTTGGAACCCTCAATCAAATGTCAAAAACGAAGATAGATTCATGATATAAAATAAAAAATGAGTAGAGAACACTTACCCCAATTCATATAGTGAAAATTGCTTCAAGAATCGCCTCAATCCGAGCTCCATAGCTCCAAAAATACAAAAATGACTGAAACCCCCGAAATAGAGTACTCTATAACCACTGGGCGAATTAATGAATCGAGATCGCGAAAATACCCTCGCGATCGCGAAGAAGAAAAATGCATTACCCCTGAATTACCCTATGCAATCGCAGCAATAGACTCCCGAACGCGATACGCAAAGCTCACAAAACTACGTGATCGCGGGAACAACATCGCGAACGAGAAGAGGAAACCTGCCTCCTGACCAGCTCAGCCCATAACACTACGCGAACGCGTATAAGCAGTTGCGAACGTGATGAAGGCCAGGCCCTCCCTATGTGAACACGTTCCTACTCACGCGAAAGCGCATAGCAAATTCCACAGCATACCAGAACACCTTTCGCGATCGTGGCCGTATCTTTGCGGTCGCGAAGAATGCATGAAGCATCAGGTAACAACAGAAAACCAGCAATGCAAAAACCATTTGAAATGATACGAACTACGTCCGAAACTCACCCGAGCCACTCGGGACCCCATCCGTATATACCAACTAGTCCAATAACATAATGCGAACTTATTCGAGCCCTCAAATCACGCATAACAATATCGAAACGAAGAATCACTCCTCAATTCAAAATTAATCAACTTTCCAAACCTTCAAATTTCCAATTTTCACCAATTTGTGCCGAAACCTTCTAGAAACCTCCAAATGCAAATTCGGGCATACGCCCGAGTCTAAAATCACCATCCAGACCTAATGGAACCGTCAAAAGTCCAATCCGAGGTCAAATATTAAAAAGTCAAACTTGGTCAACTCTTCTAATTTAAAGCTTCCTAGTCGAAAATCATTCTTCCAGATCAATTCCGAATATCTTAAAACTATAAGCGACAATTCACACAAGTCATAATACATCATACGGAGTTACTCATGCCCTCAAACCATCGAGCAAAGTGTAAATAATCAAAACGACCGGTCGGGTCGTTACAAGTTGTTACACACGTTATACCAGGTAGGCAATGAGGATGTTTAAATATGAAGAGCAATATAGTTTGGGGGAGGGGGATTTGGGAACACCCAATACTTTAAATAGAAAACTGACAAAAATATGATACTTTAACGGGTTTTAGAGTATTAACTCAAAAATATTTTATTTATAATGTGTTGGATACTCTTATTGGCGTTAGACCTTTTGAGAAAAATCGATCTGATTTGGCCTGAAGCGGACAATATCACACCATGTTAAGAGTATTTTTGGATCATTTATTTCTACAATTAGTATTAGAGCCAACGGGTTGGCGTAATGAATATGGAAATGGTAGAGTATGATGTGGGGGCCCGTCCTATTGTCTTTGTCTGTCTACAGACTGGATTACGACCTTTATCCTTAATAGTGTAAAGCCTTTTGGAAAAAACCATACCAGTTTGACCCAAAGCATATAAGATTACACCATATTAAAAGTATTTTTGGGCGTTTTAACCCAACAATCGATCAATCAGCCATAATCAATCCGATTGTACATCTTCAATTCGAATACTCTTTAATGGCTCTCACAACTTCCATTAATTAGACACTTGTCAACCAGGTGTTATTACACAACTAAGTCCATCTCTCTCCCAAAAAACATCTAATATGACTGCACAAATGATGACGTTCTTTAAATAAGTTTAGGAAATTATAGCAGAGGTAGCTCATTTCTCCAAATTAATCTCGCTTATCGATTATATCCTTCTATCCCTGTTGTAGCGACTATGAAAAGGCTTCGTGTTATTGTTCCATGTGAATATTTTAAATCGGTTGCGGTAGGGGCGGAACGTAAGACGAGTTCACATGATTTTAGTAGTTTTTGTCCTGATCTGTATATATTAAGAAATTTATAAATAGTTGACTGTGAACTCAATTGCTATTGCATATTAATTTGATAGTATTATAAAAACTTATAAACTTTAAATCCTCAATCCAAGATTGCAACAAATTAGCATCTAAACAAATAAAGATTGCTCAGTAACGAATTGGACTACTATTTTGTCCATTAGAAATATCAAATCACCAACACCACCATCCTTCGTACATGAACACTCTTGTTCCAAGCATATTGTGCCACACCATCAAGCTTGTTGCCGCTAAACTGCAAATATATTTTATCAGAAGAAAGCTCATTATTAAGTAATCAACCTAGCAAGATGAATGTATTAAAATTTTGAGAAAAAAAGCTACCTATAAAATACGTAGTCAGTGGAGGCTTAAGTTTTTTCTTCTCTCTCTAAACTCTCTTATTCCGAAAATATTATTCCACCCCATCAAACCTGTAAATAGTTATTGACTAGGTGGCAGATTACAGATTTTTCTTGCTCCCCTCTTCTTCTATTTTTTTTTGTTGGAGTGGTTTTTCTGTTGTCACGATGGAATGGTTGGTGGTTACGATGTTTTTGTGGTGGTGATGCAACGGATGATGTGTGAATATGCTAAACATTGGGCTTGTGGTGGTGTATATCTACGTATATGACCATATATATGAGTGTCTGTCATGTTATATATTGTGATATACATTATCGGATGTGTGATATACAGTGATATACCTTATATACAAATATGATATGCATTGTTTGAAAATATGTCAGATGAAAATCTGTGAATGATGTACAGTGATATAGACGATATACATCATGGTGTACATTGTCCGAAAATGTGCTAGAAATGGAACTTTCCTGCGACCCTCTCCTTTTCTCCGGTGACATAGGACTATCTAAAAAAAAATTAATCTACCTTTTCAGCCCTAGTTAAGACAAAGGAATGTCTCACTCAGGGGAATGAGAATTTTATGGGTTGTTGGAGAAGAGATATGGGTTGGGGTTGAGGCAAAATGTGAAGAGAGAGAGAGAGACAAAGTTATAGGAATTATCGTTTGCCTTTTTTTGGGATTGAGGTGTCAATATCAATGGAAAACTGATACTATATAGACGTTGTAAAAATAATAGCTAGAAAAATGTATAGAATCTATATATTTTATATGTATTATGTATGTTATACATAAAAATTATACAAATTTTCAGGTGGGAGCTAAAAGTGATAATACCCCAATTGTTGGTTAAATGAATACCAATTGCTCTTTAGAGTTGTATATATGTGTCAATTTCCCATTCTTTAAGACCTCGTTTGAAAAAGAGATTTTTACATTCCTATACACTATATGAAAATATATTATCCTCCCTACTCAAGTTTTACTATAATTACATATTATATACACAATAATCATTTATGTACATTTTAAGGGAATTAATGATAACAATTTGTATCCTAAAATCAGTCTAACGTATCTTCCACTCCCCCCATGTTTCTCTCTCCACATCCCTCCCCCCCCCCCCCCACGTATCTTGCACACACCCACAATTTTCTCTTCACAAAATTCAGAACATTAACGCATATTTCCTCTCTTCTTCCATAAGCATTCTAAATTTTTACTCTTTTCATCAAAAATCAGCTCCATTAATGTCTGTGCTTAGCTTGATTTTCAATGAAGAACAAAATAGCTTCAAATAACAGCCCTAAAAAAGGCAAATGAGCCGATATTCCTACATTTGATTTGGGTGTTTTCTTAGAAAATTCACCCAACAAATATACTACTACCTTCGTTTCATATTAAATGAGGTACTTTCCTTTTTAGTCTGTTCCAAAATAAATGACACATTTCTAAATTTGGAAATAATTCAACTTTAAACTCTCTCATTTTACTCATTTACCCTTAATGAAAAACTTTTAAAGCCACACAAATGTTATGGCCCCACAAACTTTTTACCCCTTAAGCTTTTAAGACCACAAGTTCCTAAAGTCTTCTTCTTTTTTCTTAAATTCCGTGTCGAGTCAAACTACCTCATTTAATATGAAACGGAGGGAGTATTTGTTTGAATTGGATGTTGTTGCAAAGAATTAAAAATTCTCTCTACGTCTCCCTCTATCTCTCAATCTCTAATTTCAGTAATGTAAAGCAAAGAAAAAGAGAGCAGCAACTCTACCATTGACAGCCATTAAAAAGCTTTGAAGCTTTAAATTCGAATTTGGGTTTTGAAAAATCATTATTTGTTTGAATTGAGTGTTGTTGCAAACAATTGGGAATATGATTTGGAGTTTATATCTCAATTTTGAGGATGATTTGGTGAAGATTAGACTTGATTTTGGCTGAATTTCATATTGAAACTCGAAGAAGAAGAAGAAGAAGAAGAAGAAGAAGAAGAAGAAGAAGAAGAAGAAGAAAAAGAAGATATGATATACATTATATTTACGAAATTGTTGTAAAATTGTAGAACAATTGTAGAAAAATTATATTCTGTTGTATATATATCTATATTTAACTATTGTATGAAAGTTGAACAACATTGTATAAAAACTATATTTAAGCTGTATGATATTGTAGTTGTATAATATATAATTAGTTGTATGAAATTTGTTTTTACTATGTATAAATCAGATATAAAATATATAAAAGACATATTGTATAAAATTTGTATTTAAGTTGTATGTTATTATAGTTGTATTTAACTGGATAAAAATAATGTGTGAAAGTCGTAGATAAATTGTATAATATATAATTATTTGTATAAAATTTATTTTACTATGTATAAATCAGATACAAAATATACAAAAGACATATTGTATAAATTTTGTATAAAATTTGTATTTAAGTGGTATGATATTATAGTTATATATAATTGGATAGAAATAATATGTAAAAAATTATTGAACAAACCCAACAAAACCAAGAATATTCTTGGAAAACCCAAGTTCACTGTTAGTTTCATTCTTCTTGAATATCTTCTATTTTTGATCCCACATTTATTTAGAGAAAGTCATCCACCAATGTGATTATAGTGGTGTTAAATTTTTCATACCCATATGCTCTTCTCAGCTCCTTTCCTTACTTTTTTGTTTTGATTATTTTTTATTTTTTCTAAATTGTTTTTCTATTCTTTTTTACTCAATTACACACATATAGGAGCCATGTGATCCGATCTTTAAAAAGATCAAACCATGATGCGGACCGTACAATAGCCTTAAGCTTCTAGGGATCAATTTTGGTTCCAGATGGCCCCCTTCTATTATTATTTTTTCTATTAATAGATTCATTTTATCTTTGGATATTTTATATTTGAATTACTCTCACATTGGAGGTAGAGGGAATGAGTAGTGATCAGTAAAGAAGGATGAAGTGGAAAAGGATGCGATTATGAGAAGTTATTGGAGTGGAAGTGTCTGGAAGCAGAGACGGATCTAGGATTTGAAGCTGACGGGTGCCACCATAATTTTCTTTAATGTAGATTTTGTAATAATTAATATAGAGCTTGTTCGGAACACTTGTTCGGTTCATTTTTTTTTTAGTTTATTCGGATAATTTAATAGGAACTTTTTAAATATGAAAATTATATCTCTATCTCCTACGCTACTTGTGAGATTTCATAGGATATTTTGTTGTTATATGAAAATTACATTAGACATCCAGAAGCAAATGCAATTAGTATTTTAAAAAGGGAATCACACAATTTATTATTAACAATACAAGTAAAATAACATCTTCAAAAGGGAACTTCACCAATCATAATAAGAAAAATAAAAAAAAATATCTCCAATAGATGCAAAATTAGATAAACTACAAGATTCCAAAAATTAAAATGATAAATCTCATATTTTTCTATGCAATACTTGCAAAATATTCATCATAATTTAATAGTAAAGAGATTTAAGTTGTATTTAACAATTATAGAATAGCATAAGTTTTTATGTTATAATTAAAAAAAATTATAAAAATTAAATTTGATCTCAATCCAAAATTCTTATCAAGACCCAAGTTTTTTTATTTTGAAAGGAAAAGATTAAATGATTTGAGATTAAGAGAAATGCTTATTTTATTGAATTTTAAATTTTGGAAGCTCTTATTTGAGTGTTCTTGTTAAAGATCACAGATAAAATAATAAAATGTAGGGAAAAAATATTTAAAAAAATAATGAACGAAAAATAGGAAATTAAGAGGCTACAAGAAAAATGGTTGGGACAAAGGAAATAAAATGCACATGAAAAAGGAAAGTCAGATAAGGTTCAAGATAAATTAGAACTTGAATTTTACACACAAAAAAAGCTTTCCAAAAGGTCTACCAGCCATGGCACCTTTGTTTAGTCTGCAACTGGGGGTGGCGGGATCAAATATTTAATCTAGTTTAAAAAAAATTCTACATAAATATATAATAATTTTACCGACATAGGGGGTGCCATACCACCCCCACCTTAAAGGGTTGATCCGCCACTGTCTGGAAGATATAGTTATATTTAGCTTTTCAATTTTTCTACTTCTTAATTTGTTCCAAATCAGCATGGATGATTGAAGGCACTGTCGATGATTGGAGAAAAATAAGGGAAGAGAAGAAGAGAAAAAAAAAAGGAAAAGGGTGTAACTAAATCCCTTGGTTGAAGGCACAAATAATAGATTTGAGAGCCTTTTAAGGTGGATTGTATATATTTTGTAAACAAAACTTATTTATGCCAGGTAACTAGCTAAACATGAACATTAAGTGTAATAAAGTTTCAGATAGTGTGCAGGAATGAAAAAATTGGGGGATTTGCATCTATACCCGCTTTTTGGGTCACGTTTTAACTTGTGCCCGCTTTGTAAAAAAAAATTGCAAGCGTACCCGCTTTTTTCGCGTAACTTCAGGATACGGGGCTGAAGTAGCAAAGGTAATCACACAAAACTTCAGCATTCTAGTAGACGGGCCTGAAGTAGCAAGTGTGCTGAACCAAGTATGCTGAAGTTTTTGTTTGTAATTGCTGAACTTAAGCATAGTAGCTGAAGTTTTGTTCTCTATTTGCTGAAGTTTTTGTTTGTAATTGCTGAACTTAAGCATAATAGCTGAAGTTTTGTTCTTTATTTGCTGAGGTTTTGTTTGTAATTGCACTAAATAAGCTGAAGTATTTTTATCATGGATTCATTAGTTTTGTCATTAAGCTTTTTCAAAAACTTCAGTAGAAGATGCTGAAGTTATTTAGTTCATTTATAAAAACTTCAGCACTAAATAAGCTGAAACTTTTTGTCATGGATAAGTATTTCCAAAAATTTCAGCAGAGATATTGAAGTTATTTAATTCATTTGTAAAAACTTCAGCACTAAATAAACTGAAGTTTTTTGTCCTGGATTAATTAGTTTTGTCATAAAGCTTTTTCAAGTTAGGGGCCAATTCAGATGGCCAATTGCCCCAAACACGTATGTTCAACTTTCTCATTACCAATCAGAGCCAATAACGATGGAGCTTTCTCATGCATAAGATTCAATATAATCAATGGCTTATTTTTTCTTAGAGCTTGTTCAGTCAAATTGTGAAGATATTTCTGCTGCCGAAACAACATAACAAACTCTTTACCCTGCACTTCCTGTGCACAACTGGACAAAATTTTAGGCCCTTCTTCATCATGAGATTCCACTTTGTCAACTTGTATTCCATGCATAACAAAAGGTGAACAATTCAAAAGGACTCTCATAAAAGAAATATATTAGGTTTTCATGAGATTCATCACACCATCACCAGCAGCAGAAGAAAGAAGAAGAAGAAAACGAAGGAGGAGGAGAAAGTGGGCTGAAGTTGTTTTAAAAGTAGGTACAAGTTAAAAAAAAAATTTAAAACTGAGTATAGGTTAAATGGGGGCGACCAAATAGGGCGCCCCGTGCAATTTTTACGAAAAAATCCCAACAGCCTTGCATGAGTAAGGTCCATGAGCCGAGAGAGTAAAAATTGCACAGGGCGCCCTATTTGGTCGCCCTATTTAACCTATACCCATTTTTTTAAAAACTTTTAACTTGTACCCACTTTTTAAGCAACTTCAGCCCCTTTCTCCTCCTCTTTCTCCTTCTTCGTTTTCTTCTATCTTCTTCTACAACGATGACTTCAACATTGCTCTCTTTGATTAATGACAAATGCATTGGTCAAAAATGTCAGATCAAGTGTAGACAAAAGGGAAGGGAAATATTAGGCGTAAAATCACAGTAGTATTAGCCTCTGTAGCCATATTTAGAGCTTTCTTCACATTAGAGTTAGCATCAGCTACTGTTATCACCAGGCTAGGATTATGAATTTTGATAAGTCCTTTCATGCTAACGTACACTGCTTGAACAACAGGCACCTCTAAATTTGAAATTCCTGATAAAGCACCAACTCCTATATCCATAATCTTGAATCTTCTTTCTTTGTAGACTGACTTTGGCCATTTCAAAGCTGTAGCAGCATCTTCACAAGTGCAAAAATTGCGTCCTTTGACAACGATATATGCCTTCTTTCCAACAGTTGATCTGAACTTTTCAAGAAGAGGTGCAAGAGCTTTAACTTGTCAAGAAGAGGTGCAAGAGCTGAAGTTCCCCAGTTACAAAGACAAAAACTTCAACTCTAGAGCTTAAGTTCCCCAGTTACAAAATAAAAACGAGCTGAAGTTCGCCGGTTACAAAACAAAAACTTCAGCTCTAGAGCTTAAGTTCTCCAGTTACAAAACAAAAACTTCAGGTCTAGAGCTGAAGTTTGCCAGTTACAAAATAAAAACTTCAACTCTAGAGCTGAACTTCAGGCCCGGCTACTAGAATGCTGAAGTTTTGCGTGATTGCCTTTGCTACTTCAGTCTCGTATGCTGAAGTTATGCGAAAAAGCGGGTACGTTTGCAAATTTTTTTGCAAAGCAGGCACAAGTTAAAACGTGACACAAAAAACGGGTATAGATACAAATGCCCCGCCGAGAGACGACGAAAGCCCAATCTTTTTTCTTATTTATGATATGGGCCTTTTAGAGGGTTCAATTGTAGAGATACAAGCCCAGTTTTTAGTAGCACTATTGTTGTTGTTTGAAAGGCAAAAGTAATTCTAATTCGACATTGCATATTAGCTAGATTTCTTATCCTCCACGGACAAGAAAAAGAGTTTTCCTAGTTAAAAAGGAAAAATCATATTTACAATTTTTATATTGATAATATACTCCTTCAGTTTCAAAATTAAAAGTTTTCTTTTGACTGAATGTGATCACTAGAAGAAAATGTTAATGAATGCAAATTATTACTTAACAATCAGACTTATACCCACACCTATATATACTTTTTGGTATGATAGATCTGTCCCGCAACAATCTATTTTCGAAGAAATGATGCCATGGCCACTTATATCATTTGATTAATTTCGTATGTATGTGGATAAACTAATATATGACATTAATATTATCAATAAGAACCGGACAGACATGCAAAGGTGGATTGGAGGTATATATATGTTCTAACTTCTAACTTATGAACTCGGGTTAGTTGGAGCACTTTACCCGTGAATTTATCTGATGTAAATTCAAATTAGTTAAATCAGTAAATTCTAAATATTGATGGACCAAAAAGATAAAGCAAATTGCTTTTAAGGACACTGTCCGACTTTATTTGGCGTAAATTCAAATTAATCGAATCAATAAATTTTAAATCCTTGACTACACCTCCATCTAGTACGGTATGTCATGCTTATATCATACACCTTCTTTGATCATCAATCTGTTCCGACTTCCTACCTAAAAATGTTGGGTAAGGTACTGGAACCTCCCTTTCACTAGATGTTTTTCTTCTTCTAATCTCTCATCTCATGCCTAATGTCCATATTCTGATGTTGATGTTGAAATTACGAGTTTTAGCTTTTCGGACCTATATGTGCAATATTCAATAATTACGAGAAATTTTGTTCACAATATGAAAGAAAGTAAAAAGAAATGCATTGCTGATAAAAATTAAAGAACAATAGTTAGAAAATTGAAGGAAATCATTAAAGTTCTTATTGATGGAGTGCACTTGAGCTCTTGTAAGTTGTAAGTACAATGTTAGTAGTGTTGTATCCAGTAAAGAAAACTAATGCCCAATATGAAAGATATAGCTAGCTTACGACTCCTTTTACAGTAGGTTTGTTAAATGACAGTAGAATGTTTGCACTCTCCAATGGAAATGGAAGTCACGTAAACATGGATTTATACTATAAAGTTAGTGACAGCAAATAATTAATGCGTTCCCTAAAGATTCCTTAACTAACAAATCGAAGCAAATCTCAGATTAATTCAAGTGTGGGAGTTGTGTCAGTAAATGTCCCACATGTCGAGGAACTGGGGAAGTATATATGTACTGCTCCTTCCGTTTTAGCCATGTGAATGTATTTTCTTTTTGGTTTGTCGTAAAAAAAGTGATCATCTTTTAAAATTTGAAAATAATTTAATTTAAACTTCCAGTCTACCTTTGGTGAGAATCTTTTATAGCCGCAAAAGTACTCTGGCATGTTTAACATCACATGTTTCAAAAGAATTAAATGTTATGACTTATTTAGGATCATAAATACGATCTTTATTTCTTTCTTAAACTTAGTGTCCAATCAAATACGTTAACATAAATTGAACAGAGGAATTCATATTTAGGAGGTAGAAATCAAGGCACTAGGGTTGTGCATCTATTTAGTTATGCCTATGGAACTAATTATGAATATCCCAATAAACGTCTATTTCATTGGGCGAGACCTTACTTTATACGTCCCTCCGTTCTTTGTGGTCTGGTCTGTCACGACCCAATTTCTCCTATAGGCTGTGATGGTGCCCAACGTCACTGCTAGGTAAGCCAACGGTAAACTAGTCACGTATTTTATTCTTTTTAATAATTTTAAAATAGTTGATTTTTTATTTATTAAGTAGATGAGAAGTGGAAAATTATAGTAAAGCAAAGCTTAAACTAATGAAAGAGAAAATATGGTGAAATAAATACTCAAAACCATAAAGTGTCTACTAGCATGTTCCCAAGACCCGATGTCACAAGTGTATGAGCAACTAGTAGAATATACAAAACACTTATGTTATTGTCTGAAATAAGATAGACAGGAAGTAAATACAAAAGAGAGATTGTGGGTGCTGCAGAACGGACTCAGAGAGCAGCTCACCACTATGCCTTAGGGTAACGGGGGTGCGCACCTGAATGAATGCCATATGTTATGAGCAACTAGTAGAATATACAAAACACTTATGTTATTGTCTGAAATAAGATAGACAGGAAGTAAATACAAAAGAGAGATTGTGGGTGCTGCAGAACGGACTCAGAGAGCAGCTCACCACTATGCCTTAGGGTAACGGGGGTGCGCACCTGAATGAATGCCATATGTACCTGTCTTAGATCCTGTAGCGTAAGTACATAAACAATATGTATGCAGTAAATATCTAATCTAACCTCGAAGAAGTAGTGATGCGACACTTACTATGGGCCAACAAATAAAATACAAAAATTCTAAATAGGCATGAAATACATGAATAATAATAATAACACAATAGCAAGTAGTGAATAAATGATTCTTTAACTGATAGTCAATTTAAAAATCTCCAACTGACACTTACTAACTCCAATAATTTCGGGCCAATAAATTAATTATAACTTCTCAAGTTCTAAAAATAATATCAAGTGTAATCGGGCTTCGAGCATTATCACGCACGATTTATGTCGAGGTCGTACGACCCGATCCAGAATAATGTGTACACTACCGAGGGTCGAACGGCACGAACCATAGATGTATCTATTATATTACCGAGGCATTTGGCCCGCTCCACAAGAACAGAAAATACACTACGAACATTCGATTTAAAAGCTATCACAAGACTAATACATTAGGAAGCACAATTATTATTAATAGTCAAGTAACCCTCCAAAACTCAAAGTAAGTGAAATTCGGTCTTTACGATTCATTTATCAAGTTTCAATATAATTTAAGCACTTAAATTAACAAGTAGAGTGCAAACAGTACAAGTATTTCATGATTGGGTCCTAAAACTACCCGAACTTAAGCATGGTTTGTAGCTACGCACGAACTCTCATCACCCCATTCGTACATAGCCCCCACAACTAGAAGCAAATAGTAATTTAAAATATCTATGGGATAAATTTTCTCTTACAAGGTTAGGCAAGAGTCTTACCTTGTTCCAAAGCTCACTTTCCGCCCCACAAATTCACTTTGAAGCCTCAACTTGGTGCAGAACAATCCGAAGCTAGCCAAATATTATATAGATTAATCAATATACACTCACAAGTTCATAATTTAGTTATTAGAGTAATTACCCAACCCAAATTGGAAGGTTCTTAAATTTCACCTCAGGCCCACGTGCCCGGATTCCAAAATTTTCGAAGATAAATGTTACCAATAATCTCACGAACTCAAATATATAATTTCTACCCAATTCTATAATCATTTTCGTAGTTAAATCCCATTTTTATCAAAACCTAGATTTTTCAACTAAACTCATAATTTCTACAATTTATATGTTAAGAATCTATCCAAAATGCATGTATTAAACTCATATTGTATAGAAATTACTTACCTCAAAGTTCTAGGTGAAAATCCCTCTTCAAAGCGCTCTAAATCCGACCAACAAGTGAGAGGAATGAAGAAAATGAGCTTAAGTCCCGATTTTTAAAATACACTGCCCAGGCATTTCTTTTTCGCGATAGCGGAAAAGCCATCGCGATCACGAAGGCAAGCTGCACAGGGTCCAGGAAAAAGGTCATACCGAATGCGAGGACCCACATGCGAACGCAGGGTCTAGCTCGCGAACGCGAAGATAAATGATCTTACACCCCCCAGGCCTTTCTCGCTACGGGAACGCGGGCCCCTTCACTCGAACGTGAAGGCCGCAGGTCACAGACCTTTACAAATGCAGGCAAGAGATTGCGAAGGCGTAGAGAAAATCTCAGCCCCTCACATTTTCCTTCTTCGCGAACACGACTCAGCCCTCACGATCGCGAAGAAGGAAACCAGAACCAGCATACTAGATTTTTGGGACATAGCTCCAGGTAGTCTGAAACTCACCAGAGCCACCCGGGCTCTATCTAAATGCACCAACAAGTCCATAACCATAATACGGACCTGTTCGAACTCTCGAAACACGTAAAATAATATCGAAACTAAGAATCTCACCCCAAAATAAAATTGAATCAAGTTATGAACTTTAAACTTCTCAACTAGCTCCGAGCACGCCGAAACATACTTAGACTACTCGGAATGACGCCAAATTTTATGTACAAGTCATAAATCATCATACGGAACTATTCCCAGACTTAAATTCCAAAGGACCTCGATAACACCAAAACTTACTCCAAAACAAATTTAAAGAACTTGAAAACCTTCAATGCGCCAACTTTAAATATGAAGCGCCGAAACACTCCCAAGTCATCTGAAACCGATGCGAACATACATCAAAGTCCAAAATTATTGTACAAACTTTGGGACCGTCAAATCCCGATTTTGAGGTCGTTTACTCAAAACATTGACTCAAGTCAAACTTAACCATTTTAAGCCACTATTAAGGAACTAAGTGTTCCAATCTCAATCGAACCCTTCCAAATCCGAACTAACCGTCCCCGCAAGTAAGAAAATAGTAGAAGCACATACGGGGAGTCTTAATTAGGGGAACGGGTATCTAGAAAGCAAAATGACCTGTCGGGTTGTTACATTCTCCACCTCTTAAACAAACGTTCATCCTCGAACGGGGGTAAAATCATACTTGGAGTGCCGAATAAGTGTGGATATCTGCCCCATATGTCCTCCTCAGTCTCCCAAGTCTCCTCCTCGACTGGTTAGCCCCTCCGTTGAACCTTTACCGCAGAAATCTTCTTGGATCTCAATTAGCGAACCTGCCTGTCAACAATGGCAACTCGCTCCTCTTCATAACCTAGGCTCTCATCCAGCTAAATCGTGCTGTAGTTTAACACATGCGATCCGTTGGCATGATACTTCCAAAGCATAGGTACGTGGAAACTGGATGAACTACTAATAAACTGGGAGGTAAAGCAAGCTTATAAGCAATCTACCCAACTCGCCTCAACACCTCAAATGGACCTAAACCTTGGGCTCAACTTGTCCTTCTTCCCGAACCTCATGGTTCCCTTCATCGGTGAGACTTTCAAGAGAACCTTCTCACCCACCATAAATGATAAATCACACGCCTTCTGATCCGCATAACTCTTTTATCTGGACTGTACTGCGAAATGTCACTTCTGAATCAACTTTACTTTCTCCAAGTCATCCTTCACTAAATCAGTACCATATAACCTAGCCTCACCGGGCTCAAACCATCCGATGGGTGAACCACATTGTCGACCATACAAAGCCTCAAATGGAGCCATCTCAATGTTGGACTGATAACTGTTGTTATAAGCAAACTCGGCCAAAGGCAAGAATTGATCCCACTGCCCTCCGAAGTCAATCATACATGCTCTGAGCATGTCATCCAAACTCTGAACTGTCCGCTCCAACTACCCATCGGTCTGCGGATGAAAGGCTGTGTAGAGCTCTACCCGAGTTCCCAACTCACTCTATACCGCCTTCTAAAAATGCAAATTAAACCGAGAGACTCTATCTGATATGATGGAAATAGTCGCACAATGCAACCAACAATCTCCTGAATGTAAATCTGGGCCAATCTCTCTGAAGAATACATAGTCACAACCGGAATAAAGTGTGCTGACTTAGTCAACCTGGTCAACCTTTCGACAATGACCCAAATTACCTCAAGGTCCGAGGCAACCCAACTATGAAGTCCATAGTGATGCGCTCCCATTTCCACTCAGGTATAACTATCTGCTAGAGTAGGCCACCTGGCCTCTGGTGTTCATACTTAACGTGCTAACAATTTAGGCACCTCGCTACTTACTCAACTATGTCCTTCTTCATCCGACGCCACCAATAATGCTGCCTCAGGTCGCGATACATCTTTATAGCACCGGGATGAATAAATTACCTAGAACTATGTTCCTTCTCTAGAATCTTCTCCCTCAATCCATCAACATTAGGAACACATAGACGACCCTAAAGTCGTAGAACACCTTCCTCACGATAGTAACCTCCTTGGCACCACCCTGTAGTACCGTCTCCTTAAGAATCAGCAAGTGGGGGTCGTCAAACTGATGAGCCTTGATCTGCTCGAATAATAAAGACTGAGCGACGACACATGCAAGAACTCGACTAGGCTCACATGGCTCACCTCATCTTTGCTTGAAAACTCTTCATGTTTCCAAACAAAGAGGGCAGCTGTGAGCACCTAATTTTTGATAATATTTAATTTTTTATCACTTCTTCTATGTAAATATTTTAGGGGTTTTAACCTACAATTTTTAGCTTTGTTACACTTTTTATTATAGGGTAAAAATACAAAATTTAAAAGGTGAATTATTATTATTAATATTATTTTATTTTTATTTTTATTTTAAAATAATAAAAATATTTCGAAAAAATATTAATTTTTTTTTAATTTTCAGGAGTGATTTAAAAAATAAGAAAAAGGGAAGTATTGAATAATAAAAAAAAGTAAAAGTAGGTGGAATTCTCTTTTAAAAAGTAAAAGAAAGTAGAAAATTAAAAAAATAAAAGTAAAGTTTTGTGGAAATTTTAAAAAAATAAAAAGTAAAAGAAAGTTGGAATTAAAAAATAAATATAAAGGTATCTGAAAATTAAAAAAATTTAAAGTAAAGAAAGTAGCATTTTTAAAAGAAAAGCAAAAGAAAGTGGATTGTTTTTTTAAGAAAAGTTAAATAAGTGGAATTCTCTTTTAAAAAGTAAAAAAAGTGGGATTTTAAATAAGATAAAAGTAATTAAAGTTGGAATTTAAAAAATAAAAGTAAATAAAGGTGTGATTTCTTTTTATAAAAAAATAAAAGTAATTTGTAAGTGAGATTTCTTTTAATTAAAAAATAATAAAATATTTTTTTAAAAACAAAATCTGAAAAATCTCGAACATTTTGCTATAAATAGAAGAGAAAATTTGAGAAGAAAGAAGAAGAAAAAAAGAAGAGAGGGGGAGGAGAGAAATTTAGGTTGAAAATTTTCATTAAATTTTTCTTTCAATATTTCGGGCCTTGAATCTTGGGTTTGAAGAAGAGTTGATAGAGATTTTGTTGTTGCTGATGTATTGACTCTACAACTTTTAGATTTTATTCATTTGAATTCACTCTCTTGTAGGTATGTAATTCAAGCTCTTGAGTTAAAAAATGTCGGAGCATCTTTATTGAAGCAGAAGCAAATTGATTTGGTTCTTTTGATAAAGTTTCTTTCGTATTTAATCTGTTCGCATGAATGATGTTTCTTTGATTGAGTGAATTGAGATTTGCAAATGTTAACGTTATTTTAGTATGTTCATGACTCTATCTCGTTTTTTTTCTTTTTTGTTTTACTTTTTTTTTTTCTTAGCTCATGACTTGTAACCAGCAGGTATTGTTTTGTTTACAGTTAGATTTCAAGCTCATGTAGCACCATGTTCATATTTTGAAATTTAAAGAAGTATGTGAAGTTGAACAATTTGTCAACATTAAGATGTTAAAAGAAAATTGATTGCGTTAGTGGAAGGATCTTATCTTCAGTTTATGTTATTGGCTGCATATTTTCTTAAATTAACCATGTGAAGATTCAACTTCCTCTGCTTCAAAATGGTACTGTAGAAGTTATAGTGGTGATACTACAACTTTCTCTTTAGCATAGTGTTAAATAAATTAATTACTTTAAGTGTTCTTTGTTATAATCAAGTTTAAAATGCATTTTTGTATGTTCATGTTTGTTTTGTTCCTTCTGTTTCATCCGAATAGTTCTCAGCATGGGTTTTTTTTGTGCTCATATGGTCATTTAAGATTCATTATTTTGTTATAAAATTTTGTTAGTTTCTTTCTAGAATTTGAAAACGAATGTCGGTCTTTTGAAGATGATATGGAGATGAACCCAAAGCTGGCACCTGACTTTTGTTATTTTCACATAAATGTCAACTCCATCTTTCTGAATTGTAGTATGCTATAACAAAAGGCTCCACTGATATACATGTAGCTAACCCATTTCTTTAGGCTTTTTGTACTTATCAATTTATACCACTCCATCCACAATAAAACATCAAAACTCATGGCCCTCATTTAATTAATTTTAAATCCTTAGAATTCGAGGCATGCCATTTAACGAATTTTCTATGGCCCTCGCAAAGTTGAAAAATGCGTAGTTCTTTAGGCGTGTAATTTGAAATTACCTTCCTAAACTCGGATGTGCATTTCATGTGACCCAAATCCAAATCCCAACAACGTTAAATAAAATATGTCATGGACCGCAGGTGCATTTATGTGACGTGGTTCAAGACATATTTTAAATGACGTTGCAATCTTCCTAAAAATGAATAAGAGCGGTTAATAAGTTAAAATTGAACCATAGGCTAAAACATCTATTAAAATCAGATAATAGGCTAATTATAACAGTTGAGCGACCGTGCTAGAACCGCGGAACCCGGGAATGCCTAACACCTTCTCCCGGGTTAACAGAATTCTTTACCCGGATTTCTATGTTCGCGGACTGTAAAACAAAGTCAATCTTTTCCTCGATTTGGGATTTGAACCGGTGACTTGAGACACCATAAATTATCCCAATTGGCGACTCTGAATTTTTAATAATAAATGAATCCCGTTTCGATTGTCACTTTAAGTTGGAAAAAACTCCCTTATACCCTTTCCGGGGTGTAGGAAAAAAGGAGGTGTTACAGCCTGGCGACTCTGCTGGGGACTGGAACCCAGAACTTCTGGTTCAGGGTTTGAGAATTCGAGCTTGGAATAATTGTTATAATTGGCTTTGTTTATTATCTGATTTTTACATGTTTGGGCCTATTGTGCTAAATGCTGCTTTTACCGCTTTGATATTATCTAAACTGTATATAAACTGCTACGAGACTCTTCTCTTCTCACCTTCGGGGATGTGCTCGCTGGTAGAGACTCCCTATTCTGTTAGTGTCATACCTTGAAATAAGAAAGAGGCTCGGACAAGTTACTAAGCCAGATGACCTTTTGGTTCCCGGTACGTAGCCCCCTCCTCGGCTCGAGTTGTCCGCTCGGGTATACAGTCTAGAACAAATACCCAGGCTTTGAACCTAGAATAACTCAAATTCATGCCGAATCCCTAATAGGAACGTTTGTGTGCATTATGTGCATTTGACTTTGGAGGCTCAACACAGGGGTTGGGTCTGTCTAGGACAGGTGTACCAAAAATGAAAAAAACCATCCTGATGCATCTTACTTGCTACTTGTGCATTTATTTGCTTCGGACTTGCATGCTGACCGGCTTTTGAATATTTTGAGGAAAGAGAAATAGCAGTATGAGGGTTAAAGAGAGTTAATCGCCTGTTTTGAAAAAAAAAA